>NC_079425.1:12188872-12232720 GCF_026213295.1 Gadus chalcogrammus | reverse complement strand
CGCAGCGTCACGCTCTAAGAAGGAAAGGCGACAATGGTTGTTATAACGACTATATCAGGGGGAAACAGTGGCTTCCCGGGCCGAAACCTCAGGTTCTGGTTCGATGAAAACAGATTTAAATAAGCGTTCATATCCTTCCCCTTCACGCACAGATGTTAGCAGAGCTGTCGCGGTTAACAATGTTGGCCTGTGCTATTGAACGGGGGCTCTTGGGTGCAAATGTATTACAATTGCTTCATTTTGTAGCCCAAGCTCTTATGTAACTGAATTAACCCAGATTCTATTATTAAGCGATTAATATGTTCTAGGGCTGATGCGATTAGTTGTCATAAGCGTTATTTTCACTATCTTTGATTTCTAGTATTGGTTCTGGGGGTCTCTGCACATCAAATTAGGACTGGGATTATGTTATTCTAGATTAAATAAATAAACATTGCCTTGGAAACTCTAACGTGGATTACACAGGGGCCTCTTCGCAGTGATGATGGTCGTTTACATTTACTCGCAGTTTGCTTGTTAATTGGGCGGTTAATTGGGCGGAATGGCAATATTGCAGTTGTCGTGATGTCCCTAAATGTGAGATTTAAATTAAAACTCTAAACTAAAGGTTAGAAAGAAGGTTTCTTAAAGCAGAAAAAGTGATGGCTGTGAATGACAAGCAGATGTCCTGATCAATAGATAATGGGAAGGTTTTATAAGGATTAAGTTAAGACTCATTAGGAGGAAAGTGTACCAGATGGACCAGAAGTTAAGCGCTAGATGGTTTCATCATCAGGTGGATATGTTTTATAAGGACATTTAGTTAGGCGTGTTAATCATAAGGTTGGTGTGATCTACAACGATACTGATTGAAGCGCCATGTGGTTTGATCTCTAGCGACATCTCACCTCGACTCCGCTCCGAGAGCGGGTACGCGAGTGGTCTCGCTCTCGTCCTCGTTCCCTCTCTCGGTCTCTCTCTCTGTCCCGCATGCGGTCCTTGCTCCAGCTGCGGCTGCGACTACGGCTGCGTGCGCGACGGCGGTTGTAGCGGTCCCGGTACGAGTCTCTCCGTTGTGGCTGTCGTTCATACTCCCTCTTCCTGGGCCGCTCGTCCCTCTTCCCTCGGTCATCCACTCTCCTGACAATCACCAAGTACACTCCCTGTGAGCCACCCTCAAATAAGGCTCTACCAGCTTATCATCATTGATTGATAAATGGATATTGTCTTATTTACCATCTACTATTTAGTCACCTAGCAGATGTTATCATTATTAAACTGGGACTGCAGACAAAGGCAATTGAAAGTTTCAATTTGAAAAAAGAAAACGATCTGGTTATGTACAGAGATGTGACTGATCACTGATGAGGTTCACATTTATCACTATTTAACTACGTTTAACATGATTGTCCCACGTCACACAGCCTCCAGGTCAACATCAGGTGGACCCCATCCCCCCCATCCAAGAGCGACAGCTTGCAGGAGCCAAAGTGCAGCTGGCAGTGTAGAGGTACCTCAAGACTCTATCAGGGACCTGGTTCCTCGTCTGGAGTTCCTCACGTTTATCTTCTGGCACCCTTAGGGCCCTGATTGATTTAATACAGCACTGGTTAGAAACAAACATTCACCTGAATTAACCTTTAAAACTGTGCACTGTGCACAGACTGACAGACACAGACACACACCTGCCATCTCTGCCATAGCGGGAGCTAGACTGTGGAGGACTGTGGTTCACCCTTCGAGAGAACTTGTCTCGATCGTCCTCGCGGCTCGACTAGAAAGAGAGAATATAAAAAGTATAAACACAAAGGATACAGACCGCTAGAAGTTGGGTTAGATATAGACTACTAGTTATCGTGTAAGATTAAGGCTAGTAATTATCCTGTTAAAGTTGCGTAGTTATCTAGGAATATTGTATATTGGACAGCAAAATAAAAGATTGAGATGGAGAACAAAAACACATCTAATACGTATCTAATAATTTCATAGACTTTGCCATTATTTTATACTCTGTGAGATATCCTGTTGAATACAAATCACCTCTTCTTTTTTGACTTCATCCTTCTCTAGTTTTGGGTTGACCTTGTTCACCGGCGCTTGCTGTTCTGAGGGAGGGAGGTAGCTTCTGTTGCTCACTGCTTCAAACAGCTTATCCACAAAGATCTGGGTCTCTGGATAAACACAGGGAAACCAAATTGCAAACAAGCATCAGCAACCACATCTTTCCAAATTTGTACAAGTAATACACATCATTGCTTCCCACAGACCAGGTAGCAATGTGTGGTGAAGATATCTTGACTGGGGGGGGGTTGGATGATGAGCCCTGACGGGGGCGACGGGGACGGGGGTTGGACGTCGCGATTGCTCAAGTAACAATGTAAATATTATACTAAAAATAATAATAGTCCTTCGACTGATCAGACCAACGATCGCTTTGAGCGCAGAATCGCTTCCCTGCCGTCATTGTGTTAAACCAGCTAATAGCACGCAAGGGGGACTCCAGTAAAAGGGGATCGGAAACAGAAAGAAATTTATTGCTCCTCTCCAGCCCCTGCTGCAGAGCGAATTCAAATCGCCGGCAGAACGGGCTGGGGCTACCCAGTCCAACACTGTAATCCATCTAAACTATAACCACATTTCACATTAATCGCATTGCTTGCTGCGTTACCAACGTTGTCCATGCTGACTTAGGGTGCGGGATGTTTAATATCAATAAGGTTGAGTTCATGAGGCTAACATTATATTTTCTGAGTCAACAATAATTTTGGGCAGGTGTGTTCGAGGAAAGTGTGTCATACTAAACATTGGTAAACTCCAGACGTCTTCACTGTGCCAAATATCCCGCTGCTTCGGGTTTTCCTTTGTAGGCGCGTTGAGAGTAGGAGCGGTCGAATACGCTGTCAGTGTGTGTGCATGTATCAGTTATACGCGGGTTGATCCAATAAGTTGTAGTGTACCCGCGCACCATTGGCATGTATGCGTGCGTGTCTCTGTGTGCGTGTGTGAACGAGAATGACAGGGAGAGAGTGCTATGCAAAGATTAATGAACGGAACGATATTTATATTTCAAAATCGCATAAAATATATAAATAAATAAAATCAGAATCAATTTGTGACGCTCATTGTTGATTCTGTGGCGCTGCGCCACATATTGGTCTATGTATGGGAAACAATGCAAAGTAATAAAGCGCTTTTTAAGTTCCGAAGTACTTAATATAATACTCAGAGACAGTACCATCAACTGGCAGGGTTAGGGTTTAATTCCCCCTGGGACCACCCATGTCAAGAATGTATGCATGTATAGCTGTGCATTTATGAGTCGTTTGGAGGTAAATTACCTTTCTGCAGGAACACATCCAGCTGGTCGATGCAGAGGGCTTTCAACTCTTTCTCGGTCTTGTCCTTCTTCACCAGAGCCACCACATACTTTGCTAGTGCAGAGGGGTCAGCATCACAGCTGGAATATTCAAGTCAATGTTTAGTAAATAGTAGGCCAGGAGTGAAGTGGTTAGGATGTATCCAATCTGAAAGGTCTTGGGTTCAATCCTAAATGCTCCTTAATAACCAGTCTCTGTATTCACTGTGTAACCCCTATCTGCTCCTATTGATCAGTCTCAGTATTCACTGTTGAACCCCTACCTTCTCCTTGATGACCAGTCTGTATTTAATATCTCATCCCTGCCTGCTCCTTGATGACCTGTCTCTGTATTCAATGTCTAACCTGCTCCTTGATGACCCATCTCGGTCTAACCCCTATAAGCTCATTAATGACCTGCATCATAATCCGCTGCAAGTAGCATTGATGAAAAGCTTCTGCTGCTTGAGTAAATGCAAAAAAAAGTAAACAGGTCTGTAGTTGATCCCCGTTAGAGTCGCATTACACCTGAATTACAATAGGTCTTCCTGACAGTATTTGTATATATTTTCCCTTCAGCATTCATTTTATGTATTTTATTTGTATTTCTATTGTATCTTTGAGTAGAGCAGCTGCGAAATAAACTACTCCCCTCGGGATTATTAAGTTAACTTAATACGGTGAATCAATGTGTTCAACATAAGCATCGCTGGCACATAGACTTTAATGAAGGCAGATGTACCAGAAGATGAACTATATGTTAACTTTAAGTAACCTCATGGCGCTATGGTGACATAAATACGATTAGATGAGCACATATACCTTTGAATGACTTACAAGTCAACATAACCTCCACCAATGGATAACAATGTGTTGATCATAAGCCTCGCAGGCACGTCACTGACATAAACACAAGCTTAGATAGCATGACTTACTTGGAAAACTTTAACAAGTAATAGGTATTAAATAGAGATAAGATAAGGTTAGAGACTTACATGGGCTCTAAGGTTTTCGAAAGCCAATTTTTCAAGGCATCGAGGTTTTCGATGATCATCTTTGAGTCAAAATCCGGAGGCCAGGGTTCACTTCAGATGGTGAAATCAGAAAGCAGCCACGTTTGGCAATTAAAATGTGTGTTTGGGGAGACAGTCAGCCAAATGCTAGCTTAGCCTAGCTTAGTTTAGCCTAGCCTAGCGTTGTGAAAGGCCACAGCGAGGCTAGTTGTGGGTTATTTAAACACACATGAATACACAGAAACAGTCTGCTTGGTCTCAAAAGCAAAGCTAGTGAGCCCACTGAAGGTTCAATGTTCAATGTGTATAATGGCCGGGTTTATAATAACCATAAGTATATTTATAAGTGTAGTTATATTGCTCTCCTCTCAGACCAGCGTGCCGTCTATTTACTACCGCCTTGTAATCTCGTCGGAGAGTCTCGCGAGAACGGAAAGGTTCCAGAATCGCTGCACCGTCATCATACAAAACTTTGGTGATGACATTAATCATAAAAATAAACAATGGAAATTTGACATATACATTTAAAATGATAACATATATTTCTTATACATGAGAACACGAAATGAATACAAATTCATACAGCCCAAGACATAAATGTATCCCCTAAGGCTCTGTGGATAGTGGGGAATAATATTTAAAAACAATATCCCGAGTTTGAGATCTCAATCATGGGATATTGCCCCCCCCAATCTAATCGCGCCATTTTAGGAGATTCACGTTTCGCATATGTATTTATGGTGCGTTCACATCGCTGGAAATAATGGGGAAAATATTTTCGCAACGTCGGTAAGTTCGCGTGAACGACACCTCGATCATGACGCTGTTATGATTCTACTTCCTTTCGGCAACTCCGGCCAGTTTTGGTTATTTAGGCCCATTCACTCTCCTGGTGATAACGAGAAGGCTCGCCTATAATGTCTCGCTGCGGCTTGTGGACATCCAACGTCCAAGTGCTGTCACGTGATTCCACTTGCCACCCCCACTGACGTCACTGGCTAATGAATGAAACAACCTTATTGTGATTGCAAAAACATGCGTTTGTGAAATTAGTTTTTGATGGGTCCACTCCTTAAGCAAGGGGTGTTTCTAGGTTCCATAAAAATCCGGGGCTTAGCCCAGACGGAAAATGAAAATGCCAAAATTATTTCTATGCTTTATTTTGCATGAACATTTCTTCATAATGCTTCACCTAAATAAACAAAATGCGCAGTTTATTATAGCTTAAAATAGCTACCTGACTGCTGTGCTGCTTATCCCCAAATGTCTAAAGTTCCATTCAAGTTATTTCAGAGTAAAATTACAAGTGAGACTGACTTTACACACACACACACACACACACACACACACACACACACACACACACACACACACACACACACACACACACACACACACACCTGACTGGGGATGGGATAGGTTAATTCACTTGAGGTGGTAAAAAGGTTATGTTTTTAAACTGTTTATTCTCTTGCCATAAGGACTATCTAGACTAGGCTAGTACTTATAAATAATTATAAATATTTTTACTTTTATTTTTTTAACCCAAAAATTATATTCGGGGCTAATTAAACACAGGGTCTGTGATTAGGATGTCTGGGTTCAGGGTCTGCGTTCAGGGCCTAATCGACCAGGTAAACACACGTCCTGCCGTCCTCAGAGCTCCAGGAAACCAAGTTCCAGGTGGTTAATATTTAGCTCAGACGTCGTTCACTCAATACATTCATGATCCAAAAACTGACCACAGCTGACCTCAGATCTGGTGAACTGGGCTTTTATTTCTTTCACTTCATATGTTTCGACCAATCCTGTTGCTGGAGGCAGAGTTATTTGCAGACAAACTAGACCAGCCCATGAACATTTTAAAATGTAAATACACAGACATTCCTGTATAATTAAGGTGTATGACAGCTCCCTCTGCTGGACAACAGTCTCACACCAAACTACATTTTCCGTTTGAACCAACGTAGCTATAGTAGGCCTACATTGATGCGAGACGGGTTGGTGGATTGAACGTGTTGTAGCAGAGAATGCCCTGCGGGGCAGTATGTACATTGTTAAATACATGAATAGGCTTGAACTTAGTAGTAATATGGAGGTTTCATATTTTTACAAAATGGATTATGTGAACATTGCTGAATAACAATCATGTATATTAAATGTATTGCAGGGGTTTAGCTTGACATTAACCAAGTTAAAGGACAATTAAATGAACCGCACCAAACATGTAGAAGTCAATGTGGGATTTTAATATATAAACAAAAACACTTGACAGAAGTTTAATACAAATTTTTTAAAGGAAAGCAGAGGAAAACATTTTCCCAAATTAATCTTTTCAAAATGTCACCACCATTCCGAAAGCAAGTGAAGAGGTTTGTGTAAAAGCAGTCCTCCCTGACCAGCTCTGTCCCTGACACTAAACCCTGACTCTCAACCCTAACGCTAAACCCTCTGAGGGCAGGAAGACGCGCCTTCAGTGTAAAAGGTTTGAACCACAGAGAAGGAAGAAAAGAGGAAGCAGTAGAGAGTAGTGAAGTAGTGAGGTTAGTGACAGACGTGAGGGAAAGGCGTGTGGAAGCACACGGTTACATGTGGGGTCAAGAAGATCATTCCCACTGGAGGTCATTGATCCATCAGCCTCAGACAGCTGAGCTCAGCGGTCTTCTGGAGGACGAGGCTCAGATGAACTGAGGAGACGGGACCAGCAGGATGTCAGGATCAGGGCGGGTTTAGCTCAGGTGTGTCTACCCCCGACCAAACAGGATCAGGTGAGGTTCAGCTCAGGTGTGTCTACCCGGATCAAACAAGGACATTGATTAGGTTCAATATTCAAAAGATGCAACATTATCTGAACCAAAGATAAGTCATTAAGGAGCAGGCAGGCTTTAGGGCGCCTTGCTCAAGGACGCATCACTGTATTCTGAGGACTTGAACCCGGCACCATTGGTTTGAGAGTTGAACCCCCAACCCCCTACCTAGTCAGATAATGCAAACTTATGAGGAATCCTTGATGGTAGAGTCCTGGTGGTCCTCAGGATTTGCCTTCCAGATGTACAGCTTCTCCATCAGTCCTCCAGATTCCTGGTCTGGTTACAAACGTAATTCGTCTCTAATGTAAGGTAACAAACACAGTAGTAGTTGGGCTCTAATGTAAGGTAACAGACACAGTAGTAGTTTGTCTCTAATGTAAGGTAACAAACACAGGAGTAGTTGGGCTCTAATGGCGCGTAAATAAGTAGCGGCTGTAGTTTGTCTGGTAAACAACCACAATAGTATGCCGTAACTTGTACTGGACAAACTAATCCTGCGTCACAACAAGTCCACTCTGTTTATTTTAGGCAAACTTACGAGGATCCTGGTTGGTGGAGTGATGTCGTCCTCCAGAGTCTTGGCTCCTCCATCAGCTCTCCTCAGCCAGAGTCCTGGTCTGGAACAAATAGCGCGAGTCTGGCCCTAAAGTCTGGTAACAAACATGTATTTTGTCTTAGTTTTAAGCCCTTTATTTCCAGTTTGTTTGGTTAATACAAACTTACAATCCTTGTTGGTAGAGTGATGGTCATCCTCCAGATTCACGGCTCCCCCACCAGCTCGCCTCCGCTCCAGAAACACGTTCTAGTAAGAAAACACAGCGGTAGTTGGTTAACGCATGTCAAAGTAAAAGCTGTATTTTAGGTTTAAAGTTGTACATAAATACAAACTTACGAGGAATCCTTGTTGGTCGATTCGATTCCTAGTCGTCCTCCAGCGTCTCAGCTCCTCCAGCAGCTCTCCTCAGACAGAGTCCTGGTCTGGAACAAACAGCGGAAGTCTTGCTTCAACATGTGGTAAAACAGATGTAGTCGTCTGGTATATATGGTACAAACGCCGGTAGTTTGTGGTAGCAGTATTCTACGAGAAGTGGCAGTGAGTGTGTTGATCACTTCAGAGTCAAGTTCCATCTACCCCACGACAGACGTCCTTCACCAGGCAGGGCCTCCACCAGCTCCTCCACAAGGCAGGGCCTTCAGCACGGCTCCTCCAACAGCACGGCTCCTCCATCAGCTCCTTCAGCCATGGATTCCTGGTCTGGTTACAAACACACTTGGTCTCAGCAGTAAATCACCTGGGGACGCAACACACCCCACCTCCTGCATCTGAGGTTCACTTGCAGGAGGTGGGGACAAATTTAAACACTTAAATTAGACAACGTCTGCAGATTGTCGTAGCAGCACTAGTAACATTAATGGCTCATATGACTCTTGCATAACCCCCGTATGAATTAACTAAAATCACAGCTTGGCACAGATTTAAAGTCATAAGATGATCAAAACCAGACCTAAACTACTGTGGATTTCAGTGTTTCAGATGAGCTTGGTGATGGTTACCCTCTGGTCCGGTGCTGCAGGCCCCTGGTCTCCAGCCTCAGTCTCCGGTCCACCCTGGCACCACAAGCCTCCGGTCCCCAGCCTCTCAGCCTCCCCTTTCAGCTACAGCAGCAGGTTTATATCAGCATTTGCCCAACAATAAACTTATTTGACTCATTCAAAACCGAGTTACACAATTAATTTAACTATTTTTTCTTAACTCAAGGCCAGAAAAGACTTGAGACCAGACATGAGCATCCCGTTTTTGGGAATGAAGACGGAGCAGTCCACAAGTTTAAAGAAGTGGTTCAGGCCATGCATTGAAACTGACCTGAGAAGACTCTACTCATCACAAAGCACTGACCTGTTCTGGAGGACTTCTGACAGGAGTTGGAGGTCTGGCGCTGGGTGAGGAGGTGGAGGTCTTGCTCTGGGTGAGGAGGCAGACACCTTGGGACAATCTACATGTTACCTTTTTAACCTTGTACAGTTCTAGAGTATCTTCTACTGTAACATGTGGGAATGACGGCCATTATTTTAGCTTTGAAATTATCCAGTTGGTAACTCTGCACCAAAGTCATTGTTTAACGTCATTCCATTGGGTAGGGTTTAACTTCTGTGGCAATTAATGACAGCAGATATTTAGAACGTACAAAAGCTGAAGTAACAAAGAACACTAAGCAGTATCGATATTAAATCAAATATACTCAGCCATATTCAGGTGCTGGGTTCCGTTGAAGAAATGTCAAATTATCTTCTACCATGAAATGAAATGAAATGAGCCTTCCCTGATGTCAAAAATGGGCACGCAAGTAGAACGCTGTTTTGTACGCAGTGAGAGTCCCGCAACGTCATCATGGTTAAAAGTACGGCGCAACCAACGGAAATTATCAACATATTGTACGACGTACGTCTCAGCATGTATTTGATATAAAATTTTAGTTGTTTAAGATAGGGAGGTTTCTTATGGTTGTCAAGACTACAACGTTCTATGCTAACCATTGGGACTAAATCAAGTGACCGCACTCAGAACCTTCCACGGCGGGAAGCACAAACCGTCCGACTGGAATCCGAACATTCCGGCCGGAACCAACCAAAGAAAAAACCGAACCAGCGCCTCACCTTGAGCTGAACGGAGGAAGATCCTGAAGTCCAGCGATGGTCTTCATTAAAACACAGCCAACAGACTTACCTTGAGGAGATCTGTTTGTTGCTGTTGGTCATTAATACTATTCAGTGTACCTTTACATTATTATGCACCCAGTGTGTAAAAGTTATATCACTCAAAACCATACGAAGAACCAAACTACCATGTACGTCCCACAACAACTTTAAACCTAAAATCCGGGAATCATTCAATACAAAACCGTGTCTACTTTTTACAATTATCTAGATTATTCAGGGTACAAACCATACAGGGCAAATCTAAACGTTGAGCTCACAGAGAGCCGACCATAGCCCTGCAACGTCACCCTGACCGCCTCATCACCAACAGCAAATCAGGCCAGCCAGCCAACACATGTACAGCTCCAGTGGGAAGTGGGCATCTGAGTGAAAGGACTGCCCATAATAAAAAGAAACCCAATTCCTGAACTATCCAACCATCTTAAGGATTTACAGACTTGACATTCCATTGTGTTCTAAGGACCTTAGTCTGCTCCCTCGTTACTTATAAAACTATACATCTCCATCACTAGAGTGTTGCATCCTACTCATGGGGGTGTGGTCTGAGTGAGCAGAGATCCATGCTGGGATACAGTGCTGTCTGAAGTCTTCAGTTCCATAGACACGCCCCTCAGGAGAAACCAAGTGTTTGAGAATCTGTCGTGACATCAGTTACATGAGCTGGAATATCCTACAAGATGGCGCCAGGATTCTCAGAGGAGAAAGGCCAAGAGGAAGATGTGTGGGTTCTTCCTCGCAGCCAGTAGAACACAACAACGGTCTTCATCAGAGTACCATGGAACACTTTGAAACATTCTCCTCTTTACACCTTGAAGCCCCAGTGAAGGTTTCCTTACCTCCTCAGCTGAAGAGCACAACTTCAGTTCGAAGAGCGCACCAGCTTGAGTTCCCGGATTGGTTCTGATTTAAGGGAACCAATCGTATAGCTAGTCCTGTCCGAAACAATTACAGTTCAGCATGAGAAGATGTGCAACTGAGAGCAAGACAAGATCCAGAGGGCTCTCCATCAATCCAACCAGGTAGGAAGAGCCGTCTCATTACAGGTCTGAAGGTCATCTTGAATATCCATTTAGGTCCCTTTCCAACGTCAGACTCTCCTTGTGGAATTCCTTTTGGTGTCCATCCTCCATTGATCCTGATTGGTGTAGTCCTAGTTTGAAGTCACTGATCTGAACACGCCGCTTGCATCCTTTTACACTTGAGTTGGATACACTCCTTCCTGCCCAGTGTGTTGGATCTCGCTCCGGAGCATCGCTCAGGGCTCTTCATGTCTACTGGAGGCCCTGAAGTAAACGTGTGGCCGTCCATCAGGTATGATTTAGTTGACCATTCCAATATCCCAAGCCAATCACACAGACCCCCGTATGAACATTATCACTGTCAAAGCAAGCCGGACACACACACACACACACAGAACCCAGGACAGGCACGTAGAACCCCATGCCAGGTGTGAGTGAGAGACACACACACACACACACACACACACAGTAGAACCCTACCGATGCTCAAAAATCTTCCATCTCATGTCAAACCCAAACACACACACACTCACCACTGAGCCATAAATAGCCAAACAATCATGCAGGGTAAAAACCTCATAGCAAATAACATTCCATCACCCCCCCCCAGCTCTCCTGCCAGGGCACCCATAACAGAACAACCAATGTCTCCAGAGACGTAAATTATTAACATTCTTCAGTGGCGTCCCACATTGGTGATGGATTATGCTTGGCGTCTCCAAAATGTGTCCCAGAAGTCACGTCTTTGTAGTCCACTGTTTTCCTGAATGAGGGGCCTTCACAGATGCAAACGGTGCAGCTTTAGTCAGCCTGAGGACAGGAAGAAGGTCATCTGTTCAGTGTGGCTCTTGAGGAGCAGGATCCATATGGGGATGGCCCCAAATAAGACCTTCTTGGAAATGAAACTGTTCCTGAGGAGTCACGATGCCTGGAGGGGACTGTTGAATGTGTTCCATGGTTCTCTGTGTCAGACTGAAGTTGTGTTTTAGTCGTTGAGATGAGGAGCCCCTTCATCTCCCCCTGGTGTTTCTCCTTCTGAATCCCTGTCTCCATCTTTAAGAACATTCCAGTCCACGTAACTGACGTCACGACAGTTTCTCAAACACTCGGTTTCCCCTGAGGGGGCATGTCTACAGACCTGTAGACTTCAGACAGCTCTGTATCCCAGCATGCACCTCTGCTCACTCAGACCACATCCTCATCAGTAAAGCAACACTCAAGTGATGAAGATGCAGAGCTCAGGAGAGTAGAATGAAAGAAGACTGAAGATATCAGAACCCAACCCATTACTCCAGCTTACAACAATAACTTGGAGCCTGTAACCATTTTAACAAATCATTAAAACCAGCATAAAGCAAACACCCATGAACCAATAAAACATCCTTGCTACTCAGATCAACCTTCAGGTAACAGGTTAACTCACCAGGAAGCCAAAATACATCAATGTGCCCAAGAGTAATGAGAAATTAATGACTTACATTTTGCAGTTATGCTTCATGGTTAAGTTGGGATACTCACAGAACTGCAGTTAAATATCCATGATAGACCTTTGAAGGAAGGAACAGTTTACTCATGGTCCAAATTTCAAAAGAGGGTTAAACAACCACAATCCCCGATTGCCTTCACACATTATCAGTGATTTATATTCAACATACAAGTCACGTCAGTTGTGCACCATTCTACTCACATCAGGTTCAGTTGAGATGCTCCTCTTTACTTCAAAAAGTCTTTAACCTGTGAAACTGGAATGTTAAATAAGTCACAACAGACTTCAGCAAAACAGTACACAAACAAATGTACTGTCCGGTTCCCTTTTAAGTGAAACGCACCAGATGCAACCAATTAACTAATTAAGAAAACCACCTGGCAGGCGAGCTGCGGCAGGTAAGCTTATTATTAAAACTCAATGCAGGTTCGGCACCCTGTGGTCTTCTTGGTAACAGTGAGAGGCTATTTCAGCTCTGTCTTTGATCTTAAATGATCTCCCTCATTTTAATGAGGGAGGTCATGAGTCTGATTTGACAGATTTAGATTCAAATTTCAAAACGAAAGAAGTCTTCATTCAATTCACCTTACTGTGTGCGCGAGTGTGTGTGTGTGTGTGTGTGTGTGTGTGTGTGTGTGTGTGTGTGTGTGTGTGTGTGTGTGTGTGTGTGTGTGAGAGTGAGAAGGAAGCTTTCATCAAAGAGACCAGAGAGACTCATTCACTAGTTAAACTGGATCGCCTACCACCACACACACACACACACACACACACCCACACACACACACACACACAATACAGACACACACCATACAGACAAATGCACATAAGATCTCTCCCCACTCCCTCACCTTGTTATAAAATGTGCTTTGTAAACCTTTGCTGCATAAAAAACGTGCTTCACTTTTTCCAGATTTAGCTCGAGCTTTGCTATTTTTGATTTAGCAAATAATTCAAATTTATTGGAAAAAGAGGCATGGAAATTGCAGTGCATTTGGAGGGGTAAATTAGGTAACGGGCGAGATAAATCAGGAACAGGTGAAGCACGGTTTCCAGCATCAAAAGTATACAAAAAGGCCCACAACAGTGACACATCAGCACATTCCCTTTCAGACTATCATAGCAGGTGAAACCAAAATACCACCTGGGAGAAGGCCTACCCTCTGGCAGCAATGGCTCAACTAAAAACGAATTATTCCCTTGATGTATTCTTAAGAAATGTCACAGGAGGTTAATGCACCAGCAGCTTTGAATAATCGTACTTTGTGGCCCCTAATATACCTTTTAATTTGACCAGGTAAGCCTCTGGTGGAGGCTATGGTCTCTTCTAAGTGGTCGTGTCTGAGGGCTCTCTAGAGAAGTTTGTAGCACCCTAGGTCCATCGTAGAAGCTGGGACCATGCTGTGGAAATAACCCAAGATAAAACCCTGTAATCTCATTCATCCCAAGCAGGCCACAGCGTGAACATTGATTTGGGTGGGGACATGGACACCAAGACTTCTACTTGGCATACAATTGAAAAGTATGGGGAAACAATGGCTCATCAAAAGGTATGCATGAAATAGCAGAAATAAAATATGTAGAATATGAATGAGCAAAGGTTGCATCATAACAATTCAGTTCAAAAGTCAATAAAGTTACCCAATATACTAGATACAAAAAAAAGATTAAGACATGAAGGGTTAGAATTTGTTTATTTGTTCAAATGTTATTGACTTATTTAGGATTTACAAGTAGGTTATACATACAATAAACATTTGAGATGGGATTCAGACGTTTATGTGATAATGATGAAGCATAAGCTCTCTGATGAAACCAAATAGACCACAAAAAACAAACACTAATTTAAGTTAAGCTTTGTGGAATGTGAAAGTTGCAAAAATACGAGACACAGCTCAAATAATGGGCTATTTGGCATATTTTCTGATACATTTGTCGAAGATTAGCAGTGCCCATTCTACTGAGAATAGTTTCTGAAGAGTTAGGCTGTGTGTGCTTTTTAGGGATAGTGTCACCGGACTATGTAATACAAACTCATATTGATAACCTCAGGTCAGGAATCCAAGTGTCTCAGCCGTGACCTAGCTTGTTTTATTTTTCACGGGGGGAAATACATAGGAGCTTTGTCGTACAAACATGGTTTAATTTCTGACAAATGACATCCCTGAAGATATAAGTTAGTTACAGAATCAATTAAAGAAGCTGACAAAAAGCTTGACTTTTCATATTCATTATTTGGCAGATAATGTTTTCTTATTATGTTCACGTGAATTGCTGGAATCCATTATGCACACCGACAAGAACAAACATTACATTTCTTTTATATGGCAGATAAATCACATCAGTCAACAAAGTGGGATGGGAGCTAATAAAGTGTGCATGCCAGGCTGAGTCATTATTGTTCACCATAATGCAATGGAGATTATTCCAAATCATTTTTGAAAAAGTGGTCATAAAACAAGAGTACACTGCAAAGAAAAAATATATATAAGGTCATAAAAATGTAAATGCAGAGTAACAGTGTTTTGACACGGCAGAAGGACAGTTGCCGGACTCTGTGGGGTCACCATCCCCTGCCTGGTTTTATATATGGTGCTGCAGCATCAAACTATATGTTTTTCTGTTAAGATACCCCTGACATTTTGGATGACTAACCTGGTATATACCATTAACCTAACCTGGTCATCATTAAGAGATTGTTTCGTAATATATTTGTTTATCTTATCATGATACCTCCACCCAATGCCTTTAGAGGACCAGGCCCTCATAGGCAGGGCCCTCAGACTGAGGAGACTCTTTCTGTAAGCGAAGATGCTCCAGGGTGTTGTGGAAGTGCTTATTGATCTGCTCAGTCTCCTCACTTGTTTCCAGACCAGGCAAGTCTTCTCGGATCTTCTGGATCAGCTGGTTCAATACCTGAACCGTGACCTGCACAAGGTGGTATATGGAAAGCAAGGGTGGCATATGTGACATTTTCTAATTCTTAAAAGATCCATCAATTAATCCTTAAAGTAAAGGCCAAGTGTGGGTATCTCTCTGCTTCATTTTGACTACTGTTGGCCAAAACTGCATGAAAACAAAATTTATTCTGAAAAAACAATCTATTGTTTCTTACCGCATCATTCTCCCGCTCATAGAAGCAGATGTATCTGTTAAGGATTTCAATGAACAGCTGGACCTGCAGTGACGGGTCCATGCACTGGTTTGCAATTTTTAGGGCTTTCTTCAGACACTCCATCACTCGCTTCCCATCACGGATCTGAAACAAGATCATTGGATTTTACTGAAACCATCTTGGCAACTACTGAAATATCCAAATTGACTAAAAAAGATCTATAATGTTTTATATCTACAATAAACAAATAGTGTCAGTTTGATTTAATATAAGAATAGACTGCTAAACTTTGAGTCTGTTAAGTAAAATCCATATTTCAATTGGTTGTGGGGAAAGAAAGGATCTGACAGAGATGCTGATCTCTGACAGAGATGCTGATCTCTGACAGAGATGTGACTACCAATGCCTTGATCGTAGACACACTAGACAGCAAAGCCTGCACTTTTTGCGGAAAGAGCGCCCGACACAATTGATATGAAGGTGTCAATTACCGTTTTTCTCGATTGTATACACACAAAAAATGGAAGTATGCACACAATTCTGAAAACTCGAAGCTCATATATCAACTAAAAGACTCTAGAATGCTAAAATCTAAGCACAATTCCACTATTTTCACATTTTTGCTAAACTCTAAGCACAAATCACATCATTTAGCACACTCGGTTCACACTGGCCTTCAAAACGCAACAACTAATTACCAATAAGTCTAACTCACTTCTCACCTATTCAAACTCAACTGGCAAAACACTTCACTCATGTGTCAGAGCATAAAAGAGGACTCGTGAGCTCTACTGTGTTGTAGATATTAGGGCTGGGGAGAATAATCGATTCTTCGATGCATCGCGATTCTCGCTAGAACGATTCTGTCTCGATGCAGATAAATTAATGGTTGGGTATGGAATTCTCTTTTTTGGCAATTTTTGCAAAATTACTTGTAATCCTTATCATAACTCACTCACAGCCACTGAGTTAGAAGTACTGACATGACAATTAAATAAGTCAATCATCTGTGGAACGGGCAGGGCTCGAAAATCTCCAGCCATGATTTCCAGACCCACCGAGTGGCATTGGACAGTAAGTACGTCAATCAAACGGTCGTACTGCACTCCCCCTCCCCCGCTCCCGCTCCCCGCGCGACCCCTTCGTGCACGTACTCAAAGCTCGTGACCCAGAGCAAGCTTCTGTTTGTTGTTATCCTGCGGTAGCTACTGGAGCTAGCTAACTAGCTAATGGCTCGCTCTCGCGCATCTTTAATGGTGGGTCCCGTTTCCTGTGAGACGTTTTACGCCCGATTGGGATTCCGTTTACAGCACATGCACACAGATCAATGTGACAACCTCTATTCCTGAGAAACGCTGTTCATCATCTCACCTCTTCTCCGTTCTTTTCTGTGCTCCGGCCAGACCAGAAGAGATGGGCGCAGACACTGACTGCACGGCACTGGTCGGGTTTCTTTAGCAGCTTAGAGGCAGCCAGTGCACACTGGGTCCTCAGAGGCTCATGATTCTCCTCACTGAAGCAGCGGGTGTGCTCAAAGGTTCCGATGATGAGCATGATGGCTGCGAGCTGGGCCTTTGAGTCGCTGATCTCATCCTCGTACAGAGAGAAGGCCTGGTTTAGGGGACGGATGGAATTGAAGCAAAGAGAAAATAAGCATTTTGTTAAGCTGATGGGGGAGATACATTGTTCTTTACCAGAGCACAACTGAGTTCTTTTATCACAGCGTAGGCAGATCAGAGCGATCAGGAAGACAACCCGATGCGTGATACAGTGTCTCAAACTCAAAACAAGCGAACGTCAAATATTTTTTACCTGTGACATAAATTCATAGGCTACAGTTTCGTGGTTCTCAAAGGCGATCTCTCCTGCTGCTAGCGCCCCCTGGAGGAAAAGCCGGAGGGGAAGCTCCGCAAGCTCTGCCTTGATGAGAGCACTAATGGTCTGGTGGGCGAAGGAGAAGATCTTCTGACACTTCTTCTCCCACTTGTCATCCTGAACAGAAGTTTAGATAGGAAGAAGAACTTTAACATGGCTCACGTTATACCAGATACATTGGTCTACTGTTGGAATAGATGGAACATTTGAAACATTTGTTTTCAATGATGCAAGGAGAATTGCATTGTTGTACCCAAGAAGAATTCTCTTTGTATCTGAAGGCCAGCTGGTAGGCAGCAAACACCAGCGGAGGGAGAGTGTATCGAATCCTTTGGTTTCCGCCTGCGCCAAAATGCTTCCTGGCTGTATTCAATATCTGATCAAAACAGAAATGTAACACAATTAATAGAAACATCATTATCATTTTATTTAATGAACTCTTTAATGGGAATGTAAAATGACCACCGCCACCACCTCCACTTGAATGTTAGAATGAGTGACCAGGGTAATGTAACATTAGACTTGAGAAGTGATGATTTAAGGTGAATCGGCATCATGTATTCAACGAGTCGAGGGGCTTTTCCAACTTGGTTGCTCCTCTAGCCATTACTTTTTCCCTTGATATATTTAAATCGTTGTCTTGTTGTAATTTCAACTGTCAGTCAACAAAACGCGCATCGGTCCGATTTATCCATTAGGATTTAAGAACACATAACTGATGGTTACAACAACGTTCCAAAATTAAGCCATTTTGATTGGCAATTTAAACAATTATTGTGAATAACACTTTGACTGCTGCTGATTGATCATTACCCAATAGAGGTTGTGTCACAGTGAAAAACACTCAATATGCATGTGGCTCCATTCCACTCTCTCTGAGCTAAAGAGTGAAATAGAGCCACATGTGTGTGTTCTTCACTGTAAACCAGCTTCAAGTATTACGGTAATCATCAAGTCGTAGCAGCAGCAGTCAAGTGTAATTCATTAAAAATGTTCAACCTTAAGGGATTCGCGAACCATCATACAGGCTGAACTGCAGCACCTGATCAGAACGGGCTACTGGCCAGCCCTGATCCATGACACCACTAATGCTACCACTAATATCACACTCAGAATAAAGAAATCACACTTTAAGAGATGTTTTAAATTAAAAAAAATAAGATTATGACTCTTAATTGATGATTAGAAGGACAGTAAGAACGCAAAAACGGACAGCTAACTCATTATTATGAAGCATGCTAACCAGGTACTGCTGGTCGGGGTCGTCTGAATGCAGCAGGTGAATGAAACGGCCGACCAGACTCTGCTCCTCAGCAAAGTCCTCTGCGTCCGGGTCCTCGGCAGGCTGGTCTGGCTGGTCTTGAATCAGTGTGGACACGAGACTAAGGATGGCGTCCACCTGGGGGGATGATTGGAAACGAGGATATGAGACTTCAGGGAGACCAAAATGTATTGCATCTTTTATAGATGATTTTTACTGAATTGGAAGTGATTGGCACCGCCAAAGGATATTTGAATGGGTTGAAATAACTTTGTCACTCATCAGCTTCAATTGCAACATTTTTGCTATTAGTTGTAACCGCAAGATGATAGATTTTCGTCAGATTTTACTGAACGATAGCTGAACAATGAGCATTTCCCTTCATGATTGTGGAGTGTATTTGATGGCGGCTCTGTATGGAACTCACCTGCTCCTGCGCTACGATGGTAGTGTTGTAGTCCAAGGTGTTGGTCAGGACGTAGCAGCTCATGGTTTTGCGTGACTCAAAGTCAAAGTACTCAAAGAGAGGTGGGAAATACTTGAGCTTCAGAACCGTAAGGATGTTGTTGTAGGTATCCACTGGTATCTTGAGCAGCCTGGTCAGCTCCTTGGACACGGCACTACTGGTTGCGATGCTGAACAAGCAAAAGAAAGGAGATATTAGTCAATGTTATGTATTAGCTTAAGATATGAGTAAAGGATACACAGTTGACGATAATATCAACCTTTGTGCTTGGAGAAACTAACTAAGTTTAAGTGAAAAAACATAATACATTTGTTTTTGTATACCTTTACTTGCTTATGTACCTTTATACGTTAAATATTGTCCAATACATTTCAGATTACTTCAATTTCACTACACAATTTTTCTCTTTAGCAGGATCTGTGTAAACCAACAGAGTGGTTTGCAGCTGTCAAAATTGCAGACAAGTCATTTTACTCAAGTTTGTTTTTTGCTGATATGCCAAAACGAAGAGGAACAGACTTTTTCAACTTCACACTTAGCATTTCAAGCAATAATGTTGTTTTAACTTGCTGTGCATAAAAAAGGAATCGTGTACAATAATAATTGCAATATACTGTAACTGACTAACTGACAATTAGTAAGTTGTAATAATTAAGATGTACAGTTAGAACCATCCATAATATGAAAAAACAACAAAAAAAAAAAACGATGACAGACAACTTACTGTTCCAAATTGAGCTTGTTAAAGATCTCAACGGTGCTCTCTAGGACTTTGTCCACATAGTCCACACGATCGGGGTAGCACTTCATGGCCAGGTTTATAAGGGACACCTGGAGAGACACTACGTCCTCCGATGGCATATCCTGGCGAGACTAGAGAAAGGGAAATTAGGTTGTAGACAGCTATGAAGGATCCCATGCAGATGTATTTTAAGATAGGTAATATATGACCACCACTATGCATACCTGAATGACGGTGGCCACTTGTTGGGAGAAGATGTCAAACAGTTTGATTTCAGCCGGGATACCGGGGCCATCTTCTCTGTGTGCGAAGAGTGCTAATCTGAGAAGTAGAGCATGTATTAACATTTGAGCGCTCAAAATACAAAATTGCATCTACAAGACAATTTTTCACACACACACACACACACACACACACATATGTTTATTTTGGCTAGGAAACAAATCCAGAGCAAGGCTACCTGTCAATAAGCGCAATGATAATGTTTTTGACATTGACGTGCTGGTGTAATTCAGCACACGAGCGAAGAAACGGGTTGAGTGTCTGAAGATGGAATTCATCTGGGAACACCTGAGAAACACAAGAGATATAGAATTGAACAAGATGCTAATAATACTGCATAAATATACTCTTCTTATATACATGCAGCATGACTGTTTGTTTTTAGGCCATGATTATTCATGCACTATTGTTGCCATTAAGCAGATTTAAGGCCCCGTCCACACGGAGCCGATTTTTTGGTGAAACCGATTTTTTGGTGAAGTATTGTGCGTTTCTGACGACCGTCCTGACGGAGCCGGCGAATCCGGTGCCCGAAACCCCACATTTCTGAAACCACCCTCGGAGGTGGTTTCAAATCTATCCGGACCTATTTAGCGGTTCACTAAGGTCTTGTCTACAGCACATTTATGTTTCTAGGGCAAGGTAAGAGGGACTTGGTGGCCTTCAATGAGACCGATAGGACAAATTTATAACTTGGCTGTGGTTCTGGCAGTACCAAACGTACATACTGCAACATTAATGCACAAATGTCAGAAAAGCAAATCCTTATTGTATTGAGGATGTTAGCAGTAATACATATACCTATTTAAAAAGGTCTTTATTCTGAATCCAGGCTCCACAATGAAAATCACACAAAAAAAGCATGAATAGGTTATATACTATATAATGTGCGATATAGCATACATTCATTGTAAACGTCCATTTGCAGTTGGGGTCACATCTACCTGAATGATGCACTCCATGAGATACTCCTGGGCAAGTGAATCTCTACAGTTTACCACCTGCTCCAGCACACCTGGTAACACAACCTGGAGACAAAGAGTTTAGGAAACGTAGGTTTAATAAAAAAGATTGACATACTGACAGATGCACTATTATTATGTAAAATACCATTATTATTATTAGTGCAATGATACAAATTAAATAACAGATTTCCTTCTATAAACCATGCATTTTGTATGGCATGTCTCCTCTGGAAATCCCCTTCCCAAGGAATTTGTGCCACATTACTCCCATTTTTGATAATCAGCTAGACCGATATAACCCCGCAGCTGTCTCTCCTGGCTTCACAAAATCATCCTTTACCAATATGATTACCGGTAGTTAAATGACGTTGCGCATCACTTTGTGACGTTCTGTTGAGTGTTATGTAGTGTGAGCATGCTCTCGCCATGACTTTAAACCTAACAAGAGCAAATTCTCTTTTGGAATCATGCGTCATGTCAGTACATCATTTGTGAAAGATTGTGGACAAAATAAAGTGAATGGCCAAACAAGTACTTTACAATACAATACAAAATACAATGTCTTCATCAGAAATACCAAAGTGCTGCCGCTTCTGTTTAGTTTTGTGGTGGAGAGAGGCAGAATGGATTAATTACCCAGTCAGGTATGCTCCTTTAATCTGTTGTCAACGATTGACCAGCATGGCTAATGATGGTGCCATCAAGCATCCACTGATTTGTATCCAAAGTGAAGCCTTTGATAGCTGCTGTGTATAGCCTGCTGCAACCTGCCTGAATTTGTTGTGTGGTACAATCCTTTGTGGTAACTAGAGCATAATATGTACTTCAACAAAATTAGTCTGATTTGAGGCACAAATGCCTACGCTGTGACAAACCTGTTTGTACTTGTCCACATTGACTCCTTCCAGCTGGCTGAGGCGAACAAGATTTGTTCCAACCAGGATCCGAAGCTCTTGCCTCTCCTTTTCCCTCTTCTCGCGATCACGGCTGTGGCCCTGGTGCTGCATACGCACCCAAAGCTTGTTCATCTCGGCAAAATTAAGCAGGACAAAGTCGATGGAGTCGTTAATGTCGCCAGTCATCTCTTCAGTCCCTCTGTGGGTAGATGGAGGTGGAGGAGTTAGGGGGGCTACAACAACGAGTTTGTCAAGAACAGAGCACTTAAACCATCTTCCAAATACCACTAGATCTAGAATGTAAAACTGAACATAATTTTTCTGTCTGATTTGCAACATTGCACACAGTCAACAAGTATTTTCTATTGCGCATCGAAGACAGTACTATGTAAATATCTGTCCTTTTTTGACTGCATCTACATTAGGGGTGTAACGGTAAACTGAAGTCACGGTTTGTTTCATACCTCGGTTCAGACAACACGGTTCGGTACGAGTTCGGTACAATGAAGGGAAAAGAAAAAACAAAAATGCAGAAGGCAATTCTTTTATATTGTGCATGTCTCAGGTTGTACCACCTAGTGTCATACAGTCTCTCCCGTGTGCTGGCTGCAACAGCCTTATCTAAGTTACAATAAGTATCAGTTATAAAACTGAAAATGCAGCATGTCTTATTTATGTAAGTGCAAAGTACACAGAATTACAGCCACTTCGAGCCAGTCCCACAATGAGCTTTCCTCAAACGTGCCGTTTCTTTATAGGCTGGTCAAGGTGGATGGTGGGGATGTGGCCGGTGGCCCTGAGTAGCTTGCGGCCACGGTACCTTGAGCTCGTGTTTACAGTGGATGTATCGCAATGGCGAGGCGCACACAGCTTTTGGCTGTGTTCTGAAAATATTCTAGAACACTCCGGGTGCTCCAGTGGGAGTCCTGGAGCTCTATATCTAAATAATATAATATTATACATGGATATCTATATCATACAATATATATTATCACGGCCAAAAGCTGTGTGCACTTCCAGACGATATTATGAATCTAAAACGACTGCGTCGGGTTCTCCGACGACTCTGGTTCTTCCACTTCCACAACAATCTGAGGTAGACTGAACCGCGACATGGAGGAGAGCACCGTGACCTCAGTATCGATTCGGTTCAATACGAATACATGTATCGTTACACCCCTAATCTACATAGTAACTCTACTAAGAATTCTCAAAGTTTAATGATTGTCAATGACAATGCGATTTGTTGCACATCTTCTGTTTTTACCTCAGTTTTAAAAATGAATTTACTTTAGAGGGCTACCTTTGCTTTAAAACAATCAGTACATGGTTTTAAAAAGAGCATTAGAAATACCTCACTGGTACATAATAACTCCCAAAATCTAACTGCTAGTATAATATTTGAAAGGGCACTTATTTTGCAAAGAGCTGCCTGGTTAGATGCTAAACTTAATGACACAAGTATGACATTTTCTTTTAATGGATTATAATGGGTTGTCAACTTTCGACCTGATGGCAAAATATGCAGCATCTAAAAACCATAAAGATTTCATACTCAGGCGGCTCTCCATCATCTGGGAGGATGTTGCGAGTGCACTGCAGTAGGTAGTTCCTGAGGAACAGCCCCCGAAGAGGATGCTGGACACCTCGACACATCTCCACCAGGTCCTTCAAGATGTCCTTTCGGGACTGAGGAAATGAGCGCACATACACCACCCCTACGGTAATCAGGAGGTAGCTGGTGGAGCAAACGAGGAAACGTTGGTTAGTGGTCAAAATCCTTCTCTTGATTGTCTGAATATAAATATATGATAACATTGTTCAGTAAATACAGTTTAATGGCTTGTTATCATTTATAACAACATAATGTTTTCCATTGATATTTTGTGTTCATTTGTGATTACTAAATAAAACACACTGGCCATGGCCTTTTTTCAGTAATAATCGTGAATAAAGGGGATGCCGTCACTCTTTGCTCAGCCACTGCATTTATATTTATATATGTTTTTCCGTTAACATGCGAGTTGTCCACAAAAGGTTTTGATGACAATTTGATTGTTAACCTCAAGACAAATGGTTGGGAACCACTGCAGAAGAATGTGGTTGATAATGGGTACCATCAATGATACGTTTGGCCTCACTTCACCAAGTCGTCGAGTGTTATTAACTTATTTTTCAATCGTGACAAACAAACACTCTATATATATGCATTTTTCTCTGTCAAATTTATTTTCCCTTGCAACGTCTTAGCAAAGTGAAGCAAAACATGTCACTGGTGGCAACCATTATAAAATAAATCTAAGTACACAGATAATGTTATATATAAAGTTTAACAACATTATTCTTCCCTCTAAATCTGCACACTGGTCCTTTAAGTTAGATTGAGGTTAATACAAGACTGTATAGGCCTAGTGAGTAAAAAGAGTACTTACAGCCTAGGAATGATGTTGCCAGCATATTGGACAAGTTCATAAAGGTCAGAAACCTTGCGACCCTTGGCAAACTCGTCGGTCAAATAGACCTCCAAGTAGTGCAGCTCATCAGAGATGGCCATGTCTGCACTCACAATTAAGGCTGAATCGACAAATGAATGTATTGAAACCTAATTTCTACCATTTTAAAACTATGTAAAAATAAAACATACAAATACTTAATTTTTTAAATGTTAAGAGTCCAAATTAGATTCTAGTCACATTTGATTTCATATTACCTCACATTACATAGCCATAAAATCGAATGTGTGTGTGTTAAACATGTTATTTTCTGGGCCTTGCGGTATGAAAACCATACAAAAGACATTCAAAGAAACATCTTAATGCTGTAAAGCAATCGATAATCAAGGATAAGATGTGTAGTGTTGAACGTAAAAACAACAAGATCTCACCAATCAAAACATATTCACATTTCACAATGTACCATTGCAAAGGATACAGAGCTCATAGTAACTCTTGGGGGACAGCATAGAGGTCCTCAATTCTCCAAGCATGTTAGAAGCATGCTTTAGAGCATCCATTAGCTTATTCTTGTCCTTTAGGCATATTCACCATGCAAAGGAGAAACATAAATGTTATATACATATAATGACATCAAATATTATCTTATATCAAAGTGATGGATATCAGAAATATGTAATTAACTTCTAATTTTGTAGTTATTAAGGGTTACCAAGTTGTGCATTAAGCATCAGCTAATTATGTTCCATCAGATCCATTGTGAACTAAAGAAATTTCGATTTTATTCTATTCAATTCCATTTAATGGTTTGTTTTGGACTTTGAGGATGTCTAGCTAACTTTGCATTGATATACTTTTTTGACATGGTCTTGACAAGATTTTTGGTTTGTATGTAGTGATACATCCCTCAATGATATCATATGTTATGGTTATTTAACAGTTTTAGGTCATGTTTACCCTCACATAGTTGGAAATTACCAATATTCAGGTTACAATAATTTTTTTTATTGAGAACATGAGTGGAATAATGTGTCAGAAGGATAAAACACGCGTGTGTCGGAAATTAAGTGTCATCTCCATTCTACAAAAATGAGGAAAGATGTCCGACCTACCAGGCATCGTTTCATCTGAAAGGATTGGACTTTGACTGCCTGCACAGCCTCATCCAGAAGCTTCTCCTGCTCATCCTGGGGAGACTGGGTAGTAGGCTGAAAGATATTGCAGGAATTTAACATGAATAAATGCCATCCCGCATATAACATTTTTAATCATTTTAATGTAATGAAGCCATGAACATAGGACCCCTTTTGAGGTCTTTGTAAGGTAATTGAGCGTGAGGTCTAGCGCATAAATCTTAAATGTCGAAATCGAACATGCTTCTTATTCTAACTGATGGTGGCGGTATTTAGACACATAACCGCAATCCTTGTCGAAAAAGACCTGCTCTTGCAAAATGCGAAGAGTCCTTATCGAATAATTATTATAAATACAATTTCTAAACGGCCATGAGATTATAGTATAGCTTGGCAGAATAAAGTAGCACAGGAATGATTTCATATTAATATTTTCTCGCATGAATTGCCAGGTAAAGGTGGGGACTAGCAGCCCCATTTGTGTAACGGAAGCAAGTACAACTGACCGTATACAATACATAATCGATATACGGTCAGTACTAGGCATATAGAGAGCTATGTTTAAATATGCAATCCCGTCCAAATTTGCTACGAATCAGGGCAGACAGCGAAGAGGATAAAGAAAATGCCCATTTCCTGCTTAGAAACACTATCAAGATGCGGAGGAGGGCGGGTTCTAGACTTGGGACTATATTGTACTTGTTCAAAACGTACACAGATAAGGGTTTTAGCATTTCAGAAAGCACATTAAGGTCGGGTAACCTTGCCTAACTACACATATGGAGAAGTACGTGACACGTCGGGGTAGACAACAAATAACTGCAATAACATATTCCTCTTGACGTGCCATTGCCATTTTGCACAGCAGAGGTTAGCAATTGCTAGCTAAGATTCACTCCACTTCTAATCTTGCAACTGCTATTACAAATGAAAACGGGATATTTTGTTGGGACCGCTTTGTAAACAAATCGAATTGTTGTGACATTTGATACATTAGCTAATAACATGTATAGCAACTTACGGGTTAGCCATTCGCTAACGTTACTTCGGTCACATTAGGCCTTAGCAACACAAATAGTCTTAAAGAGGACGGAATCGGTAGTTAAGATCGACACAAGTTCATGACATGCATAAAGCCAAACGGTGTGAAGGAAATGTATAATGATGTAGTACAACTATATTGTACTGCACTTACCATAATAATTGGACGTGTCAGAGCGGATAGACTGGTGGCCTAGACAGTGTTCCTTGTCATGTGACACAACCCTGGTCCAGAAACTCCGCTTGGCCTAAATAAAATTAAACCACAACGTGTAGAATGATACGTTTGAGTTTTTGAAGATGAGTCCAATCTTTAAAAAAAATATATAAAAAAGTTTTTTAAACATTGAATGTTCACATATGTAAATGTGTAATACTTAAACCAAAGCTATATTAGAACTATGATAAATATGAAATAGCCGCGCACGCGCAGCACACACTCACCGAAGCAGCCAATCAGCATGCGAATGTGTCTTTTTTAGCCATTTTTTCCGCGAAAAAACCTTCTACCAAGATGTATGCAAGTCAGCTCCAACTTTAGCTTTGTCTGGAACGTTTGAATATAGTCTAAATGGAGATGGAAATATTTGCAAAGCTTGCTGGCAAAATGGGTATCGGTTCTGCGAAATTAATTCGGTGAGCTTTTAAACTAGCAAACAACTTATTCCCTCAATTGTTGACCTAAAGCAGATGGTCATTTACCTGTAGTTATTGAGTTGCCTACGTATACTGTATAACGCTAAGGGTTAGCTCATGTCCATATAACGTTAGTGTCCATTTGTGACCCAAAACACTTTGGCACAAACATGCAGAAAATGTCTACAAATGTTTTTGTAAACAGTAACTCTATTGGAACTGGCAGTATTCTGCGTTGCATGATGGTATGCAACGCTAAATAGTTTGAGTTATCTGTAGAGCTACGTTAACGGAACCGACTACAACAGCGAAGATACCAGCCAACCATGTTTCAAGTCTAACTGAATCAAGACATTTTCATTGGGATGCCCGATTGAACAAGGGAGTATGACAATACGGCACGTTGGGTCACAACATTTAGGGTGTGTGTGTGTGTGTGTGTGTGTGTGTGTGTGTGTGTGTGTGTGTGTGTGTGTGTGTGTGTGTGTGTGTGTGTGAGCATTTTCCTTTTCAGATGTAAAGTAGCTCAGCATAATAGTCAAATCGAACAAATATAGATTATTAAGTATATTGTATACATTCAGTAATTAAGTATCATGGATTGTCAAAAGATGACCTCTTTACTTCATTAAACCTTTAACTTAAATTGTAATGGTCCTTGCCATTGATCAATTACAAGGCTTGATTGTAATTGATCAATAAAGGTGAGTAACTATGATAATCTTTAGTGCTTTTGTGACTCCAAGAAATTTGGTATACCGCTTCCTCTTGTCTTGACAGAGGGATAGTAGTACAGCGTTTTTTTTTGATTGGCTTGATTGGATTGTCATCACAGGAGTATGTCTCAGTGAATACTTTCAGTGATTACTGTATGGCAAAAAATGTTTTTTTCTGCTTCACAGAAAGGCAGAAGAATACGGCCGTTTGTCTCAGGTGAAGTGCATGGCTCTTAACAAAGTTACACCAACCAGTGAAGCAGTGATATGTCTAGATTTGGCAGCGTCCTACATGAAGATGCCTCTCGACAAAGTAAGCATTTTTCCCATTGCAATTTCACCACCGCCACTGCATCACAATGATTTTATCCTTATTGATGAAAATAAGTAATTCTACAACTGTAAAAACACCCATCCAGCATTTACTTATCTTTAATTTTCATGTTTCATCGAATGTGGTTGTCTCACTGGGCGTTTCTTAGAAGCATGCACATAATTAGGAAGGCATTGATTCTCAAATGATACTAATACTACTACTGTATACAAAAGTAAAGTGAAGAAAAAAAAAAAAGGAGAGAGACAGAGATACGAGCTGGCGCGCATTTTTATTTGTAGAATATCACTGTAACTTGTCTAACTACAAATATTTCCACGGAAATGTTGCACATTGCGAATTTCAGTGCAAAAGCTGTTAATTTTTTTTCCCCCAAACTACCATGAATGCATGCATACAGTTTATGAGGTGTAAAAAATCAATATTTGCCTGTATTTCTCTCAATAAGTGTATTTTTTAAACATTATATTTCCTTGCTGTGCATGCCTACTTTAATATGAGCTGAAGTAAATGGAGGAAAATTAATTGACTTGCCATATTGGCTGCCCCCCATAATTCTTCCTAAACCCTTGGATCCCTTATATACCTTATGGAGCAAATAACTTACTTTCTTTCTTTTCTTAAGGAATATGCCATCAAACTCTCTGGGATAACTAAGAAGCTGTACCTGAGTAACCTTAAGGCAATGGAGTGTTTGATGGGTCTGGAACGTCACCTAGGTCTTAGTGAGCTGGGTGTTCAATATGGCTGCATGGAGGCAGTTGGAGTTGCTACACAAATACTGGAAAGGTGTGGTCAGCCTTGTTTTAATTTTTTTTTCTCTGAGGTTTCATGACAAAACTATGCATGCATGATGAATATATCCAGAATAATAAGGGATATTTAGTTCATGAAATATAAATGAGCAATATCTCAGCTATACATTTCACTTAACTTCATCACCGAAAACATTGTGTCTGTCTTTGTACTGCTTGGTTTTTGATGGTAGACATCTGAATTTCCCTTCGGTCTCGTTTTTAGGTACAAAAAAAGCCTCCCTTCTGCTCAGCAACAGGACCTGGACCTGTCTAAACCTCTTTTCACCACCACAGCTCTCTACTCGGCCTGCAGGTCAGGGGATTCAGTTGGTTCCTTTTTATTTGTACCATCCAGAGGTTTGGAACCTGTTTCCCCCCCCCCCCCCGGGGGCTCCCTGGCTATAAAGATATGCATCACTGTACACGTCATTATTTTGTATATCATGTTTACAGTCATGATTATTAAAACAAAACAAAATCAGCTCAAAATGTACGTCTTGCTCGCTAGGTTACAGGGTGCAGCAGAATTGCACCTTCGGTTTTACAGAACTATGTTGATTTATTTTGTGTTATTTTTCATTTCAATCTGTTCAAAAATGTTTTTGCATATAGATGCCTAAAGATACAAGTTGACCAAAAGCTGGCAGCGTCGTCTGGTGCCAAGAAGGCTGTCTTTGGTCGTCTTTCTGTCCAATTCCAGAGTTTTGGACAGGACATCTGCAGTGAGTAGTAGTGTGAAACATTAAATGACTTGTGCGTGCGTGTTTGTAAATAATGATCCCAACCATTATCACTGTCAATTCCTAATCCCCTCATAGAACTTGCCACTACGGTTGGAGTTGATCCATTTCATGTTAATATGTACACAAGGGGGCAGTATAACCTTTAAATGCAAGGCATGTATGTTTGTCAAAATCCTTGGTGTATCACAACCAACTGAAAACTGTTTTTGATTATGCCAGATGCCTTCATTTAATGCTCATCTCTGGCCGTCCAAAACAAAATCCTCATCTGTTGCCAGCTTGACAAGTGAATGCAGAGACAGGCGACACATTGCTAACCTCTTGGAGGAGTCCACATCTTTGCATTCCCTTGGGTCAATTTAGGGCGAAAGGGCCTAGTCTGAGTTATGACGATCATGGATTTTGCTTTTGCTGACACAGAAGTATAATTTGACTCTTAGTTATTTCCGATTGACATTGTGTGCGGCGTTACCCCGGAAGAAAAAAATTCAAGAAAAGTTTACAGAAAGTTGTGTTGCTATTTGGTGTTTAAGCCCGGTCCAATCTCACTTTAAAAGGGTTATCTGGACCAGTGCAGGAGGGATCCTTCTTTTGTCGTTGTGGTTCGGTCCATTTTTTTAAGTCAAAAAAATCTGTTTAACAAAACCTTATTAAAGATCATATGTAGGATGTTAAAACAAAGTAAAATGGCTAAGAGTTTAATGATAAGAATGGAAAATAATGAATGAGGTTTATGTTACATTCCGAAATTATCTGTAGATTCAGACATTTGTCAAACCAGCACGTTGGTTTAACTTTATTTTAATCATAATTGTGTTAAAGATTTACATTATCCAAATGTAATCCTATTTTTGGCTGATGCGTTCTTCTAAGAGTAAATTGTGTGGCACTTTCACTGTGTTCTCTACAGAGGAACCTACTACGAAAATGGCACAGAAGAAAATAGCGCCGAAGAAAATGGCACAGAAAAAAGCACCAAAACGACTTGAACCAATGGAAAACCTTGAAGTGGTCGAAGGTGAGTAAAAACACTGTTCTTGTACGAATATCTTGAATGTATTCAAGTAAGTGGAATGAATAAGACAATTGTCCTAGAACTATTCTGGAGTGTGAGAATAGCCACAATAGTTGTTCTTTTTTCTTTAAGCATAAATTTGATAGAATATTTGGCTTCTAAATTTGAACTATTGCTTCAGCATTAGTTTTGATTATTTTTTAATTTACATCAGGTATTTTAAAGTTATCAAAGGTGGTATGTAATGTTGACTAACTCTCTTACAGAGGATTGTCTGCCATCATCCGTTAAGCAACAGAAGAAAGAAGATAAGGCAGAAGAGGGAAAAACTGAGATTGGACAGAACTATGAAGAGTGGAAGAGGAAAATTCTGGAAAATGCTTTGAAATCGAATGCAGAGAAATGTGATTCGTAGATGGCCTTGAAGATATCTTTCTTTCTTTTTTTTACCTTTAGAATTGTTTTATTGATTGGCCATCGTTAGGAATTGGGTTTGACAATTATAGGCATTATAGTTAACAACATGGCTTTACCGTTGTTCAATGTCAACTATTTATTGTGTCCTAATTGAATGTTTTTCCCCAATGTTTGCATTAAAGAATTCAATGACATTCTTTCCTTCAAGGAATTATGAATTTCCAAGTAAGACCGGATAGTAGGGAGGGACATATCGGTTCGGTGACTCGACCTCTTAGTGTGCTAACCCCTTTAAGGACTTCAACCTGTAGTTCTATGCTACACGTCATTCCCCCTCTTCTTGAACCAACTTGTCTTTCTCGTTTCACAGTCCTTTCCAAAAAGAAAAAAAGAATACAACCCTTTCCACCCTTACCAAGTGTATGCCCTAATAACCTAGGGCAGACTCTTGTTTAAGTGTGTTCGAGATGCATCGTATACCAACCACACTTGCAAAGTGGGAAATCTATCAGCTTTCTTGCGACAGATCACAGAGGCACGCCCTCTTTTGGTCGGTCCCACTCGTGCTGCTGAGAATCAACCGAGTTCAGGGATGATAACCGTACTACTCGACAAACAAATATTGCTGCACCCGTAATGAATGAGATTTATTTTCTTGGTATTTGTACCACGTTGGTCGTTTTTAATGTCGATTTTATAATGCTCTTACACAATTGATTACATTGCTGATTTAATCCGGTCACCGATTTATGCATTGCAGTCTTTCTGTGCGTGCAATGCAATGTAACATTTTGTTGTTTGTATTGAGCTGGTTTGCTAAAGAGGCTAATGTAGCTGACAATAACAATGACCTGCCAATTACTTTCCTTCCCCTACTCGTCATGTAACGATGCCCACAAAGACAAACGGGAACGCTATAAGTGCTACAAGCCAGGAAATAACGTCACAAGAGCAACTCCTGCGGGGGGTTCTAGATTTGCTAGATTTGGGTTCTTTCTGCAGGCTATGAACGTTCAATATTATGGTTTGATGCACTATAACGGTTATGGAGAATGAGGGAATTATTGGCAGATTAAACGTGTAGTTTTTAAATCCATAAAAATTGTTAGCCAGAAACTGAATTACGTAAACAAATCGGCCTTTCGGGTTTTTAGTAAAGTTGTAAACGTTGTTTGGCAATTTTTCATTTTATCTTCACTGTTCACAGCTGATTCAGTTTTATTCTGTCGTCCATTGACATTGTTCGATCTCTGACACGCCAGCTAGGATAAATGATTTACATATGATGCGGTAATTTGCAAAGGAGTCATGCAAAGGAGATGAGTCCTATTTGGTTATCATTTTTTAATAACGCATCTATCTAGCCAATTTTTATTGCCACCTTTCAAATGTATAGAAAATACAAGCTTACACTGTACAGTCCCAAAATTGGGATGGCAGAAAAAAGAAGCAACAGTTGTAACACCAGAGATAATTGTATATTACCTCTAGGTTCACATGTACTAACAGAAGGGAGCTGTGACCCACAAATGCTCGGTGCCCTCTCCATTGTTGTTAATAAAGCATGTGTAAATTTGGTAAAAAAAAAGTACGCTTTTTCACCATTGTTGGCTCCTTTATAGTACTTGATATGAGAAGGAATAAGTATAAGTAATTCTATCCATTACATTTTACATTTAGGGCATTTAGCAGACGCTTTTGTCCAAAGCGACTTACAATAAGTACATTTGTCATTAGAAGTGAAACAATATATCGCTGTCGGTACAGTAAATAGGTTCATAGAACCAAGTGCAAGTACTAACAATCGCTAGGCTAACCCATTCCCTGTGTACATCAGTGATAGCAACCCACTCCCCGTGTACAGCTAACCCATTATATTGTATTTTTTAGTATTGGAGGAGGGCTGGAGGAGGAAAGACACTGCAACATCCCCAACAGAGGGATTCAGAGTTAGAAATCCTAGACCTAGCTACATTGTATAAGCTGCTGTCAGACATACGTACATGTCCTGATGTTCTACTGATGGGGACAACATATCCTGGCATTTGTACCCTGAAATTCTCCTGAAAAAATACCACCCCTGAGGTAGTATTTTCCAGAGGAAATGCAAATTACTTTGTGTGAATGAGATGTAGAAAGTCTGTATTTCTCACACCACGTGAGTGGACGTGTTGATGACACTTCGGTCTTCATTTGCATCTCATTGAGTGGCACTCTAAATGATATTCAGCCTGTTGCCTTTTGTTCGCTGAATGGTTAAAAGAATATATATCACAGCTGCAAGCGTATATAGAAAATGTTTTTTTGATTTTTATTATTTACAACAGTTGGCTGAACATCATAGGTCCCGGCCTTCCAATTCCTGTTTTCTCAGTTAAACAAAGAAATCAACATTTTTCTCAGTGTTTGTTATAAAAATTCTCGAGAACATTGGCCCAGAACATTTCGCTGCTTGGTCTCTCAAATCTCCAGATACTTCCGTACTGTCCATGCAGGTTAAACAGCAAAAATGCTCTCTTTCTCCGGTAACAAGGTCGTTCCCTCCGCCTTTTTTCTATTTGTCTCTAACTCGTGCGCCAATCTTTCACCGATCTTTCGGATGCTGTGGATGCAACGGAATATATGATGCATCTTTGCAGCAACATTTAAGAAGATGGCCATGAGTTCTGCACGTTCTACCTCCATGCTGTCTGTGGTCAAACCAAAACAAACTACAGTGACAGAGGCCGCACTTATCCCGCCTCTTGCAAACTTTAGACCCTCAAACCCCGCCCACTGCAAGCCCAGCCCCCCTTATTCTACATGATCAGTGTGTATGATCATGGCTAGCTGCTTATTAATAGGAATAAGGAAAAGAGAACCAGATCAATAGTTATTTCATTTCTAAAGATCGAATGTGGAATCTACCTGAATTATCTCAATTATCAACCACATTGAGTGTGTGAGCAGACGGAAGTGTATCCTCTTAAAGTGTGTGTGTTAATCTTCGTAATTATGAACTCAAAATTCAAACCCCATTTTAATGCTGGATCTGAAAATTGCATTACCACTGAGAATACATCAGCCATGTTAGCTTTTGCAAACAAAAACGTGACAGTCACGTGACGTGGACGCAGTCTTGTAGAAAAGAATGGGCCAAAAAAACTGCCATCTCACATTTTTAGAGCAGTTATTGTAAAACAACTACCGGTAAGTTTTTGGCTGTTGACCAAAATATGCTACATTTTGGTGTGAGGCTGGCTTGTTAGACCATTTTGCTAAATACATGGTTCTCATCCATCACCATCGTCAGGAAGTTAGTCTAAAATGTTGTTACACAAAGTATAGAATATTTACACAAAGTATAAAATATTTGTAAAAAAATTGTGCTTTAAAAGACTTTACAACTTTAAAGCATAAAATGTGTGTAATGTTTCAATGGTTTTATTGTATTTTAATGCGTCTATTTTAGTACGTTTACTCTAGTTAATTTGGTTGAAGAGAATGTGCCTCACAGAACAGTGCTTGGGTAAAGTAGGAAAACTAGATGTTTTTGAGTTATGGTAAAAGATATTTTACCATAAGCCAGTATTTTCTGAATGACAGCACCCACCAACACAGTGTTGGGCTGTGGGGTGTGTGTACTTTCTTCTGAGCTGCTTGCCAGGCCCTACTTTACAGGTTAAAAGTAGATGAAGATGTAGTTTACATTTACATTTACGTGTCCCAGATTACGAATGAATAGATTAAATGACGTGATGTGACAGTGTCACATATTTCCGTGAGACTGGGTTGGATCACCAGCATTATCCCATTGAGCCACTGACATTCCTGAACTGAATGAAGCCTCATTCACATGGTGAAAATGTCGATTGATAAGCACACAACATCAAGAAAACTCCAAGCACACATTTCACAAGAGAATAAAGGGGAGTACAGATCTGAAATTCGCACTGTTAATGGTATCCACCTAATGATAGCCGTATAGTTATACAATAACAAAATGGTCATATAGGCAAAAATGGGTTGAGAATGTGGACGTTTGGCTTTTCTATGAATTTGTGGGGAAAGTAAACATTCTTAGATCAGAAGAGGGTGAAAAAGATGCATCTGATTTTAGAGATTAATATGATGAAGAATTTTGAGTCCAGGTCAATCTAGCATGGAGTAATAAGTCTAGTTCAGACTTTTTTTAAATAGCGCCACCTTTGGGTGCAATACCACAATTTGGTTTATGGGTAGTGGGGGGTATTGGTATCCACATAATAATAGTTGTATGATTTTTTCTACAATAACAAAATGGTCATATAAGAAAAATGGGCTAACTGCTCCAACTTCATTGGCCAATATTTCTCAAATGGAACTGAATAAAACAAATTCTGTGGCTGATTTTTGTGAGGCTTGGTCTAAAGATTTTATGTGGCGATTTTTGTGAATTTTTTATCATTTTTGTAGCCTGTCAATCTTTTTGTTTAGCTTTAATATGAAATTATAATAAACATTTTTAGGGTATATGGTTTAATAGATGTATCTGATTCTAGAGATTAATATTCTGTAAGAATTTTGAGTCCAGGTCAATCTGGTGGGGAGAAATAAACCTAATTCATGATCTTTTACAATAGCACCATCTTTGGGTGCAGTTCTACAAATTTGGGTTTATGGGCAGTGGGGGTTATTGGCATCCATACCTGAAAATTGCAAGGGTTTTTGACTTACGGAATAAGCTTTTACAGAATTTGACGGGGAAAAAAAAACATTGCAGAAACAATAGGGGACCAAGCAGCTTTGCTGCTCGGACCCCTAATACAACGCTTGAGGTGGCATTTTGAAAAGAGAAAACGTATATTTTATTGGTACATAAAGATAATTATGAGCTTTTTTTATTGATATCCAGACATTTTTTGCGGAACACATTCCTGTTCCCATCTTGTATTGGAGTGAACAGAGATATCTACTTCTAGGCGCCTTGAATCGAGGGAACCGTCCACAGCCCGGTAAAACAACTGCAATACTTACGGCGTCTTACGACGGCGTCTAGAACGTCTGCCCTGGCGGCCAACTTGCCACTGTCTGCTGCTCACCCATAACATTGTGTTGGTAGTGGTACATGTACTTTTTAAATAACCATAACTTGCTCAATTTAAACCGATTTACCAACGGTTTGGTTTCTTACAAACGTTATTAACGTGGTTATAATCGTGTACCTATTTTAGAATATTATTCTATTTTTTTAGTACCTAACATAATTATTCATAAGTATGCAGTGTCATAACTACACCTCTGATGTTTATAACAAACTACACCGTTTGGAAATTGGTTAAAAATTAAGCAAAATATGGTTATTTAAAAAGTACATGTACCACACTACCAACACAATTATGGGTGAGCAACTGACCGTGGCAAGATGGCCGCCAGTGCGGACGTTCGAGTCCATTGGCCAGCAGAGCGGACGAGACATTCATATATGTATATTCGTTCTATATCTATGCATCTATGCTCCCGCCAGGATCCACGGCAGACACCGTAATATTAAGTCTTTGAAACTGCCAGCAAGGTAATCTTCTAAACTGGTGGTAAAACGGATACAATGATGATCAGATAAATTGAAGGGGTCAATGGCTGTAATTCTTACATCAATACCCCTAGTAAAAACTAAATCCAGTGTGTTTCCTTGCTTGTGGGTGGGATGTTTCACATGCTGAACAAATTTGTAATCTTTAAAAAGCTTCCGGAAAGATTTACAAGGATCCTTGTGGATATGGAAATTAAAATCCCCAACTATAATGATTTTATCATGTTCTAGAGCGATAATGGACAACATTTCTCCAAACTCAGAATAGAAGTCTAATTTAGAACCACGTGGCGGCCGATACACAGTCACAATGAGCAGGTTTTCAGGCTGTTTGATCAATTGGAAGTATTCAAACGATGAAAAAAACTCATGTGGTGGATATGATACTGAATATTTCTTATGATAAATAACGGCAATCCCACCCCCTTTTTGGTTGTTGGGTCTATTGACCGATTGAGCGGTGAAACCTTCAGGGCAAGAATTAAGCAAATTAATGGGAGTGTAGGATTTAAACCAGGTTTCAGTTAAAAACATAAAGCCAAGACGGTTATCCGCAATACATTTTCTCAAAGGAAACACCTTTTCCTTAGAGAGTGATCTAATATTCAAAAGTCCATAGTGGATAGACTGTAGTGCGTTCTTGGCCACTTTCATCTCCCTGTGCTGCTTGTCTTCTACTTTGTCTTGGTCTGCTTCCTGCAAAATCCTCTTCCTTGCTCAGGCGACCCTTGTTGTTGGTGATGATGATCTGCTTGGTCATGGCACTCTTGCCTTCAAACGTCTTGGTGGTTCTCAGGATAGCTGTATGGGAGCTTAGAGTTAAAAGTAAAATTTAGTTATGTTTTCATAATAGCAAAACTTATTAAGAAATTCAAATAATGTTGACGGTTCCAATAGAAACAACATTTCAATAATAATGTCATCTGGAAATAAGTATTTTGAAATCTATAGGACCATCTTATACGATATACATATATTTAATATATGAAGTACTAATATACATTGTGTGTGTACGCCTTCCATGGAAACGGTCATGATTGACTTTATTGACTGACTTCTTAATGATTCTTGATGATTTATGACGTACTTGACATGTTTTATTAAATCACATTTTGAGTAATTTTTAGAAGAAACGGTATTGAAGAATAGTACAAATTAATTTTCTGGAAGAAAGTCCTCATGTGACTTATCAATGTCCTTGTCCGGACATTCTCAACTACTGTATCAGACACGTCACATGTTTCATCTCTTTCATGTCCGTGTGTGCTGTTAATTATCCACTGCCGTAATAATTACCTCTTCATGTCCATTTTACTTCCCTCTTATTTGTTGGCACTGACACTCTGTGTCTGTTCAAACCTGTGGACTATATGCTTTGTGTATCTCTATACACTTTGAATCTTTCTGAGTAATACCTCCAATATTCTAAATTAAATGATTAGTGAATGTTATCAAAATGGCATTGCTCTTCCAGTCTCAAGTGAATGAATAAACTATGAAAATAGGCTTGTTTAACAAAACATGGAATATCGAAAAGGGTTTACTTACATTTGTTTTTCTTGTTAGTCCTGTCGATTGCTTCGGACTTACTAATGTTTCCTTTTTTCTTTATCTTTTAAAATTTGCATGGTCAACCGACAGCCCGGTTGGTTCTTTTATCTTAGTCGTTCTGGGACATCCTAATTTGCAGCCACATTATGGTGACGTAGGCCATAAGGCGTAGCCGTCTTTTAATGACGTGTGATAAGTTTCTCCCGTGTGAGAAACTAAATCCATATCTTGCAGTTATTATTTCTTGTTTAAAGTTGGCATGCATATTTCAATAATGAGTAATTTGGCTTCACAGACTAATCTGGCCGAGACATAACCAGATTAACCTTAATCAAAACAAAGGGTAAAAAAACAAGAGCATCAGAGAGAAAGGATGATAAACCAGCAGAACAGGTTCACCACATCACCTGACGATCACAAGAGAGCGAGATCGTCATTCAAAAAACACTCATGGAATGGTGAAACACCGCACCAGAAGCGCATTTTACCACTTTAATCATTTTGGTAACCTGTTAAACGTTTGAATGGAAACCAACACTTTAAACTGTGATATCAGAGGAATGACAGGAAACAGAGGTTAAATTCTACAACAGTACATCGAAATAATATCATAATGTCATCCTTTAATGAAACCCTTTTTATAAAAAACATAACACCAGAAAACAGACAATGGAGGAGTGGTGGTAGTCCAAAAACACCATCACATTTTTCACTTATAACCCTAAATCTCAAGGTTAATGAATTAACACACATGAATACATGCACCCACACGGATACACACAAACAATAATAACAATCATCTTTTAGCCACCACCTACTGCCACCCTGCAACTTCCCCCTCATCAAGAACAGCACCAATCACTCTGGCAGAGTACTCAAAACATCCTTGACGAAACAAAGCTGGTCGTCATCGACAACGACGAACCCACCTACCTCGACAGCGCCTACTCCACTGAAATCCTGAACCTCATGCTCTGTACCCAGGCCTCTGCAGCAAAATATGCACTTTTTCTGTAGGCCAAGTTTGGATACTTTTCCTTTCTGTCTAAATTCCCAAATTGTCCATGAGCTCTGGACTTAAGCTCAATACAGGGGCGTAGCTATGTGTGGTGCTTCAATGCACCGGGGTCCACGAGGCCCCAGGAGCCCCTAGAGAAAAAGTTACAATAAATCAATAAATAATAATTAAAGAAAATATTAGTGTGATGAGTTGCTCCTGTGTGAGCAACTAAATTGATATTCTGGAGTTATTCATTTGTTGTTTAAAGTTGGCATGCATATTTCGATAATGGGTGATTTGGCGTGATGGTTCAATCTTGCCGAGACATAATCAGAATAACCTGAATCAAAACAAAGGGTAAAAAAAACAAGAGCATCAGAGAGAAAGGATGACAAACCAGCAGAACAGGTTCACCACATCACATGGCCGCTGTGCCCATTGTGTCCATTGGCTATGTTTGTTTTTTGATCAGGCCATTAGTGCTGTTAGGGAAATATGGTTGTGTGTTCAGCTGAATAGATTATTGTGTTCTGTTTCTGATCGTGTTCTGTTTCTGATCGGGATGCAAATAGTCACTGTCTGTGGTTCTAATAATGATTGTGCGTGTGTCCTTTCCCTCTCTGCTCGGATTTTAATGTGCTGTGTGATGTAGGGATGCTAAGTCACTGTCCATGGTTTCGTCTTTGGGTCCTCGGCTGTCGGCCTAGGCCCTATGGGGAGCGGATACATGTTCATTGTGCGTTGGGGATGGATGGGAGCGAATGGCGGGGGCCCAGCGCAAGACTTGAACCGGGGCCCAGCTTAACTAAGCTAAGCCACTGGCTCAATATCACCTTGTACCATCAAAATCTCATCCTTCACTGCAGACTTGTTTGAGTGAAACAGTGCAAAATTTCTATAGCACTTAAATGTAGCAATTGGCTCAACAAAAGAAAAGTCCTGAACTGTTTGTCAAAGTATGGCAGATAATTTTCTTATTTTTTATTTATATGGAATGTCACACAATCTACCCGTACTACCTTTGCGATCTATCGACGATTGCGATTGACTCGTTGGGCAACCCTACCCTAGCTGATAGGAATGACAACATGGTTTGAAGTCAAGGTTTCTAACTTGTTGTCCTGAAATTGAAATTGTCCTGCGAGGGAGATGCAGTCGCTGCAGTTATTATGAGTAATTTCTGTGTGAAGTAAAGTTTATCGGACCTTTGGGCCCCCTTGGTGGCCTGGGGCCTCAAGCAGTTGGCTGCCTTGCTTGCTGTTCACAAGCTACGCGTGTCTGACTACCCTCCTGCCGAAAAATAAGTGAATTGGCATCAAATTTGCTGCAAACGTTTGACCCCTACTTCAATATTAGCCAAATATTTTTTGCAGTTTGCTGTATTCCATAACGGATATAAGATTCTTTAAGGTTATTCTCCATGTGTCCCCAATTTTTAAAAAAAAATGCAGCAGGCCACCAACAGGAATCCTAAACCTGCGTGGTTCAATGGAGGATTTTGTTTATTAGTTGACAGGATATGGAAATGTTATTAAGCTCTGCGATCCTATCCCTTAAGAACGTAGTTCATTCGGAGTTTCACTTATAGTTTAATATTTTTAAGTCCGCCTTGAGACTCTTCAACTGCCTAACCGTGTCATTACCGTGTCATCCACCAATCTTTATTTTTCCCTAAAAGTGTTGTTTGTTATAAGAGAGCAGAATCGGCCCCATAAATACATGTTTTCCAGATTATAATAAAAGTGTTGCACCGGATCATCACAAGATGGCGCCAAGGGGTTCTTTAATGGTAAGTTAGATAATGTTTATGTGCTTCTTTGGAACATCAGGACCGAATAATCAGAAACGATGCAAAGAAACAAGGAGAAAAAGGGGAGGAAACACCGCACAATACTATGAGGGAAGTGTCTTTTTAAACGGTGTCTTTTGTCTCCATGACTTCAAATCATAGGGTTCATGAGTCAAGTTAAGAGCGAACCTGGGACATTTCTCAGATAAAGTTTTTGTTCTGTCATCCCCAAACCCCACAAGTTCAATGACGAATGTTACTAAAGAGTTTAAACATGTGTGCTAAAGTTTTTGATCAACAATATCATTATTTTCAAGGGCTGTAATGCAGGATCAGAATGTTTTTTTTATTTTTAAATCATTCATTTTTTTCTGATAAACGATCAATAATAATTCAGTTAAAAAAAAGTTGGATCTGGGGCTGCTTCGTACATCCCTCGTGCTGTTGATCATGGTGTGTGATTGACGTGAATTTAAGGATGCTCGATCGCTATCTGTATTTTGCTAAAAGTAACGCAAAAGTAAGTAGCCTAATATTGTGACTTTACTCATGTATTTAAGGTGGAAGTATTAAGTAATATGACATTTATTACACTTTGAAAGTAACTTGGCTAACACTGCCGATCATGTTTGCATAGCCTTGTTATATATCCAATATCCTCCTAGAGCTCTAATTGAACTGCTTGCGTAGCCGGACAATGGAGTATTATTCCACTTAGCTGTTTTCGTCACTTCCTGATTGAGACGCTGCGCACCAGCGTTGCATTTGACGAGTGTGCGCGTGTGTGTGCGTGTGTGTGTGTGTGTGAGTGTGTGTGCATGTGTGTGCGTGTATATATGGTGTGTGCTGCATGAGTCACCCTGCAGGCCTCTGATTGGCTGGTAGTGCAGGGAGGAGGAGGGGACGGGTGGCTCCATTTACACATTAGAGAGCGAGAGAGAAAGAGAGAAAGAATCTCATTCATAAAGAGAAAAATTCATTCATGAAAGCTGCCCTGCCTCACAGAGAGCGAGAGAGATAGTGAGTTGGTGAGGAGTTTATTGGAGAGTCTATCAGAGAGGTGACGAGTAAGAGAGTTTGTAGATCATTGTGATGGAACTCCTCTCTGCGAGGAGTACACTGGACCAGGACAGCTTTTAGACCAAGCCGACTCTCACAACTACCAAACAGGTGAGTACCAAGTGTGTACAGTAATGCTTGAGTATGGGCATATTTTATGTTCATAGAAGGGGTTGTGGGACAGCAGACAAACTTCCCCTATGTTTTTCTCAGGTTTCTCAATGATGAACTGCCATTTCTAATCAGCACAAACGATATTTTCACACATGTGCAGCTGTTTGTTGTATGATTGCCTGCAAGGATCTGTAATATCCTTGGAGGGTCATCATGTCAGAGTACCATCATATGTACGACCAAACATCACTACACATCATGCACACACACTAACAAGGAGGTCATCCACCGCTGTCTGAGGTCTGACTCCCATGCTGTCTGCTGCTCTCTTCCCCAGGCATGCTGCAGCGCACCAAGTACAGCCGCCTTCGCAACGATTCCCTCAGCTCCCTGGACGACCGACTCCAGGACACCAAGGGAGACCCGCAGGCCCTGGCCGCACCGCTCGCCCCGCTACACGCCCAGGACGCCCATGCCCGGGCCCCCAACGGAGAGAGCAGCACCCTGAGGGGCTTCATCCCCCGCATGGCCGGCATCTCGCTGCTGGGTGGCCTGGGGGCGCTGACCCACAAAAGCGGGCACAGAAACATAGACAGACGTGCGGATGAGCGACCCGTCTCGGACGCGGACTGGACGTCGGGCCAAGCGTCCCGTTGCCACGCCGGAGGCACCAAGGGGCCCATCGCTCTGCAGGGGTGTCCCCTACACCCGCTGCAAGGTGGTTTGTGCCGTTTGAAGATAGTCCCCCCGGAAGAGGAGGGCCCTGAGAACAGCGTGGTCCATCATCATCATGTGGAGGTACATGAGCTCATACATATTCATCATGCTGTTGTTGTAGACATAATATCCACATCCCCTGGGGAAAACATGATCCTGAAGAACCTGGATAGGAAAGTTGCTTGATTTGCATTTTTGTTCTAAACAATTCCCTGATTATGCTATTACAAACTGCCTGACATTGTGTTTCAGGTATTAGTGATGAAGTGCTACTTTCATGTACTTTTGACCCTGTCAAAATCCAACATTAGTCACTTTCACATCTTATGCTTGCTCTACATGCACTAGGTATGCATGATTATGGTATGATAATGATAGTTGCGATTATTTGACCCGATATTTTAATTGCAATTATTCATCGCATTTAACAGATTATCGATTCAACTCATACTCTGTGGCTCCTACTGAATATTAAAATACAATAATAACAATAAAGCAATTGCTGAGATATAATGGTTTGTATTTTGATTCTAATGTTACTTGCAAACAAAATCTTAATTATCTATCCTTTAAAAATTGAACACATTAACACATTCCAACCTTTAAAGCTAATGTAGTTGCAGCGGCCAAAATCAAGATTTCGATATGTATGCAATTAATTAGTTGGACACACAAGCACACATGCATGCACACACACACACACACACACACACACACACACACACACACACACACACACACACACACACACACACACACACACACACAGACACACACACACACACACAATCAAAGGCACTGCT
>NC_079425.1:12181372-12183872 GCF_026213295.1 Gadus chalcogrammus | reverse complement strand
CATCTTCCTCTCGACAACGCTCCATACCTTTTCTAGGGGGTTCAGATCAGGCGAGTTTGCTGGCCAATCAAGCACAGTAATCCTATTTTCATTAAACCAGGTATTGCTACTTTTGGCAGCTGGTTCAAGTCCTGCTGGAAAATGAAATCAGCATCTCCATAAAGCTATTAAGCAGAAGGAAGCCTCAATTCCTCTAAAATGTCCGTAGACAGCTGCGTAGACATAACACAGTAGACCAACACCAGAAGATACCATGGCTACCAAAATCATCACTGGCTGTGGAAGCTTCACACTGGACACAACTTGGAACAAGCAACCTCTCCATTCTTCCTCCAGACTATGGGACCTAAAAAAGAAACATATACGAACAAAGCCTTGAAATACTTCAATTGGGCTGTAATGAATACGTATAATATATGAGTTTCAATTTTAACTTAATTATTTTAATTGATTAACTTTTCCACAATATTCTAAATTATTGACTAATTTTCCCCCAGTTAATATGAGTGTTTGTGAGGCCAGCATGGAGCCTATGGAGCAGCCTGACAGTGGACCTGAGTGGCGCCCGCTCTCCCAGGACCTAATAGAGGAGGAAGGGTGGTTTCATGGCAGGTGGATAACCGTAACACCACTCTCTAAAGCCCAACCTCTGTCCTCAATAACTGTCTCTTATTCACTAGTCAAATACTTTTCTTGCCAGCTATTCAAAGTGGAGAGCAAAGAGGGATTGCAATAACTTTTGTGGTCTTTCACCACATGGTTGGGCCCTTGCTGTGTTTTTACTTTGGTTTGGTTACTCTACGATACCCATTGGCACAACGAGGCTACAGCTAAAGCTAATTCCAAAGTGAAGAAGAGTTTAACGCTGTAGCTTGACACGTTCAGAGAGATATGTTTAAAGATGTTCAAAGAAACAGATGTGTGGGTATGAGCTTATACACCCAAGATGGCTGGTAAACACTTTACAATAAGGGTACATTAATTAACTATTAATTAACATTCCTTAATGCAGCTATAAACATTATTATATAGCACCTGCATAGAGGTTAGGGTTAATGGGTTAGGGTCAGGTTTGAACTCTAACCCTATTCAATTATGTATAAATGAAGCAACAACCTTAGTCAACATAAGCATCACTACCATAGTTAACATGACCATTAGAAAACATGAACGGCATTAGTAAATGATTACTAGACCATAAGTCAACTGTAATTAACTGTAGGTTAATGCTTATGACTGCGTTACCTAACCCCTTGTCTCGGGCGGTGTCTGGTTGCAGGCTTGGCCGTAAGCAGGCGGAGGCGCTGCTGTCCTGCAGTGGGGACTTCCTAGTCAGGGAGAGTTGCTCTGCCTCGGGCCAGTACGTCCTCAGCGGCATGGAGGGGCAAACCGTCAAGCACCTCCTTCTGGTCCACCCCAACGGACAGGTGTGTGTTTGTTTGTGTGCGTTAAGATAGTATTTGAGTGAACTCAGATGAGAGGGAGAGAGAAAGAGAGTGAGCGACAATCAATGTGTGTGCTTGTGCATCTATGTGGCTATGTGTATGCGCACCCATCCATCATGTTGTGTAGGTTCTTCTGACATTCACGTTATGTACTGCGTTGTGTGGTGGGTGTTCACTTCAGCAACAAAATGTGTGTGTGTGTGTGTGCTTGTTTTGTCAGGTGCGCACGTGCGATCAGGTGTTCCAGAGCGTGGGTCACCTGGTTCGTTTCCACATGGGGAGTCGAACACCCATCGTCTCTGGCTCCAGCGAGCTGAATCTAACTCAACCCATCCTGCACACATACTGACACACACCCACACACACATGCACACACACACGCGCACGTGCACATGCGCTCATCACACGCCCACAAACACCAACCTGGTATTGATTTTATGTTAGATTCACTCACAGCAGTGGTTTTCAAAACTTTTGTTGTAAATAAAAAATAATGTATTGCATAGCTGTTATATATTTTAGGGAACACTATAGAGGTGTACAGGCTAACACTAACTGAACACTGTACATTGTAAATTAGTATACACTCAAAAGGCAGCAAGAAAATGACTTAGTGCATCTGATAACAGGCTTATTCAAGGACATATGAATACTGTTTAGTGTGACTTGGTTATTATTAATATTTAATCTCAGGTCAGACTTGAGCTGAATCCACGCTGTGCCTTTTCACCTGTTAAGAACCACGTGTCTGCAGAACAATCTTGTTTTCAATTCACAATCCAAAAATCTCTCTCTCTCTCTCTCTCTCTCTCTCTCTCTCTCTCTCTCTCTCTCTCTCTCTCTCTCTCTCTCTCTCTCTCTCTCTCTCTCTCTCTCTCTCTCTCTCTCTCTCTCTCTCTCTCTCTCTCTCTCTCTCTCTCTCTCTTCCCCCCCCCCCCCCCCCCCCCCCCCTCGGTTTATGTATGCAGGGGTTCAAAGCACAATTGAATGGATGACAAGGATTCACTTGATGGATCTTACCTGATATGTTTTTCTATCTTTAGTTGCATTCGTTT
>NC_079425.1:12153872-12173872 GCF_026213295.1 Gadus chalcogrammus | reverse complement strand
GTCCACCATTGAGAAGTGTTGATTTCACACGCATGTGATTGACTGGCAAGATAGATTCCCCGAACAAATCAAGGAAGAGATGCCCTGATTGTTGAGGGATTAGCTGGGAGCAGCCTCATGTCTTAATTGGCTCATACAGTTCCACTAATAGACTAAAAAACTCTTTCGTCCCCCTGGCCATTAGACTGTACAACAGCTCCCAGTAAAGGCAGGGAGGACAATAGATAACAACAATGGACATTTTATTTATTTATTTATTTATATTTATTTATATCTGTATTTTTGCACATCCATCTGCACTGTTTTTATGTGTGTTTTCGGCTGCTACTGGATACTTGAATTTCCCCCGGGATTAATAAAGTATATATCTATCTATCTATCTACAGTGGCTGGCAGCTGGTGCCTTCAACTCAGTAGAGATATTCCCACAATGCATTTCACTTACCAGAATTTTCCTTCCTAACCAATTTCATTCAAATAATATATTTCAAAGACAAAGTCGAGGGAGGGTTGGTTTGATACTGTGAGAAGCGAGGGGGGGGGGGGGGGGGGGGGGGGGGGGGGGGGGGCGGGGGGGCAGTGTCTTATGATCAATGACAGCTTTTCTGCGTCAAGGGTGAATAGACAGTAACCCTGCCCTGTTCTATATCGTGTCTTTTCTTCCACGCTATATCCTGTTGATATGAACCAAGAGTTTAAACTAAACCAAGCATCAGTGAAAGAAAGCCCCTCAGATGACATCATAACTATCACTCTTACAGTGCCCTGTGCGCTTGTGTCTATGATTCTATCTGCTTATGTGAGTGGGTGAGAATGTCTTTGTCTTTGTATGTGTGTGTGTGTGTGTGTGTGTGTGTGTGTGTGTGTGTGTGTGTGTGTGTGTGTGTGTGTGTGTGTGTGTGTGTGTGTGTGTGTGTGTGTGTGTGTGTGTGTGTGTCTGTGTGTGTCTGTGTGTGTGTGTGTTCATGGATGCATGTTTTCAGTCATGGTGTCTCTGTGTGTTTATGTGATGTCCAATTAGATATTCATATACAATAAAGTCCAGATGGCAGTGTGTAGGACAGACATAATGATCATACACACACACACACACACACACACACACACACACACACACACACACACACACACACACACACACACACACACACACACACACACACACACACACACACACACACACACACACACACACACACACACACACACACACATTTTTGCAATAGGTCCTGTGGTGATCACAGTGACAGGTGCCTATGGGTTCTCATGGTTACTGCTATCTCCACCAAACTCCTGACTCCACTCACTTACAAGCTTACCAGAGGAGAGTCTACACCTCAATGAGGCAGATGAGGTGATAATATGCAGGCTTGGATGAGCTGGCTCATTGCCAAAGTATCCAGACCATCTCACATTACCTACTTTTGGTATGTGTGTGCGTATCAAACAAAAAGAGACACAGAGGCACACGCACAAGCTCACGCACACACACACACACACACACACACACACACACACACACACACACACACACACACACACACACACACACACACACACACACACACACACACACACACACACACACACACACACACACACACACTATGAACACTTAAAACCCTATACACTTTTCAAATCTAAGTTTGGGGGTTTATTCAGTAAGTGACATAGAGTGAAACCAGTGGCTATTCTACAAACATTCCCTCGAAGCTAAGCAGATGAAATGAGGGCAATACATTTTTATAGAAAAAATACGTTTCCGTTTTTAAACAGACTCTTACTGCAGTCTTAATCTCCTGGCTCCCCTAACTATAAGGTATTTGCGCTCTATTTTCTGTATCGCGAGAGCTGGAATAAAACATTTTGGTAGAAAGTTTAGCAAGCACGGATGAGGAAGGAGTTATACAGCAAGAGAGAGTGAGACGAGAGAAATAGAGAGCTAGTAAGTGGGAGAGAGAGTGAGGGAGAGTCAGGCGGAGAGAGTTTGAGAGAGATAGAGATAGAAAAAGTGACCGCGAATGAGAGAGAGAGAGAGAGAGAGAGAGAGAGAGAGAGAGAGAGAGAGAGAGAGAGAGAGAGAGAGAGAGAGAGAGAGAGAGAGAGAGAGAGGGAGAGAGAGAGAGAGAGAGAGAGAGAGAGAGAGAGAGAGAGATCTGGGGGGAAGTTTCAACATTTTCATCCTTTGGAATGCATCAACGCCTCTGGATGCACCAGGTTGGACGACAAACGTTGAAATGCGCAATTATTTGTAGCGTTTATAAAGTGGTTTGCCTGGGTTGAATTATTTTCCACAGATATCTTTGATACATTCCTTTTGGAAAAGTTAAGGGAAACTTGGTCCTATATCGGGTCTGAGGCGTATCTCCGACTGGGGAGATAAGGTAAAGTAACTTTCAGATTTGCGAGATTTGAATTTTAACACTAGAATTAGGCTAGAATTTGCAAACTGTGAATGTATTTCATGATCATATATTTCACCCCACAACGCAGTTACCTATAAGAAGAGAATATATGCACAGCATCACTTGTACACTTTTTATGCTTTTTTTCGAGTTTGTATTTATTTTGGGCTTCTTTTCTTTCCACAGCTTAGACTTGGTAGCTACTGCGCAGGCTGCGTCCGAGTCGCAGTCGTCAATGGTAAAACACTGACCGGTGGAGTTGTACACATTTGAGAAGAAGAGATGCAAGACAGTGCAAGTCGAGGACTGCTTTTGCAGCTGGTCCTGCTGCTGCTAGTGGCGTTGTTGTCGCCTCTAGCTGTGGCTGTGGCCGAAGAGGACGCCGCTGCAGAGCTGGTCACCGCAGAAGACAGCGAGCTGGCCAAGCCGTCCGAGCCGAGGGCAAGCCGGGCTAAAAGGAGGGGAGGCTCGGAAGTCCTCAGAGGGTAATGGCACTGTCTAAAAAACTAATCGATACCATGTGTAGCAGGCATAGGATCACATCCATGTTTTCAGTTTTTAGTATTTTCCCACTTTTCTTGTATGTTTTCGAAATGTTGCTGTTCCTATTCTGTTAAACAACGGTGATTTATTATAACCAAGTTGTAAGATGTGTAGTAGCAGGTGTAGCCTATACGCTTGCTATATAGTTTCCATTGTATGCATTACATATGTCTTCCAGGGACTTGGCTAAAGTGGAACGTCACATAAACAATTTGACATTTATATAAAGAATGCAGATTGAGGCCTACAAATGCGATTGTGTATGATAGGAAGTTTGGAGCAACTCTAGTAATTAAATATTGGCAGGAATATCACATTCCTGATGACTGCAATAATAAATTACATCCAAACAAAGGAGGCCATTGGTCGTGTGTGGCTGTAGGAATGTCTGTTGCACTGAGACAGAGATTGAGGAAGAGAGGGAGAGAAAGAAAAAGAGAGAGAGAGACCTAGAGACAGAGAGACCAGGAGACCCAGAGACCTGCAGCTTTATCCTTTTTCTGGCCAAAAACACCACACCCCAGTTTGGGATAAATCACATCTGCAGCTGTACACAGTGGGTGACTGCTGTAGTTTTAGTTGGTGTGTGTGTGTGTGTGTGTGTGTGTGTATGTGTGTGTGTGTGTGTGTGTGTGTGTGTGTGTGTGTGTGTGTGTGTGTGTGTGTATGTGTGTGTGTGTGTGTGTGTGTGTGTGTGTGTGTGTGTGTGTGTGTGTGTGTGTGTGTGTGTGTGTCTGAGTGCACGTGAGAGCGAAATGTTGTAGGTTGTGTAAAGATGAACGTTCAATGTATGTATATTTGTATTTTTGAATGTCATTAGTTTGAAAATCTTTTATCAGAACATCTGCATGCAGGAAGGGGAGACATTCTGGCTGCATTCTGCCTCTAGCTCTTGCTCTTCCCTGGAGAGCAGTGATGCTCGGCCCCTGGAACAGTGGAAGTATTTCCCTGCCTGTTATATGAATTTCAATTGTAAACATGACTACTGCTTCGAGCACAGTCCAAATATGATGCTGTGTGGAGTGGGAAGTTCTGATGCTCGGTACATGGTCAGGTGAAGCTTTGCCCCTCAAATGATTGGGGTAATGTCATGTTATATAATATAATTTGCCTCATAACCCTTGAGCAAACAAATGTTTGGTTTTTCTGTGCTGACTTGAATTTAGTTTATATATCAGATTGTTAAAAAGCATTTGAGGGGCATCGTTGAGGGCCGTATTTTTGTAATAATATTTGTAATAATCTAGTCACGGTGTGGAGAGAACATGGACTTGACAAGTTTTAAGCTTTAACCATACAATCAAGTGATGTTAGCAAATATAAATGTGGTTTATGTTCTTATAGCTTTTAGTAATTTTTACATGCAGGTTTCTTCCTGAGTTTTTCCTAGAAGCTCATTCATTTTCAGTTTTTAGGTTTTTGATTGTCCTGTATTTCAGTAATATACATATTGTTGTAGACATTGATGGTTGTGACAGATGTCCATGTTTATGATTTTCTCATTGATTGTTCTGGAAGGATCATGATTATTTTAGATGTTCATGATTGTTCTAGATGTTCATGTAGCAGTGCAGCAGTGCTCATGTAGCGGTGCTTTCGATAAAACACTTACACACTTCATTACACCCTCATTGACTCATCTGAGCATGATAAGTGATTCATCCCACCTGACGCTCCACAGTAAACCCTCGTCCACACATACTGCCATTCCAAAAATTATTTTTTTTTACTGCACTGACCAAATAAACCCCATCGCTATTAATTGAACTGCATGACACATTCAAAACATTTTTATTGCCTGATGAGTTTAAACACACACCTTTTGGGACGGGGTAATATTCCAGCCCCCTCTTCCATGCATTCCTGAGATTCACACTCTACCACATATAATTAAACATACAAATACAAACCCATCCTCACGAGGATGAACCACTTGGACTGTTTAAAACAAGAAGTAAATGGACATGTGCCGAACACGCATGCAGTGTTTCTTTGGAACCATTTGGAGGATTCACAGTACCACTATTTTGTACTGAACATCCCCCTTTGTCGCTCTATGGCTTCCCCTTCCCTGGGGGTCATATAACAGTCCTGGGACATCAAACGGAACATGGGTAGAAGCCCCACACTCCCTCTATGTCCTTCTATCTCTCTCAACTTAAAACTTTTAATAAACTTTACTTTTAATTAAATGTACAGTTAAACAAATGCATGCTTTTTAAGTGTATCCCACACATATGGTGGTCATGTTATCTTGGGATTGAATGAATGTTTATTGATTGAGCAGAAGTTATATTTATTGTTGTGTTCATATATTTGGTCCCTCATCTTTGGATTCATATAATTTGAATTTTTCCTTTTTTTTACTTTAATTTAACTGCTACTTAATTTCTTGGTCACATGTGTAAACTTCCTCCAGTCAATGATTTAGTTTGCAGATAATTTATCCTCTTTAGTGCATGTGTTATTATAATGCCTGTTATGTAGCAGTTAAAGTTCAGTTAAGTTAATAATGAGACAATTTGATAAAAGTACATTTTTATCAAATTATCTCCTTGCCTTATATCTGATATATTTGAATGTTTGAGGTGTCAATTCCTAATAAACTGGGGAATCCGGCAAAGGAGTACAGGCGTTCTGTAATGGTATGTCCAGTTAGTAATAAACTAGGGAAAGGCAGGTTGTCTTACTTGGGCCTAATCAGTTGACGCAAACTACTCTTTAAGAGTCAGACATCCATTGTCTCATCCTGACTCAACTGGAATACTAAATTGTTTACAGACGAAGGTTGTTAAACTTTGTTGCAGTTCAGAAAGTTGTAATGTTCAGAACGTATGTTAATGTTGAGAAGTGTGTTAAAGTTCCAATTTCAGAAAGTTTGAAAAGTTTGCAGTTTGTTGAGGCGTAGAATTACGGCTTTTTTGGAATATAATTTTGACTTGATAGTTTTTCCAGATATATTACAGATGGGGCACCAAACAGGAAGTGGTGCCCCACTCCGGTAGTAAAATAACAAAAGTCCTGTTTACATCATTCACTTAATCAAGCTTAATCTAGATCTTCATGATTGTTCTAGATATCTTGAGGGTCCTAGATCTTTTTGATTGTGGTGAATCAGTGGTTCCCAAACTTGGATGTGTATCATGAAATGGTCATTATGCAAATTGTGTATGCAAATAGTGAATAATTGACACATGCCGTTCTCTTGCTGAGCAGAGAGTGCCATAACCCTTTACATACAAGTAATATTGCAAGAAGGACAAAAAATCAGCATCGATGCTCCCAGTGTGCATTTAGCCATCACTAATCAACACAAAGCATGAATGGAAAACATTCCAAGGGAAACTTATGATGGAAGGCATAAAGGCACCTTATTTGATATAAATTATCAACATTATATTTTCTATCATTGTAAATCGGTCTATTTCAAGATTAAATTCCCACATACCACCTGCTTGACCCTTGTCTACAGGTTGAAAAACACTTGTCTAGATCTTCATGAATGTTTGAGATCTTCGCAGTTGTTCTAAAGCTTCATGATTCTTCATGGTTCTTCCTCAGGCCTAACGTGTGCGGAACCAGAAACAACGCTTTCTGCTGCCAAGGCTGGAAGACCCTGACCGGAGGGAACCAGTGTATTGTCCGTAAGTACCCCATTATTCATCAGGTATCAGGGACACCATCTCAATTTAAAAAAAAACTTTTTACCTGCCAGATTTTAAATATCTACAGACCAAGCAATTGTTATAATATATAACCATGAATTTGTTGACCTGCCAAATGGTCAAATCTATCCACAATTGGCTGGTAGCAGGTGTTAATGTTGGATCCGGCTAGATTCTCCACTTACTTATTTTGGAAGCAAAGCAGCTGAAATGCAACTGTGTGCATAGTGATGAAATTGATTCTGAATTCAAATTTTTAATCTGACGGCCAAATGATAGTTTCACTGAATAGATTATTAATTAAAATAATTACTCTGTTCTCTCTCACTCATTCCCTCTCGTTCTCTCCCATTATGTCGGTCTCTCTCTATTTCTCTCCCCACCTCTCATCTGACAGAACAGTTCTGCTTGTTGAGTAGAGTGATTGCAGTCTGGCTAGCTGTCTCCCTGAGGTCGCTCTAATGACATTGTTTAGCAGTGGGGTTCAGGGAGTTTGGAGTCTGGGGCTGGACGGTACCTGATTGGAGTTATGGCCACTGCACCATGCCAACAACACTGTGGGAAGGGGAAGAACAGCCTCGCTTCATCTCACAGTGGATAGAAACAGTTAGCTGGATGTGGACAAAAGGGCAAAAATGAAGCTTGGCACCTCTGCCAAAATTGTCGCCAATTATCTAAGAATGATATTGGTTGAAAACACAGAAATGCCTGTGTTCTATGGCTTGGCTGTGCTATATGTTTATTAACTGTCTAATTTCCCTTGATACTAAAGAAAAAAGACTTGTAATTAACTATGGGGGCAGGATAGCTTAGCTGTTAAAGTGTTTGACCAAAAACAGCACTTCGAGCATGGAACTTCCCTGCCGGAAGGTTCTATTTTCGAAGTGATGTCTGCTGTCTACCTGTTGACATCCTTAATCAGAATAGCATTAAACAGTAAACTACAACATGTACTACTATTAAAAATGGTGTTTAAGCTCAGAACATGGCGATGCTGAGGACTTCATTGACTAAAGTGTGACTTGTGACTTCTGCAGCCATCTGCCGCAGTACCTGTGGAGATGGGTTCTGTTCCAGACCCAACATGTGCACGTGCCCCACCGGACAGATCGCTACTTCCTGTGGGACCAAGTCAGGTTTGTTAAATGTTATGTTCATTTTCCAAATACATCACTGCTCTACAGCTGGCCCTCACTGGTCATGTTCAGGGAGATCAGTGTTGGTTTTCAAATATATTTCTGGCCAATATCTCCAATCAATGAATGCAAAGAATTCTGAATATTAGTATGAAGTTCTTTGCTTGTGCTTGTATGAGCTTTGTTTACAGTGGACCTACACGCATGGCTCCGTGGACACGAGGCCACTGTCTCAACACAATGAAACTAACTAACAGAAATAGGAGGCTAAATAATTCTGCCGGTACCTGTTTGAGAGACACTCTTTTATGTGGGGTTTCTCAATTGTCAAAGAATTATATATATTTTTGATACCAAATTATGATAAAAATGTTGTTGCCATCCAGCCCAGTCCAAGAATACATGTAAGAAAATAAGACTACAGTAATGAGTTTAGTCGAGGAATGGGATTCTAAACAGCACTTCATGCAGCCTCAACACAGTATCTGTGTTGCAATCATGTGCTTGAAAGTAGAGGCCTATCTTTGCAAGTGGAGCCTTTTCGTGTGTGATCGGAGTGGGCGTCTGCCTTGGAAGGAATCCACTGTCAACAGTCTTCTCCATGACGATCCTATAGAGCAGCTCTCAAAGCGCCCGCTCCCTATGTGCTCATCTGTTTATATACCATATACTAGGAAGATCTAATCACTGAAAGATAACCCAGTTGCATGTGTGTGTGTGTGTGCGTGGATGTATGTGTGTGCGTTTGTGTGTGTGTGGATTGTGTGAACATGTGTACTGCTTGTACGCCCGTCCACAGTCCAGCACTGTAACATCCGCTGCATGAACGGCGGATCGTGTGCTGAGGACAACTGTCTCTGCCAGAAAGGCTACGTGGGGAACCACTGTGGACAACGTAAGACCCGCATAAAGTACACAACGTGACATTTAACACTCAACCTCCTTCATAACCAACTCCTACTGCCAGACAAAGTCAACGTCCTCCCCCATTCTGGGACCTAATTTCCTCCAGGCTGTCCTCGGGTGCGTCCGTCAAACTGTCCTCCTCCTGTTTCTGTCCCTCTCCCCAGCGGTGTGTGAGAACGGCTGCCTTAACGGAGGGCGCTGCGTGGCCCCCAACCGCTGCGTGTGCACGTACGGCTTCACGGGGGCGCAGTGCGAGAGAGGTAGGCAAAGCCCAGCGTGCCGTGAGTCAGCCTTTTCCCCTCCCCACCCACCTTCCCCCCCGCAACCTCGAGCTCCACACCGTGGTCAATTACCCCCCCCCCCCCCCCCCTACCACCACACTGGCGGGCTTTACTGGTTATTGGTTGGTCGGTTGGATGGTTTGGCTACGGGCTGGTCGAGCTAAGTCACAGAATTGAAACTAGTTGGGGGAGGGGGGTTGGGGGGGGGGGGATGGAATTTAATGTGTTGTGAAATATGCAAGGTTTGTCAAGCGTCAGAGTATCGATGACTGCTATTTTCCAAAACAAAACATTAAAAGGATCTTTTCCCTCCCTCGCCACCACCACTCCCTGTTTGATATGGTCAGAGCCTGGGAGGTTTACAAACACGGAAAGGTGTTGAACTGAGTGATACACTTTGTGCTATGCGTTGGTGGGATTCAGCTGTGTGATGCTTGTATGCTTGTGTACGTAGCGCAGGAGCGCCATGAAGGCACGCGAGGGATGTTTTCTTTTGTGAGGCCGTTGACATCGGGAGGTCACGGCCACAGGCCTTTTCTAAAGTAAACCTTCCGACTCCCAGCAGAGCTCCTAATTACCGGCATCCTCTTCTTTTGCTTGGTCTCGGTCCCACAGCCGTGGGACTGAGCTGGTGGTCCTCCGGCGTTGCATTAACCCACTAATGGGACAGTGTCCGTCCAGTCTGTGGATGAGCGCCAGGCCTTATCTGTCCTGACAGGATTTCAACATGTTGTGACTTTGGTTTCCACTCTGTCCTCAACCGAACTGGCCTGGAGGGTTTTTTTTTTGTGGTACTGGCGGGAATGAGGCGTTTTGTTGGTGCTTTCTTTCTGAGGTCACTGCGTACAGCGGAAACCACGACTATAATTATGCAGTTTGTAGTTTATTAACTATGGGGCTTTTGTGTTTGTGAGTTTGGTGTGGTGTGGTGTGGTGTGTTGTGTGTGTGAATGTGTGGGTGTTGGTGAAAGTTCTAGTGGCTGTGGGTGAATATTTTACATCTGAAACATGTCATATATAAAGAAAACATGATGGATTGGCAGATCTTCTTCGAGTTTGTGTGTGTGTGAGTGTGTGTGTGTGTGTGTGTGTGTGTGTGTGTTTGTGTATTTTTGAAACAAACAGATCCTTCACCGAATAAATAGGCCAATGGATAAGGTGGTGTCTTGAGGTGAACTTACTTCCAATGAAATTTCCAGTGGCTTGTGTTCACGTGGCTGGCATCCATTTGGCCCGGTCATCATTCCGCAAGTATTACCATTGTGCTCTCAGAACCCCTCCCATTTCTGAACTTGCATTCGATCAAACACACACACACACACACACACACACACACACACACACACACACACACACACCACACACACACACACACACACACACACACACACACACACACACACACACACACACACACACACACACACGCTCACTTGAATGTACGTATGTTTTCATGCATACAAGTGTGCTGCACGCAGGCAAGCCAATAGCAACCACAAAAAAAGCCACACACTCCCCCTTACACACATAGACAAGCAGCACACTGAAAAACACATACACACATACACACACTGCTTTCTTGATGTCATTAACAGAAAGTGATCTGCTTAGAACGGGATCTTTTCACATTAGCAGAGCTCTGAGGTTTTCCCCTTCACGTCTCTCCAAAGGAGGGGAGAGAGAGGATGGCTGGCTGGATATCTGATCCAAAGGTATTCATAGCACGGCCCATAGAGTGCTGCTTTTGAAGGCAGTTGAAGTCACAGAAGTGGTTTATACAACTGGTCGTTCAGTTGTGAGAGAGCAGGAACCGCCATTGTTAAAAATGTCACTGAATGTTTGGTGGGGCTTTTTATTATATGGTACCTTTGCATAGAAACATTTTGTTGAGGTAACTGATCTTGTTTTCTTTGGTGTCTGGCCTAAAGACTAAAGGTGCCAAAAACAAGTAATATGGCAATTTCTGGGAAAGACATGACACAGGCTATGTCATGCGGGGTAGTATGGGTTTCCGTTTGCTAGTGTGCAACTTCCTTCAATTATGGAAATAAAAGAACCGAAGACACAGAGGTGAAATCGATGAAATCATTGCAGCCCTACCTAGCCAAGCTGAGAGTTAAAGTATGACCTTATAGTGATAGACATATTTTCCGTTACTCACCAATTGATTGGGGCTGGATTTTGGGACTAGTGAAAGCAGTGACAGTCATAATCACACACACACACACACACACACACACACACACACACACACACACACACACACACACACACACACACACACACACACACACACACACACACACACACACACACACACACACACACACACACGTATCCTTGGTTTCTTCTGCTGCAATGGTTGGCAATGACACAATGACCCTGAGGATCTCAGTGAGACACTCAGGGGTTGGAGGTTTGAATCATATGCTCGTCATGCAAATCACGAGTTCAGCGGTCAGGTGAGAATAGAGGGATAGATAGTCATGGTCTCCTTACGCCACAAACATTGTCTCTGTAGCTCAGGAGATATTCCTTCCTTCCTGTTTGTGTCTTGTGCTTGTCTGTGGTTGTCATGCATTGTTGGGTTGTGAACCATTGTGCCCGTGTCTGTGTACAAGTGTGTATTTCTGGATGCACACAGCGCTAAATGTGTTTAGGCTTTATCTTATTTTTTCCCACGGTGGCAACTTCCATATCCCAATCACATCCTGCAAGTATTAAACCATTTCCTTCCAGTCACATCCATATGACCACAACCACACCCATACTAAGACACTCCCATCCATATCAGCGCAATAAAATCCATCTAAACACAATCAAACCCAGAAGCACTCACATCCACTTAACCACACTCTCATCAATATTGACTTTGCCTTCATCTGGCCAACACAGCTCAATCCATAAGAGATCTTCGTGTTGAGGATGGCCTTTGGAGCCCATCCCCAAAAGCGCGACCCACTTCCCCGTCAGCTTTCCATGCAGGTTTGTGTCTACTGTCTGCTGTTGTGTGTTCAACTTGCCAGGGTCCCGAAGCAAGCAGCCGGCCAGCCTATCCTTTGTGTACGGCAGCCAGTGAGATGCTGCTGACACTCATTAGTCACTAATGAGGATGAAACACTAGGCCGTGTCCTGACCCCTCCTCCCCCCCCCCTCCGTTAGAGGGTGCCTGTCTGCCGAGATGGTTCTGCATGAATCCAAAAGTAGAGCACAAACAAATGGAAAACAACACGCTTAATCACTCCTTGTTCTCCACTCCATTTCTCACTGGACTTTGATGAGGGGAGTTTTTGTGTCTGTGTGTGTGTGTGTGTGTGTGTGTGTGTGTGTGTGTGTGTGTGTGTGTGTGTGTGTGTGTGTGTGTGTGTGTGTGTGTGTGTGTGTGTGTGTGTGTGTGTGTGTGTTTGTACACTTGTGTGCGTTTATGGATTTTTGTTTTGTGTGGCTGTGTAATTCTTGTGTGCTTTCTTGTGTTCATCTGAGTTTATTTAACTGTGTGTGAGTGTGTGTCTGTATTAGTGCCTGTGTATTAGTGTTGCTTTGTGTGTGCGCATGTGGGACTGTGCATGTACGTGTGTACGGACGCCTGTGTTGTTGTGCGATTGTTCCCAGATGTACATGTTCATGGGTGGATCCCCCAGCTGTATGCAGTTCACAGATAGAATCAGGGATAGAGAGAGAGAGAGAGAGAGAGAGAGAGAGAGAGAGAGAGAGAGAGAGAGAGAGAGAGAGAGAGAGAGAGAGAGAGAGAGAGAGATAAGGGGAGAGAGAGAGGGAGAGAGAGAGAGAGAGAGAGAGAGAGAGAGAGAGAGAGAGAGAGAGAGAGAGAGAGAGATAAGGGGAGGGAGAGAGAAAGAGAGAAAGAGGGATAGGGAGAGGAGGAGAGAGGGAGAGGAGGAGAGAGGGAGAGAGTGAGAGAGAGGGATAGAGAGAGAGAGAGAGAGAGAGAGAGAGAGAGAGAGAGAGAGAGAAAGAGAGAGAGAGAGAGAGAGAGAGAGAGAGAGAGAAAGAGAGAGAGAGTGATAGAGAGAGAGAGAGAGAGAGAGATAGAGGGAGAGAGAGTGAGGGATAGAGAGAGAGAGGGAGGCAGAGAATGAGGGAGCAAGAGACAGAGAGAGCGAGAGACTTTAACATTTTCAGGGTCACTTTCACTGTTGAGCTATCGGACGCGCCCTGTTTACCCCAGGTGCACAGCTTTTCTGTGCTGTGTTTCATGTCGGGATGTGGTCTTCAAGTTTCCCCTCTCCTCTGGTTGCAGCTGTAATAGGCAGGTATTATGTCAGATCTGGATTATGTATGGCACTCACAAAATAATAATACTGCAAAGACGTTGAATCTGGAGAAAAAGGAAAAGCTGTGTTTGCCGTTTACACAGACGAGTGTACTTAACTTATATTGGCGCCTCGTCCAAACTTTCCATAGAGCCTTGTAATTGCCCTGAATGAAGAGTATGCACTCATTAGAGTCTTCCTTTGGTGCCTCCTCCATAAGTGACACTGACTATCAGGTAGATGGGAGGGGAGCAGGGGGGTGTGGCTGGCCTTAATTAGCCAGCCACGCATCTATGGAGCTGTCACACTAAATTTGTACCGGCTGCCAAATTTGTACCGGGCGCGTCATCCATACGTAATCCATTCCAAACCTGCCTGTCAGCAGATGATCGCGTCGTCCGTTGCCGGGCAGGTTTCAAAAAACATTCGCGCTCATGTTGCCAAAGACGAAATAACATAATACAGTTAACGGATCGCTAGATAATGTAATGTTTTGTTGGGTTCCTAAATAAACACACGATGTATCTTGGAACAGACATCAACATGCAGCGCGCCAATCCAACTGCGCATGCTCCGTGTGACGGTCTAATAACTGATGTTGATATCATTACAGATAACGCTTGTTTTTACTTTATATTTGTATTGTATTTAATTGTTTAATCAAATTTAGCAAGTAAACTGAGTGTATAAAGCAGGTCAAGGACGAAATAGCACAATACAGATAACGGATCGCTAGATAGAAGGTTCGCGAATGTTCACGTCATTCGACGCGATCGTCCGTTGCCAGGCAACGGGCGAAGCGATCATCTGTTGCCAGGCAGATTTGGAGTAGATTACGTATGGATGACGCGCCCGGTACAAATTTGGCAGCCGGTACAAATTTAGTGTGACAGAGCCAGTATCCTGCCATAATTCAAACCTGAAAAAAAAAGTTTCAAAGGCTTGTAAGTCTTGCTGGTAACACCTTGTAAAAAAGGTTTTGCAACACCGAAAAAAACGATTATAACCTGAAAAAAAAAACACATTTTCAAAGTTCAAAAATTTCACCAGCGCATTTGCAGAGTTACAAATCTGGCACTGTTCTAACAGTGTAGTTCATTGTTTCCCAGTTTTGAAACCTTGTAAATGGGAACCTGCAAACAGGTGTTCATACATTGAGAAATACGTTTTGAAAGGTTGTATATTTATTTTTTAAAAACTTGTAAAGGTGTAAATTTACACCATTGCAATGTATTTTTTCAGAACTGACTTTTCAGCACTGACTTTTCAGAGATTTGACCACACAGGCGCAAGCTTTGAGTCACGTGATTATTTACAGTGTTCTGTCGCGCATTCGTTTTGAAACTCCTGACAGTTAGCCAAGAAATCTAGCCGCCCCTAGCGGCAGCACATTAAATTTGCAGCTAGGAAGGTCTAGCCTTCCGTCGTCGTTTTTCGCTGCTGGAAACAGAAAATGTGAAAGGCCAATCAGATCGTGAGGGGCGGAATCGAGCCGAATGACGACAGAGCTGCGACGGTTCCGGGTTAAAGGTAAACAACAATGGCTGCTGCTGCTGGCGAACAGCTGTCTTTCGACTCGGCTTTGGCCGCGACTCTTCAAGACTTGAAGTTAACATTTTCTTTGAGAAATGAACAAAGGACTGCACTGAAGTCTTTCCTGGAAAAGAAAGATGTAATCTGAGTTTTGCCGACCGGATACGGTAAAAGTTTTGTCGTTGGTCTCCATTCTCTCAATCCAACACAGACCTTTGACTGTCATGAGTTTCAAAACGAATGCGCGACAGAACATTGGCAATAATCACGTGACTCAAAGCTTGCGCCTGTGTGATCAAATCTCTGAACAGTCAGTGTTCAAATTCTGAACAGTCGCTGGTGAAATCTTTTGTACTAAGAAAATATGTTTGAGAAAAAATAAATACTTTGAAGTTGTGTTGGTGAAAATGATGAAGATAATATAGAACACAAAATTATGTTTGCAGATGTTTTTTCAGTGTTGCAAAACCTTTTTTATAAGGTGTTGAGATTTCAAACCCAGACTTACAAGCCTTTTAACTTTCTTTTTCAGGTTTGAATTATGGCAGGATACTGGCTCCATACACATCCACTTAACTGGATTTAATGTATAATTGCAGCAGCCAATGAAAAGAGTGCAATGGAAGTAAATAATGGAGCAATGGAAGTTAAGAAGTGAATAAGCATGCTATACACATGATTTGAATAGCACTATAAACTAATACCAACCAAATTCAGTGCAGTATCATCTTTTAGCCTCTTCCATCAATTTTTTTTAAAAAATGTACACTGTGGTAGAAAGATGTATCTCCATAGATCTTCATAGTAAATACTTCTCTGAAAGATTAGCATTAGCAATATGCTAAAGCTAAATGCTCACGCTAAAGATGCAGCATCAGACCTTGTCAGTGTATGACTGTGATGGCCACCATGGTCATTTAATAGGAGGACGATATAACTAAATACAGTCGATAGAGTTACAGGGTATAGAAAAGGGAATCTAACGATAGGGGGAGAGAGGGGGAGAGATGACCCAGTTCTGTTTCACACAGTGAAACCGGAGAGAGCAGGACCTGTGGAGCCCGCCGTGCACGTGACGGTCCCGGGCCGGGCCAAGGTCCAAACGGGAAACGTACAATGTCTTGTTTGTTTTAAAACGTCTGTAATGTTGGAACGGGTCCCCCACTTTCCCCTCACCGTCTGTTGTCTGCTGTGAAAACGTGGAAATTATTTTAGCTTTTGGAATAAATCCAGGTTCTATTGGGAGGTAGATGATCGTCCCTCCTGCTCCCTCTCTGTCTCTCGATCTCACCGCCGTCCCCTTTTTTCTGTTTCTCTATTTAACCTTCTCTCCGTCTCCATTTTGGGGCTGTATTTCCCACTGTTTTTGTCACACATTCGTGAAGATGTGTGATGATATGAACTGGTGATGTCAATGAGGTTAATACCTGTCGATGGAGTGCCAGGAAGCCGAGACCGAGAGATCAGGAAAAATGTTTAATGTCATCATATTAAAAAGAAGAACACAATGTTTTTTTCTTCAATCCGTATTTAGTATTTCGGACTTACTTAACATTCTGCAGCCCTGGGACTGGTAACGGAAACACCGTACTGGGTGCTGCGGACACACCCTGTCAGCCACGCTGGTCTAAGGAATGATGACCTATTCCCCAGATTGTGTGAAGCTGGGAAGCCATTTTAAAAGCAGCACACTTGGACAGATGTGGAGTTGTCCTCTCGGTCCTGGACAACACAGATAAAGGAAGCAGACTGATGGATGCATCATATGCTCAGCAGACGGGCACCAGCACACTGGTATCTCAACGCTTGTACTGATTGTGTGTGTGTGTCCCCCACCCCCCCCCCCCCAGCTGCATCATTTTTAGTGTCTGTTACTTTGTGTCTGCGGCCGCCCACATTGTTTTAAAAGCTTTTCCAGACCTCTCTACTATCTCTGTCTTTGTCTATCTCTCACACACACATACACACGCACACACACACACACACACACACACACACACACACACACACACACACACACACACACACACACACACACACACACACACACACACACACACACACACACACACACACACACACACACACACACACACACAGTTTGTATGCACGTTGAGCTACCTAACTAAACCACAGTGGCATAAATGCAGACACTCACACACACACAAACACACACGCACGCATGCACGCACGCACGTACACAAACACACACACACACACACACACACACACACACACACACACACACACACACACACACACACACACACACACACACACACACACACACACACACACACACACAAGCACATACCTAGATAGGGGCTAGAGGTAAACCTTTCACTAGCAAGTGATGTGTCTTGTGTCAGACTACATTTATATGTATTGTTGCTGTTAAAATACCTCAAAGAGCTTCCTTTGCCACATAAACCAAACAAAAGTGTGCAATGTTCAAAAGGTTCAAAGGTAGGGAAAAGAACACACCGTGTAGTATCCTTGATTTACAACAGAGATGTACGTAGGCTCACAGAGAGAAAATAAACATGTGTCTCTTGCAAGTGACGTTGAGTTGGGCACCCTCTCCATGCATCATTTCGTGCGGCCATGGCTTCAGTGGAATTCGGTTTCCCTCACTCAGCGCCATTCAACCGGCTCTTATTAGTGGCCAAGTTAGTTGCCTGTTTCCGAAAAACCGCATTCCACTTGTGCCATCACCATCACCTGAGAGCTGCAAGTCGGGAAAATATTTGGTATCTTCCACTGGGCTGCCGGGTTCACGCTGGGTCCAAACCACAGAAGAGTCCTCTGCAATAATAAAGAGTTATTGAGAACTAGTTTCAGCCTCTCGAGAGGTGCAAAAATAAGTTGAGTTCATAATAACACGCTGCATGTTTTCTACACACAACATTGTTGTATCTGTTTTTGTATTCCCAATTGCTGTCCTTGGAATGCTCTATTTTCTATTCATGCACTTTGTCTGTGAAAACGCGTTGATCCCGTTTTCCCTCCCTGGGTTGTGTGTTGTGAAGACTACCGGACTGGACCCTGCTTTGCCTCGGTAAGCAACCAGATGTGCCAGGGACAGCTGACGGGCATCGTGTGCACCAAGACCCTCTGCTGTGCCACGGTGGGCCGGGCCTGGGGTCACCCCTGTGAGATGTGTCCGGCACAGCCTCAGCCCTGCCGTAGAGGCTTCATACCCAACCATCGAACCGGGGCATGCCAAGGTAGGACCCCCCCACCACACACACACACACACACTGGACCCTTGTGTCTACCTTCTCCGTTTATCTGCATGGTCGTGTCTTTTTTATCTTGACCTCTGTCTTGTCTGTTTCTCTCCTGCATCACCTCAGGCCTGAGGGGCGAGGGGAGGGTTGATGTCCTGTTTGGATTCATGTTCTTAAGATTGAATGTGATTTGATGTGAATTTTATGTACGGTGATATATGAAGTTGTGTATGATATCTTTATAACAGTTGGAGCTGATTTCTTCTGATCTTCTCCAGAATTCGAACGCAAAGCCAATCCCAACAAGATACAATATATTTTCACATTATATAACAAGTCCACCTAGCGCCTAGCTTAGCTTCACTTCACCGTCCTTCAGTGGCTTTGTGTTCTTTTTTTAATATGTTTAAAATTATACATCTCAATCGTTCACATCTACCTCTGTCTTGCTCTCTTTCACCTTCCCCCGTCTCCTTGCCCACCGTCCCAGTGCTGGGGGATTAGTTCTAATTGGGTTGGATTGGGGTGGATGGCAGTGCCCCCCTGCGCGCGTGTGGAATGCCCACAGACGCACACTGCGCTGGGGCTGTCAGACACGGTAACACGGGTCAGTGGCGCTGCCACGTGTGGGGAGCCCATTCCCGGTCGGGCAGACGTCTCCCTGCCTGCTCCGTACCAGACAGCTTTAGAGCCACCTGTGGAGGAGGGGGGAGCCAGGTGAACCGGGCCAAGCCCCGGGGGAACGTACTGTTCCCGGGGGTGTAGCGCTGGCTCACGCAGGCCTGTTTCGGGTTCTGCTCTGGGCCCGGTGCGCAGAGGAAAGAATATGTTGTTGCTGCTTTGGAATGCAGTCACGTGAATATACGGTATCAGATCTTTATGGATGTACGGATTAATGGGTGGATAGATGTATGGTTGGACGGATGGATGGAATGGTGGCTGGGGGGAGGGAGGCTAAGATAGTTCGATGAGTGGATGTGTAGATGTATGGATGGGTAGATAGGTCGACCAATGGATGGATAGATGGATGCTTGACTATGTATTTCTAAAGAAACATAGATGACGGATGGAGGTCGTGGTTGTATAAAAGGGAGATTAATTTTTGTTGCCATCGAAACGTTCTTAATCTTCATTACAAAGTAAATAGATGGCTGCACATGGAGAACTGTGATCTGGTGAACTGGAAACTACTAATGGGTCCTTTTCCCATGGATTGTAATGCATGATTGATGTTGTGTAAATCCCTTGTTTGTTCCTGGTATTTGTAAGATGAGCTGATATGGCTCGTAATACAAAAGAACAGAAAATAAATCTAGTGAGGACTTCCTGACAGACAGAGCAAAATAAACAACCTCATCTTTGTATACTTGACAATATGGTAATAATGATCGTTATAATCTGGAAATTGTGTTGAAAAGATATTGGTAGAGGTTGTTAGAGGACGCATTGTCTTTCCTTTCTGATAACCTTGGTCCTTCTATCTCTTATATTTTATCACTTTATATTATTTTATTTTCTACTTGAGTTTTGTTCTTCTCTCTAATTGAGAGTTTAGTGTGTGTGTGTGTGTGTGTGTGTGTGTGTGTGTGTATGTGTGTGTGTGTGTGTGTGTGTGTGTGTGTGTGTGTGTGTGTGTGTGTGTGTGTGTGTATATATGTTAGTGTTTCTGCCTAATGCAGGTGTGTGTGACGTGTGTTTTTGTTTGTGTGTGTGTATATATGTTTGTCTGTGTGTGTGTATTATCATGTGTGTCCACATGTGTCTTTTGGGTGTGTCCATGGATGGGTGAAAGGACCTCTATTCAGTGTGTTTTCTATGTCTGTGTGTGCAGATGTGGATGAGTGCCAGGCCATCCCTGGTCTGTGTCAGGGTGGGAAATGCATCAACACCGTGGGATCCTTCGAGTGCAAGTGCCCTGCTGGACACAAGTTTAACGAAGTCACACAGAAATGCGACGGTAAGAACTACTATTGAATAAGTCAGATTGACTTATGAGCAAGCATTGCAGTAGGTTTTGTACTGCCTGACAT
>NC_079425.1:12133872-12148872 GCF_026213295.1 Gadus chalcogrammus | reverse complement strand
CCATGAACAGCCCTGTTGAGAATCAGACGCTCACCGAATGCTGATGTTGTTCTCTAGACGACAATGAATGTGACAGAAACCCGTGTGCGCACGGAGAATGTGTCAACACACCCGGGTCCTACATCTGTCAGTGTCCCCCTGGCTTCCAGACCACTGCCACCAAGACAGAGTGTAGAGGTGAAAAACACACATACAACCACACACACATACACATACACAGACACACACCCAGTCCATACGCATGCAAACAAACACACACACACACCCACAGACACAAATGCAGGAGCATACACAAGCACACACAAACACATACGCACACACAGACACACAGGCACACACAAAAACATACACAATGTCGTACACAAACAGAGACCTACTTTTAAACTGACACACACCTAGCCTTGCTTAACACCTTTTTGCTATATTTCTTAAGATATTGACGAGTGTGTGGCCAACGGGCGTATCTGCAACAATGGACGCTGTCTAAACACGGAGGGCAGCTTCCACTGTGTCTGCAATGCCGGATTTGTGATCACCTCAGATGGAAAAAACTGTGAAGGTGTGTCCCCAGCCTACGTAAAACAAAATAACCTATGCACATACTATGTTGTGGCAATGGATCAGGCTGCTAGACACACGTTAATGCGTTGGCTTTTCCTCCAAACTGCCGCACAACAATTCTTCTGTGTGTGTGTAAGTTGTATAAACACCGTTTTTGTTGATTTTCAGACCAGGATGAGTGCCTGATCAGAAACATGTGTCTGAACGGGCTGTGTATCAACGAGGACGGCAGCTTCAAATGCATCTGTAAACCTGGCTTCCTGCTGATGGCAAGCGGACGCATGTGTGTAGGTGCGTATCCTACAGTGTTCAACAGGCATCCAATGGCCTTTGAGATCATTCACTGGAAAACAGATCAGTTTGTTTCACGCTACACCTTGGATAGATTCATAGTGGGGGTAATGGAATTCCCTCGCACCATTCGTCCGAAGGTCAAAATTGTACAGATAAGCAAGGGAAAATTGAATTACTGGCTTTGACTCTGTTGGACTCATAGACAGATATGAAAATATGTCTGAAAGCATTGCCTCCTTGGTGAAGAAAATACATTTAGCATTCATACTTTAGCATTCATCAGATGTATTCCTGGCATGTGAGTTTGAAGCTCCATGTTTTGTTGGGTTAGTCTGGAAAGTGTCTACTTTGATTGTTCTTTGGGTTTCCCAGTCTCTCTATGATGTGCTTCTCAGAACAGCCAGTGAAAATCCCCCTAAAAGCCCTGGAAAAATCCCTACACACACAGACCGGGCCAGCTGTAGGTAGCAGAGAGCTGGAGCTCAGCACTTCTGAGAAGCGCTCACAGCAACCCTGCTCTGAACTTGCTGAACAGAGAGGGAATAATATGGTTGGTTTCTGCCCGAACCATGACACTACAGAAGCACTCCAGCTAACGACTCAAGAGGAGACGTTCAGCCTGATCCTATGACAATGCCTAGTAAAAAAATAAAACTGCATAGGAATCAACTGTTGCTGTGAAAGTGAACAAGACGCCCTAAGACCCTTGATAAAAGAAAAAAACATTAAATAACAACGAATGCCTTCGTGTATAATAGTTGAACATAAAAGAACGCTAACCATTAACAGAGCATTTGGTACCATGTTGCTTTGGAGGGTAGATGTGCTGAGAAATACTGAACTGGTCCAAGTAAGTGTTGAATAAATAAGCTGTGTGGGTGGAGGGTGCTGATATATGCAGTCATGACTAAGACGGTAGTCTAGTGGAGCTCCAGTACCCCTACTCCAAGGAAAACCTCCCCCATATCCCGACACACCCAGACATCACAAGCATCATGTCATCGTGTAGTATCCTCACTTAGATAATGGTAGCACAAGGCCGATAGAGCCATAGGGAGGTTGTTTTCTTGACTGAGGTCATCCATCTGACTCTTTGCTGCAGAGTTGGCCCGTGCTTCCAAACAGCAAAACGAATGAACCACCTCATTTGAAAAAAAAAAAACACAGGTCCGATTTCACATCTGTACAACATTCAATTGTTCTGTATTTGCAGACACGCTGATTGGGGTCGGCGGTGGTGTTTGTGGTGCAAACATCACTTTCTTTATTGGAGACATACTCCGCCACTCCACCACTGGCCCTGTGATAGAAATGCACCGTGGTTGTGAGACACTAAACTCATCCCAATGTGAATATCAAGCAAGTGCACAAACAATGAAAACCTCACATCGAAATACCTCGATCTAGCTGGGGATGGTTATTGGTTTTCAATTCTCCTCAGACATTGTTAGGCAGACATTCAATTGGTATGCACTATCAAAAATGCCTGCCTGTTTAAGTGGTAACTGTGCTTAGTAGCATCTTTTCCATGGTTGTAAGTACGATTTCAGAACTCATATCTTCCTCACATCATATCTGTAGATCTCCATGCCGGTAATTTACTTTTTGGATGAGGTGATCGCACTGTTACCGCAGTGACAGCGCGGTACAACCTTTGAGTCACTCTTGAACAGTGACCAAGTGGTCACAGGTTCACCACTAACCCCTGTCTCTTCTCCCCCTCTTTCTCACGGCTCCAGACATTGATGAGTGTGAGACTCCTGGTATGTGCATGAATGGCCGCTGTGTGAACACAGAGGGCTCTTTCCGCTGTGACTGTATGCCTGGCCTGGCCGTGGGACTCGACGGCCGGGTCTGTGTTGGTAAGTAACCCCCCCTTACGGCCCATGTCCACATTGGGTCTGTTTCTGAGCACCTGCGCCTTTCTTCACTTCTTTCCAATGAGGGGAGAGCAAATGTATCCGCATGGCACCATGGATGACAAAAATGTTGATTACGATTTTTTGCGTAGGCAATGTGTTTTGTCAGGACAGACCCTTCGTCGAATCAGATGATATATTTATGTGGCACATTGATGATTCTTTTCAAGGTTTAAAATCGTGTCAAAAATCCATTGGCTGATTCATTGGGTTTCTGTTAACTATATAAATCAAGATATATTCTCTTCTATATTTTAGTATATACTATAGAAAATAATCTCTCTATGGTGACCACTGTATCACCGCGTTAACATCACCAACACTATGACCGCAGTAACAACACCATCACCAAAGTAACAGGATTATTACCACAACACCATCAACACCACAGTAACAACACCATCACAACAGTGACAACACCCTTGGTGATTATCATCTTCTTTAATCAAGGACACCTTACTTTTCCACCTCTCATTTGTTTTTGTCCCCATTTTCTACATTCCTGCATTCCCTCGATGACATTTAATTGGGTTGTTGTGCCAAAGTGTTGAAATGTTGTTAGGCTTCCAGTAGGACTTATGCCTTGGTAAGTTGAGCTCATGATGAGATCAGCGCAAGAGAATGCATGAAATCCAAGGCTGGATAAGATTGAGATCGACAACTGTTTGTTTTTTATTCCGTTGTTTGTCTGTTTATCATTGCCACACAGACTCAGCTTTGGCCTTGCCTCTCATTATTAATCACACGTACATGCACACACTCTCTTCGTCTCTTCCCATTTCCCATTCTTCGTTCCAGATATGATTTGAGCCGATGTTCCTTTTCACCACTACTCCGTTCTCAATCCGTAATGTCTTTCTCGCCCTCCCAGACACACACATGCGCAGTTCATGTTACGGTGGGTACAAGCGAGGACAGTGTGTGAAGCCTTTATTCGGAGCAGTAACCAAGTCTGAGTGTTGCTGTGCCAGTACGGAGTATGCCTTCGGAGAGCCCTGCCAGCCATGCCCGGCCAAAAACTCTGGTAAGGATATTAAAAACCCTGATGGTCACGCATTCAGAGTGTAACCCCACCCTGCTCACACACACACTCACACACACACACAGAGAGAGACACAGACACGCAAAAACACAAACACACACAAACACATGCCTACATGACAACAATCTCACTGACACACAAGAGTATATGCCACACACACACACACACACACACACACACACACACAAACACTGCACAGAAACACACTCACAGACACACACACACACACAAATACACAGACAAACACACACACGCATACACTTACGCACACAAACATACACGGTTACACCCACAGTTACACCCACTAACCCCTAAAACCATGTGGACACACACACGAATACACCCACACCCACACAGCAAGTCACTACTCATTAGTTCAGGACAATTAAAGTCTTCATATCAAAAGATTCCGGAGCCGTTCCACATTAAAGCGGCTGTTTTATATACATTGCAGCTAAATAAGAAGGCCTGGAAATGGATAATGATATGCTATTGCATTTCCTGCTTTGAGATCTCCTTACGAAGTAAAGAGATTTGTATTTTTTAGGATGTTCAGTATATATGTTTACATATGTTTATAAAGATTATACTGTATACTGGATCACATGTTTTGTGTCTTACAGCGGAATTCCAGGGCCTGTGCCCAAATGACCTTGGCACAACCAGTGATGGCAGAGGTAAATGGCTTTAGGGTTTGGTCCTTTTTTGATTGTTCCAATGTTTTCTGTTGTGTAAAAATAAAGCAGACCAATCAGCGTAACGCCTGACCTCCCCAGATATTAACGAGTGTGCCCTGGACCCTGACATCTGTCATAACGGTGTGTGTGAGAACATGCTGAGAACATACAAGTGTAACTGCAACGCAGGCTTTGAGGTGGACATCACTGGGAAGAGCTGTGTAGGTGGGTAACACGAACAGCAGCACCTGAACTATAACCACTGACACCTCTGGCCTTAAACAACGGCCTTTTAGTTATAAAGACTTTTAGTTATAAAATGGTTATCAGCTTAAAGTATCATGGAAGCGTGAGGTGTAATTTGTGATTGTGCGGTGGCTTTCCAGACATTGACGAGTGTCTGGTAAACAGACTGCTGTGTGACAACGGCCTGTGTAGGAACACACCAGGGAGCTTCAGCTGCCACTGCCCGCCAGGATACCGCTTCGATACCCAGACGGATGTCTGCGATGGTGAGATCGATGCTCGCTTCTTTCGTCTGTGTTCACAACTCGATATTCCTTCATCTAACATCTCTGTGGGAGGGGAAAGAAGCACGCGAGGTGAGACTTGACCCCCCATTTTTTTCTCTTTCAGACGTCAACGAGTGTTTGTCCAGCCCATGTGTGAACGGGGATTGTCTGAACAGCCCGGGGTCCTTTGTGTGTCTGTGTACGTCAGGCAGCACACTGGACACCACTGGGTTACAGTGTATAGGTAAGAGGAACTTGAAGTTATGCCATCTGCAGGAGGTACACATGCTACCAACACATTCATTGTGACATCGAGTGTGCAAAAGACAGAGTATTGTTACACGCAATTCAAATATAATACAAATCTCATGTTTTGTCACCCGTCATAGTCAACGCTGCAACACTGAGAAAAAAAAAAGAACATATTAAGTATTCATGAGTTCACCAACTGTTTATGTGGAATGTAACTAGAGACCACTAAAGGCACATGCTGGCTGAAGATGATCAACGAGAGGTGTGAGGTCAACATCAACGGGGCTACGCTCAAGTCCCACTGCTGCTCCACCCTGGGGGAGGCCTGGGGAAGCCCCTGTGGGCGCTGTGAAGCAGGTAGGCCCAGCACGCCTTGGCAGCGCCATCAGCTGAGGGGCGGGTCTCCATGCCTTATGGTCCTATGTCCTAGGGCACCAGATATTAGAGTTTTGAGAGTATAGGAAGAGAAATCCTTCAGTATTCCCTACATTGCATTCAATCTTTGCAGAGAAACACGAAGTGGGATCTTCTGGGCCATAGTTGTTGTGTCTGATCGTAGATCCAAACAATGCAATATTAAACACATTTTTGTTATACAAAAATAAACAGGGATGACAATGGAGCAACAGCAGCTGTTGGTCTCATTTAGAGTATTTCTGTCCGGTCATTCTCACTGACTCTTTCGTTTCCCCAGATCCGTTCTGCAGTAAGGGCTACGCCAGAGTCAAAGGAAATCTCTGTGAAGGTACTATATTAATTGAGCCTCAACTCTTTGTTTATGCTATGCTAATGAACATTTAGCAAATATGCAAAAGTGAGAACAACATCCAAAGGGTTAAAAATGTGTGTTGTTGCCCCTCTCACCAGACGTGAATGAGTGTGAGGTGTTTCCTGGGGTGTGCGTCAATGGGAAATGCGTCAACAATCAGGGCTCCTTCATCTGCCAGTGCCCCGCTGGCATGACCGTGGACGCCAGTGGCAGGACATGTATTGGTTGGTACCTTATTCTAACTCGTATTACATTAACACTCACAAAACTCACCCAATACATCTGTGCTCTGCTGTTGAAATACTATAACCATAGCTACACTTTACAGGAGCATTTACCAAACAACTGAAGTGCCCAGAAATTAGCGCTCTGAAAGTCCCAATTGGGTAACCTATGAATGAATAACTTCAATACAAGCACACACAAACAAATCATTATGAAAATTTAAATAATAAATGTAGGTATTTTCCAAATAAGTGCGCCCAATTTTCTTTTGTGATTACTTCTGTAAAGTAAACACAAATATGAATAATCAGTCCCATTCATTCAATGTATTGTCAACTGAAACTCATAGCATGGTGATTGTGAGCTAGACTCGGTTTTTCATGGAAACAAATATCTATAATCTTTATCTATTTCCCTGGTCCCCGTGACATACCCTCACACAATTTGAAAACCTTTGTGCAACCCCAGCCTCCAGTTTTACACATACGTGTCACGAAAGACGTTAGAAAAATGTCACCCGGCCTCTGTTTGATAGGGCCTTTCAGTTTTTTTTACTAAATCTGGTACTCCGGCATTGAAAGCTCTTTTAACATGCAATGCATGAACGTCTCTGTGGCCCCCAGACCTGCGCACAGAGCACTGCTACCTGACCCACGAGGACGAGCGCTGTGCGGCCCCTATTGGGGGCAAGCATCGCGTCGACGCGTGCTGCTGCTCTGTGGGCGTAGCCTGGGGCCCAGAATGTGACGAGTGTCCAGAGAAAGGTACCCAGGACTACAACCAGCTGTGTCCCCGGGGCCCAGGCTTCTCCCACAGGGGGGACTTCATCAACGGCAGGCCCTTCCTCAAAGGTACGGTATCAATCACCCAAACACACACACACACACACACACACACACACACACACACACACACACACACACACACACACACACACACACACACACACACACACACACCACACACACACACACACACACACACACACACACAAACACACAAATGATAGGACTACAAATACTGTACTGTGAAAAATCTCTAAGTATTCAAAAAAGCATTGTTCATGATTAATAAGACCTGTTGTGGTTTGTCGGCCCGTCTTACTGTCTGTCTCTACCTGTCTGTCTACCTGCCTGTCTGTCTCACTTTCTGTATATCTCACTGTCTCTCTGTCTGCCTTTTTCTTCCTGTCTGTCTCTCTGCCTGCCTGTCTGTCTTTCTGTCTGTCTGTCTGTCTGTCTGTCTGTCTGTCTGTCTGTCTGTCTGTCTGTCTGTCTGTCTGTCTGTCTGTCTGTCTGTCTGTCCGTCTCTATACCTGTCTGTCTGCCTGACTGTCTGTCTTTCTTTCTCTATGCTGGTCTGCCTGTGTGACTCTGCCTGTCTGTCTGTCTGTCTGTCTGTCTGTCTGTCTGTCTGTCTGTCTGTCTGTCTGTCTGTCTGTCTGCCTGTCTGTCTGTCTGTCTGTCTGTCTGTCTGTCTGTCTGCCTGTCTGCCTGTCTGTCTGTCTGTCTGTCTGTCTGTCTGTCTGTCTGTCTCTATACCTGTCTGTCTTTCTTTCTCTCTGCCGGTCTGCCTGTGTGACTCTGCCTGTCTGTGTGTCTCTCTGTCTGCGTCTCAGATATAAACGAGTGCAGGATGATCAACAGCCTGTGCAGCAACGGACGGTGCCGGAACACCATCGGCAGCTTCCGCTGTCGTTGTGACAGCGGCTACTCTCTGGACCACGACGAGAAGAATTGCACTGGTCAGTGGCGGAGGACCCAACCTGCTGGCTTCTCATGCGGACCTTTGACGGCCCATTCTGGATTAGATAGACCAGAGTTTCTTCATTTCATCACAAAAAAAGACAGCAATACAAACAATTCCATTGGTGTATTCCAACACCAACTGCTCGTTTTGAGTTTTCCATTGGTATCTGGGATTGTGTACAGTTATTTAGAGCGTGACCACACTCATTAGTTCTGATCAGTACGGTCGATGGTTGTAGTGCATGCACATCGTTCACATTGTTAGGTCTCAACTCTCCCAACATGTGCAGCGCAAAAAGCCTTCCATGTCATTCAATGTCACCAGAAAACTAGTGAAAGGGGGAAAACAAGTCAAACTGTTGAGTTTTCTCAGAGGCATTGACTATTGAGAGAACTTTGAAAGAGAGTTTGGCTCTTTAAATCTGTGTATAATTAGCTTCTCTAATACAGAGAGAGACGGATATTGTTCCCCATTACTTAAAAGGTGTGGTCAAGCATTGCACTAGATATTATCTTTGGTACAGAACTAACCAGATCCTTTTCATTCTGTCTGGTGAAGCCGCCCGCTAAGAGTAGAGAGGTGTAAAGATACACTTTGGTTGATTTTCCTATCAGTCAATAGTGGAACAAACAATATCTTATTTTTGTCAAGTGAAGATATCCAAATTACTAATTTACTCAACATATTTTAAGGGGCTTTAGGTACCATGTCATTTGCGTCTAAGTTGTTTCATTTCAAAATATTGCGCTTTTCTGCTGTCTCTCTTTATGGCAAAAAAGCCCCTTTAAGGATCCATATACATGGAAAAGGATAAGTTTTCATTCAACAGCATTATTTTGGATTTGGTTTAAAATTGCTAGGGTACACTATCGTAGAACCACTTAAGTAAAATAGGGTTAACACACATTTCCTTTGCTCTCGTGTTCCCTTGCAGACATCAACGAGTGTCGCATCTCGCCTGACCTGTGTGGCCAGGGCACGTGTGTGAACACACCGGGAGACTTTGAGTGCGAGTGCTTCCAGGGATATGAGAGTGGCTTCATGATGATGAAGAACTGCATGGGTAAGAGGCCAAACCACAGACACAAACAAATGTGCACACACGCACGCCGTAACACTCTCTCTCTCAATCACTCATTCATACACTCATACACTCACAGGAATTCCTATGTAGTCTACAGAAGTCCTTTACAGCAACTGTTTCTTTTCAAGGCCCATCGCTGTGAAGGACTCTAAATGGTGGAGGGTTCTGTAGAACACGCTATTCTTTTAGAACCGCACTAGCCCCATATCACAGTCACTTCCTCTTCCCTTCTGGGCCTACAGGGTCCCTGGGTGTGGATGCTAGTCATGCTCTACATTATGCCTGATGTAATCAGAGGGGAGAGCGAGAGAGAAAGAGGGGAAGGAGATGAGAGACAGATGGAGAAATATAGAGAGACATAGAGACTGACAAAGGAATTTACATGGGATAGATGTATTTGGGAAGATAAATTGAGCATATGACAAAAACAGAGGGATGAAAGGGACAGAGAGAGAAACGGAAGAGAGACGGATACACAGCTAGAGGAAGAAAGATATGCACTCACAACCACACACAGAGATAGGGGAGTAGAGGGAATTAAGGAGGGACAGAGTTGTGTTTATTATGTTAAGAACCATTAGGATGTTTGAGAGTCCTTCCCACCACAGAAAACTGCCTTCCAGTCTCTGACCCGCTCTATGTCTTGAAGATAGCTGGGGTTAGTTGCATGAACCTTGTTGCATACAAGGGCGATACCCAAAGCTACAACAAAGGCCGATATGTGTCATTATAAGTTCTAATAAAAAATGTTGTCCCCATCATTAGAATAATTTGTGTCTACATCTGATAACTTATGTTAACATTTCAGTCACCGGGTGGGCACACTCAAAATAAGGACATGATCTTTTGCCAGTTAGTAAGTGTTAACCTGTCCTCCCAGACATTGACGAGTGTGAGACCAACCCCCTGCTGTGTCGCGGGGGTCTGTGCGTGAACCTGGAGGGCAGCTTCGAGTGCGAGTGTCCGGACGGTCACCAGGTGTCCACTGACGGCACCGCCTGTCTAGGTAAGTGACTGTCCCCGGTCCTTCTCTCTACTGATCAATCCGATAAACTACAAGGCTGTGAGCTAATAGGTCCTACTGTTCTCTGGGTTTAGTGTGGCCTGACTCAGGTTCTTTGGTTGTTTCGAAAGGGTGGGGTGAAGCCAGATCATGGGTATTTGAATGCCCTATGTGTAAACAATTTTATTGATGAGCTGATTGTGTGTGTGTGTGTGTGTGTGTGTGTATGTTTTTGTGTGTGTTTGTATGTGTGTGTAGGTGCGTGTGTGCGTGTGTGCGTGTGTGTGTGTGTGTGTGTGTGTGCGTGTGTGTGTGTGTGTGTGTGTCTGTGTGTGTGAATGATTGCCTGCGTGCTTGTGTGTGTGAGTGTGTGTGAATGATCGCCTGCGTGCTTGTGTGCGTGCGTGTATGAGTGTGTTTGTGTGTGTGTGAGCTCATTAAGACCCTGAAACAATGATGAGCCAGTTATTCATTCTGCTTGTATATTTCATTTCAATGACCTAACTTAGTGTGTAATGGTTTACACATATATTACCTCATTCACATTAACCACTTTTTGCAGCTTGTGTATATTCTTTATTACAAGCTAACCCTGTTAGAGCAAATATATAATCAAATACAATCCTTCTCCAATTCATAGATACTGAGGTAATCATTTGCTATTATCCTGTAATCTTTTAAAGGAAACTGTTGAGATAGTGTTGCGTTGAAGTGTTTATGAATGTAATCTATTGATAAATATTGAGAGGAAATCCCCTTTTACTGGTCCTCTGTCCAGGATAATTTAAACTCCTATTCTCACTCTCATCTGATACAGGGCTATTTGAATGGGGATAGACGACAAATCACGTTGGGGTGGATTGTATTTTGTAATCTTAACTCACAGTCCTTATATACAAAGAATTAGGCTCAGGGAAGCTTCAAAGTGGAACAAAATATGATGGGAAGTCAATTTACATATGTGTTTCCACTCTTTACTACTGTACAATGACCAAAAGCGTACCGAGTCAACATTGTAGTAATTATTTTTAAAAAATGAACTCTTTGGCCTTTAGGGCGCAGCCATCAAGGATATACACACAGCCAATGATGTCACCAAAATACTATTTGCTGACAATACACAGTCTGTACAGCAAAGCATACAGTACAGACACATGGAATAATAAGGGAAAAAAATGTGTAAATGGTCAAAGAAAGTAACGGGGGCTACTGCATTGCCCCAAAAGCAAATCATATTCAATATCTTTACCCTGCACCCTGGCTACGTATACTGGATGTATTTTTTGAAAATGAGATCATGCAGCACCAAATACAAAATGAAAAAAAAGATATCAAGGATCATGGAATCAATTGAAGTGTGTGTGTATCTCTCTAAGTCCCAAACTAAATTGGCACTAAAGTTGTTTTATGAATGAATGGGCTCAATGTCAAATTCATTGTGTGTGTGTTTGCGTGTTCTATACATTTGTATGTGACCATGGCCCTGCTTGACGCCCTTCCAGACATCAACGAGTGTGAGCTGAGCGACAGGCTGTGCAGACACGGCCAGTGCATCAACATGGTGGGCCGCTACCAGTGCTTCTGCGACACTGGATACAAATCCACTGAGAGCAGACTGGAATGCGTCGGTGGGTCACTGCTCTTGTGTTTGTGCTGTGTTTGTGGATGATGCAGTGCCGTTACCATGGCCCTGTCCTGTTGATGGGGACGGGCTAACACATGGGATTGAACATGTGTCACTCTCTGTCCCAAGACATCGATGAATGCACCATTGAGAACGGCGGCTGTGAGATGTTCTGCACCAACTCAGAGGGAAGCTACGAGTGCAGCTGTCAGAGTGGCTACGCCCTGATGCCTGACCTGAGGAGCTGCATAGGTCTGCCTCTCTGTCTGTCGGTCTGTCCCTCCGTTTGTCTGTCTCTTTTCTTCTGTCTCGTTCCATATGGTTCACTGACTCTGTTTCTATGTCCGTCCGTCCATCCGTCTGCCTGTCTCTCTATCCTCCAATCTGTCTCCCACTTAGTCCGCACAAGGTACCATGTGTTGCTTATTGACAGAGCCAAGCTCCACGCGACTCTGACTCACTACTCTGATGTCACTTCATAAATATCTGAATGACGGCCATTTTGTGAGGCTTTGGGATAGTCACACAAATAGACAGTCAGCCTCTTCAGCCCTCCTTTGGCACACGTGTTGGAAAATATATTTGATCCAGGAAGGCTGTCATGTCACACCATGACCTCAGTGTGATACTCTATTTGCTACATTAAAAAGTACACACCTGAAGTGACTCAGTTCCATTCTATCTAGCTTGTTACACCCAACATACTCTGAATTCCCATGCGTTCTATCCTAATCTATTCTATCTTACCATAAACCTGTTTTCAATGACCAACCGTGCTGGTGTCTCCCCCTGCAGACATTGACGAATGTGAGGAGAGCCCCGAGGTGTGCGAGGGGGGACAGTGCACCAACAACCCCAGGGACCTACCAGTGCCTCTGCTTCGACGGCTTCATGACCTCTGAAGACATGAAGACCTGCCTTGGTAACACAATGCTATTGTTTGCCAGAGAAACCTTGCAAGCATAAATGTTCACTCTCACATAGAGGGCTTACTATTTGCAGAGGCAAATAGCTCCACTCAACAAGACTTAGTTTAACAATGTAATGGGTATATTAAAGGTCATCTAAGGTATGAATCATGGGAACAACTACGAGAGAGAGAGAGAGAGAGGAGAGAGAGAGAGAGAGAGAGAGAGAGAGAGAGAGAGAGAGAGAGAGAGAGAGAGAGAGAGAGAGAGAGAGAGAGAGAGTAGTGCCAGTGGATGTGATGTAGTGGGCTTAGGAGAGAGGAATGCATGGCATTTAAATACCTCAGAAAGAAAAAGGTCTTCAATGATGTAAAGGTATTAAACAAACACACACACACACACACACACACACACACACACACACACACAACACACACACACACACACACACACACACACACACACACAACCACACACACACACACACACACACACACACACACACACACACACGCGCACACACAAAAGGGAGGACAACATTTCTCTGCTGTACAAGTTTCCTTATTTGGTCAGACTAAACACAAAAAATGTTCGAGCCCAAAAGACCAACATATCTCCTGGAATGTTTCCTACTTTGATCTCTTTTATGTCATAGGCGGGGGCTCAACACAGTTTAGGTAAGGGAAGGGTGGATACACTAATGCGTTTATCCTAGGTGTTAACGATGAAGACATTTCATCATCTGAACAGCTCAACCATGTGTCTCTATTGGTATCAATCTGTTTGTCTAGATGTGGACGAGTGTGATCTCAACTCCAACATCTGTCTGAGTGGGAACTGTGAGAACACCAAGGGATCCTTCATCTGTCACTGTGAACTGGGGTACTCTGTCCGGAAAGGAACCACGGGCTGCACAGGTGAGCCGACAACCAGACACACAGACACACACGCACACACACCAACACACCAACACACCACACACACCAACACACACACACACACACACACACACACACACACCCACACACACACACACACACACACCACACACACACACACACACACACACACACACACACACACAACCCCCCTCTATACCCCTCCACACACACACACACACAACCCCCCTCTATAACCCTCCACACACACACACACACACACACACACACACACACACACACACACACACACACACACACACACACACACACACACACACCACACACACACACACACACACACACACGCACACACACTATATGTTTCTATACTGTAGACACAGATAGAAACGCTCTCACAGAGTTACGAGAGAGACCAGGAGCCATACGGGTGGAACTAAGGCTGAGATCACTATTTGCCATTAGATGTGTACAGACAATTATCCTTTGTTTGTCGAACTTGTCCGTCCCTTCATTAAGTTCAGTAAAACATTACATCACCGTCGAAAAGGTTCCGCTACACATAAAACCATCTGCCTGACTCACGACTCATTGGTTGCTGTTATTCAGGAAGCTACATAATACTTAATATCCTCAAGATGGTTACATAGACCCGCTAGTAGAGGCTTAATATCCTCAGGATGGCCACATAGCCCCAGTGTGGAAGCTACATAGGCTAAGTTTCATAGCTACATAGCCCCAGTATCGGAGCTACAGAAGAACAAGTGTAGTCGTTACAAAGCCCCAGTTTGGAAGCTTCATAGAGCCGGTGTTGGATCTACATAGCCCTAGTTGGAGAGCCACACTTTATGTATTTAAATTGGAAGATTGATACATTCATTCATTTATTAATTTGCCTGGTACCATGCAAAAACATTGTTAAAGTTAAAAACCGAAACAGATTGGGTACAATGTTACTAGTCTAAGCTCATTTGCGCCTCAGTCGCTAATTGACAACAGCCTATTCTGTTATTCACTGGGAGGGACATGGGTATGTGAGTCAGCTGCAACACAATGTTTTCCTCAAGTCTCAAACAAAACACTCAGTCTGACGTATGACTCCTAGCAGTCACCCCAACGTAACATGGAACGTGAAAGCATGGACACACAGACACACACACGCAGGACAGGCATTATGTCACCCACTCTTTCTCAGGCTATCCCCTAAGGAGACCCATTCAGCGGGTTTAGTAAACTGGTATTGCCAAGCTTCCATGTCTGATTCACAGGATTGGAATCCATGCCGAGAATAAAAAGGAAATGGCTTCTAATTTGTTGTCAATCAGGATGTTTCGTTCTAAGGTCTTAAATGGAAAAAAGGGAGGATTGGTATTTATCAAAGTTCATTGTGAGTTAATCCTGCATGCATATAGATTAAATACAATGTGCAATTTGTGTGTGTGGTGTGTTGTGTGGTGTGTGTGTGTGTGTGTGTGTGTGTGT
>NC_079425.1:12118193-12133772 GCF_026213295.1 Gadus chalcogrammus | reverse complement strand
TAACCTTAATCAAAACAAAGGGTAAAAAAACAAGAGCATCAGAGAGAAGGATGATAAACCAGCAGAACAGGTTCACCACATCACCTGACGATCACAAGAGAGCGAGATCGTCATTCAAAAAACACTCATGGAATGGTGAAACACCGCACCAGAAGCGCATTTTACCACTTTAATCATTTTGGTAACCTGTTAAACGTTTGAATGGAAACCAACACTTTAAACTGTGATATCAGAGGAATGACAGGAAACAGAGGTTAAATTCTACAACAGTACATCGAAATAATATCATAATGTCATCCTTTAATGAAACCCTTTTTATAAAAAACATAACACCAGAAAACAGACAATGGAGGAGTGGTGGTAGTCCAAAAACACCATCACATTTTTCACTTATAACCCTAAATCTCAAGGTTAATGAATTAACACACATGAATACATGCACCCACACGGATACACACAAACAATAATAACAATCATCTTTTAGCCACCACCTACTGCCACCCTGCAACTTCCCCCTCGTCAAGAACAGCACCAATCACTCTGGCAGAGTACTCAAAACATCCTTGACGAAACAAAGCTGGTCGTCATCGACAACGACGAACCCACCTACCTCGACAGCGCCTACTCCACTGAAATCCTGAACCTCATGCTCTGTACCCAGGCCTCTGCAGCAAAATATGCACTTTTTCTGTAGGCCAAGTTTGGATACTTTTCCTTTCTGTCTAAATTCCCAAATTGTCCATGAGCTCTGGACTTAAGCTCAATACAGGGGCGTAGCTATGTGTGGTGCTTCAATGCACCGGGGTCCACGAGGCCCCAGGAGCCCCTAGAGAAAAAGTTACAATAAATCAATAAAATAATTAAAGAAAATATTAGTGTGATGAGTTGCTCCTGTGTGAGCAACTAAATTGATATTCTGGAGTTATTCATTTGTTGTTTAAAGTTGGCATGCATATTTCGATAATGGGTGATTTGGCGTGATGGTTCAATCTTGCCGAGACATAATCAGAATAACCTGAATCAAAACAAAGGGTAAAAAAAACAAGAGCATCAGAGAGAAAGGATGACAAACCAGCAGAACAGGTTCACCACATCACATGGCCGCTGTGCCCATTGTGTCCATTGGCTATGTTTGTTTTTTGATCAGGCCATTAGTGCTGTTAGGGAAATATGGTTGTGTGTTCAGCTGAATAGATTATTGTGTTCTGTTTCTGATCGTGTTCTGTTTCTGATCGGGATGCAAATAGTCACTGTCTGTGGTTCTAATAATGATTGTGCGTGTGTCCTTTCCCTCTCTGCTCGGATTTTAATGTGCTGTGTGATGTAGGGATGCTAAGTCACTGTCCATGGTTTCGTCTTTGGGTCCTCGGCTGTCGGCCTAGGCCCTATGGGGAGCGGATACATGTTCATTGTGCGTTGGGGATGGATGGGAGCGAATGGCGGGGGCCCAGCGCAAGACTTGAACCGGGGCCCAGCTTAACTAAGCTAAGCCACTGGCTCAATATCACCTTGTACCATCAAAATCTCATCCTTCACTGCAGACTTGTTTGAGTGAAACAGTGCAAAATTTCTATAGCACTTAAATGTAGCAATTGGCTCAACAAAAGAAAAGTCCTGAACTGTTTGTCAAAGTATGGCAGATAATTTTCTTATTTTTTATTTATATGGAATGTCACACAATCTACCCGTACTACCTTTGCGATCTATCGACGATTGCGATCGACTCGTTGGGCAACCCTACCCTAGCTGATAGGAATGACAACATGGTTTGAAGTCAAGGTTTCTAACTTGTTGTCCTGAAATTGAAATTGTCCTGCGAGGGAGATGCAGTCGCTGCAGTTATTATGAGTAATTTCTGTGTGAAGTAAAGTTTATCGGACCTTTGGGCCCCCCTGGTGGCCTGGGGCCTCAAGCAGTTGGCTGCCTTGCTTGCTGTTCACAAGCTACGCGTGTCTGACTACCCTCCTGCCGAAAAATAAGTGAATTGGCATCAAATTTGCTGCAAACGTTTGACCCCTACTTCAATATTAGCCAAATATTTTTTGCAGTTTGCTGTATTCCATAACGGATATAAGATTCTTTAAGGTTATTCTCCATGTGTCCCCAATTTAAAAAAAAAAAAAAATGCAGCAGGCCACCAACAGGAATCCTAAACCTGCGTGGTTCAATGGAGGATTTTGTTTATTAGTTGACAGGATATGGAAATGTTATTAAGCTCTGCGATCCTATCCCTTAAGAACGTAGTTCATTCGGAGTTTCACTTATAGTTTAACATTTTTAAGTCCGCCTTGAGACTCTTCAACTGCCTAACCGTGTCATTACCGTGTCATCCACCAATCTTTATTTTTCCCTAAAAGTGTTGTTTGTTATAAGAGAGCAGAATCGGCCCCATAAATACATGTTTTCCAGATTATAATAAAAGTGTTGCACCGGATCATCACAAGATGGCGCCAAGGGGTTCTTTAATGGTAAGTTAGATAATGTTTATGTGCTTCTTTGGAACATCAGGACCGAATAATCAGAAACGATGCAAAGAAACAAGGAGAAAAAGGGGAGGAAACACCGCACAATACTATGAGGGAAGTGTCTTTTTAAACGGTGTCTTTTGTCTCCATGACTTCAAATCATAGGGTTCATGAGTCAAGTTAAGAGCGAACCTGGGACATTTCTCAGATAAAGTTTTTGTTCTGTCATCCCCAAACCCCACAAGTTCAATGACGAATGTTACTAAAGAGTTTAAACATGTGTGCTAAAGTTTTTGATCAACAATATCATTATTTTCAAGGGCTGTAATGCAGGATCAGAATGTTTTTTTTATTTTAAATCATTCATTTTTTTCTGATAAACGATCAATAATAATTCAGTTAAAAAAAAGTTGGATCTGGGGCTGCTTCGTACATCCCTCGTGCTGTTGATCATGGTGTGTGATTGACGTGAATTTAAGGATGCTCGATCGCTATCTGTATTTTGCTAAAAGTAACGCAAAAGTAAGTAGCCTAATATTGTGACTTTACTCATGTATTTAAGGTGGAAGTATTAAGTAATATGACATTTATTACACTTTGAAAGTAACTTGGCTAACACTGCCGATCATGTTTGCATAGCCTTGTTATAATCCAATATCCTCCTAGAGCTCTAATTGAACTGCTTGCGTAGCCGGACAATGGAGTATTATTCCACTTAGCTGTTTTCGTCACTTCCTGATTGAGACGCTGCGCACCAGCGTTGCATTTGACGAGTGTGCGCGTGTGTGTGCGTGTGTGTGTGTGTGTGTGTGTGTGTGTGAGTGTGTGTGCGTGTATATATGGTGTGTGCTGCATGAGTCACCCTGCAGGCCTCTGATTGGCTGGTAGTGCAGGGAGGAGGAGGGGACGGGTGGCTCCATTTACACATTAGAGAGCGAGAGAGAAAGAGAGAAAGAATCTCATTCATAAAGAGAAAAATTCATTCATGAAAGCTGCCCTGCCTCACAGAGAGCAAGAGATAGTGAGTTGGTGAGGAGTTTATTGGAGAGTCTATCAGAGAGGTGACGAGTAAGAGAGTTTGTAGATCATTGTGATGGAACTCCTCTCTGCGAGGAGTACACTGGACCAGGACAGCTTTTAGACCAAGCCGACTCTCACAACTACCAAACAGGTGAGTACCAAGTGTGTACAGTAATGCTTGAGTATGGGCATATTTTATGTTCATAGAAGGGGTTGTGGGACAGCAGACAAACTTCCCCTATGTTTTTCTCAGGTTTCTCAATGATGAACTGCCATTTCTAATCAGCACAAACGATATTTTCACACATGTGCAGCTGTTTGTTGTATGATTGCCTGCAAGGATCTGTAATATCCTTGGAGGGTCATCATGTCAGAGTACCATCATATGTACGACCAAACATCACTACACATCATGCACACACACTAACAAGGAGGTCATCCACCGCTGTCTGAGGTCTGACTCCCATGCTGTCTGCTGCTCTCTTCCCCAGGCATGCTGCAGCGCACCAAGTACAGCCGCCTTCGCAACGATTCCCTCAGCTCCCTGGACGACCGACTCCAGGACACCAAGGGAGACCCGCAGGCCCTGGCCGCACCGCTCGCCCCGCTACACGCCCAGGACGCCCATGCCCGGGCCCCCAACGGAGAGAGCAGCACCCTGAGGGGCTTCATCCCCCGCATGGCCGGCATCTCGCTGCTGGGTGGCCTGGGGGCGCTGACCCACAAAAGCGGGCACAGAAACATAGACAGACGTGCGGATGAGCGACCCGTCTCGGACGCGGACTGGACGTCGGGCCAAGCGTCCCGTTGCCACGCCGGAGGCACCAAGGGGCCCATCGCTCTGCAGGGGTGTCCCCTACACCCGCTGCAAGGTGGTTTGTGCCGTTTGAAGATAGTCCCCCCGGAAGAGGAGGGCCCTGAGAACAGCGTGGTCCATCATCATCATGTGGAGGTACATGAGCTCATACATATTCATCATGCTGTTGTTGTAGACATAATATCCACATCCCCTGGGGAAAACATGATCCTGAAGAACCTGGATAGGAAAGTTGCTTGATTTGCATTTTTGTTCTAAACAATTCCCTAATTATGCTATTACAAACTGCCTGACATTGTGTTTCAGGTATTAGTGATGAAGTGCTACTGTCATGTACTTTTGACCCTGTCAAAATCCAACATTAGTCACTTTCACATCTTATGCTTGCTCTACATGCACTAGGTATGCATGATTATGGTATGATAATGATAGTTGCGATTATTTGACCCGATATTTTAATTGCAATTATTCATCGCATTTAACAGATTATCGATTCAACTCATACTCTGTGGCTCCTACTGAATATTAAAATACAATAATAACAATAAAGCAATTGCTGAGATATAATGGTTTGTATTTTGATTCTAATGTTACTTGCAAACAAAATCTTAATTATCTATCCTTTAAAAATTGAACACATTAACACATTCCACCTTTAAAGCTAATGTAGTTGCAGCGGCCAAAATCAAGATTTCGATATGTATGCAATTAATTAGTTGGACACACAAGCACACATGCATGCACACACACACACACACACACACACACACACACACACACACACACACACACACACACACACACACACACACACAGACACACACACACACACACAATCAAAGGCACTGCTGGGCTCAGACTCCCCTCTTCCTCCCCTCCCCTCCAGGCAAAGCTACCTGTGTGGGCAGTAGTGACTCATCCTGGCTCTGTGCTCCTTTCTAGATCTGCTGTCAGAGAGAAAGAAACTGTCTGTGTGTGAGAGAGAGAGAGGGGAGAGAGGAAGGGAGAGAGAGAGCGAGAAGAGAGAGGGAGAGAGAGAGAGTTCAAAGTGTATGCATTCGTGCGTATGTGTTTGTGTGTGTGAGTGTGTACATGTATGTGTGGATGTGTATGTGTGTGTGTGTGTGTGTGTGTGTGTGTCTGTGTGTCTGTGCATGTCTGTTTGCGTGTATGCCTTCATGTCTGTGTGTGTGCACGTCCATCCGGTATCCGGTATCGGCAGAAACCCATGCTGCCCTGAACCGGAGGTGCGTCCACATGGCTGATCAGCAGAGAGGGCCTGCGAAAATATAACTATGCTCGAAACCGGATCACATTGACTCTCTGTCCTCCAAAACAAGCACACAGATATGCACACGGATATCCGTATTGATTTGACTACAGTTCACATTAGCACTGCTCCTCATCCTGCCTGCAGGCTATATGCAGTTCCTGCTATGCGGAAGCTCTCCAGTCAACTCCATTCAAATTGAACTCCACCGGAAAAAAAGTTATTCCATCTTGATACAGTCTGTGGCCCTACCCTTTTAACACAACACTGCCTGGGGCATGTGCAGTCAGCCTGTATTAAACATTTTGCCCATAGACAGACACACGCTGATGGGAGGTTTTTGCCTTGTTCTTGCTCTAAGTGTAAGAAGTGAAATGAAATGGTTGAGTGACTGAATGTTGTTTTGTTTAGTACATGGGTAGCCTGGAAGTAACGCAGTCCATGAGAACGCTGGACTTTGACACAAGAATGCAAATTACACGGTAAGACCAATACCTCAGCTTGTACTATACCTCACATAGCACGCTGCCCACGTCAACAATGACTATAAATGAGGGAAAACATCATTTATAGGATAGCCTCTATGGCGTGATGATGATGGTGATGATGATGAAGAGGATGATGAAGATGATGGACATGCATGGCTATGTCACAAATGTTAGCACATGGAAGATGTAAATAATAACACCCTAACAACACACATTTTTGGTTAAAGGAGGAACAAGGTCCGTATTTTCTCATCCTGGGCTTTTGCTTCCTGTGTTTTAGTGTTGACTAATTGCTCCTGGATTGCAACATCCCAGTCAAACACATCAGGCTTTGTTTATTGCAACATGGCTGATTGAACGGGCATGAAATCGAATTAGACTAATTTCCTTCTTATCTTCTCTGGAAGACCTAAAAAGGATAAAGGAGGAGATAGGGAGATGGCACATAGACAAATGTGGGACAGAAGGAGAGAGAGAAATAGAGACATTATATTATCAAATGATTGGCTGCTAAGCTTTTAGGATTTTTGAATGCTTCTGATAGTTTTTGCTATTTGCTATTGGCTAATTTGTGTGTGTGTGTGTGTGTGTGTGTGTGTGTGTGGTGTGTGTGTGTGTGTGTGTGTGTGTGTGTGTGTGTGTGTGTGTGTGTGTGTGTGTGTGTGTGTGTGTGTGTGTGTGTGTTCTTTACATTGTTTTAATGTGTGTGCATGTTTGAGCATGCGTGTGTTTGTGTGTGTATGTATGTGTGTGTGCACAGAGAGGCTATTAGTCGTCTATGTGAGGCATCGCCAGGTGTCAAGTCAGCTATAAGAAGTAAAAGGGTAAGACACAAGCACACACATGTACACACACACGCACACGTACACATACACACACGCACACGCGCACGCACACGCAAACACTCTTAATGAACAGTGATCTTGTGATTAGTCCCTGCCGAAGGCTGTGTCAGTGGTTCTGGGTCAGAGCAACCTGCAGTTCTCTGGAAGCAGTGTCATCCTCACCGTGTCCACAGAGAGCATGTCTCTCACCACAGTCTGCCCCCTACAGGTGAGGCACGGTACTGCAGCCCCTCATGTCCCGACATATTCCTACTCCACAATGTACTCCCCCACTTCCTTCATAGCATTCGATTGTCTCAACATGATCCCCTCAAGTCCTACAGTTCAGTGGGTTGTGTCTTTGTCGCCACGATTACGCACGAGTGATACAACCGCAAGAGCCGCATTTGTATGATGATGATTCTGATTCCAAAGTGGTATGGTGATCCTTTGAGCCATCCACGTAATTTGACAGAAGGGAAATAACCGGAGGAGCGTATAGGACGGTTATTGGAACAGATTTCCTGGGATACATCTGAAACACAAACAGGATCTGACATTGCCACGTAATACCTGAATCAATCATTTTTTGTATTTTAAATTTGACTAAAATGATCCTCATCAAAATTTGAGTGATGTAACCAGATTTGACTGGCACCACATTCCAGTCAAGAATTCAGATGTTAGTGCCTTTCACTTGTTTTCTATCCTCCCCTTTGATCCCTCAGACGGTAGCCCACCACTCCATACAGGCCATCTCTTTTGCTTCAGGAGGAGACCCGGTAGGTTAATTTCTCTATCCCCCGTTGTCTGACACACACACACACACACACACACACACACACACACACACACGCACACACGCACACAGTGAGTAACTTGATTTGGGTTAATTGCTGCCCGGTTGGCTGACATTATTGAAGAGCCGAGGTATTTCCAACTCGAACACACACACACACACACACACACACTGTACACATTGTAAGTCATTTCATTTGTCATTTATTTCTTCTTTTATTTGATTGTGATTTAAGGACTTGGCGGATTTCATTGCATACGTTGCCAAAGACCCTTCCAACCGGAGACGTGAGTTTTATGGCTCTCGATAATCATGTTCTCAACTTCCACAAATCCAATTTAATTTGTATAACTTTCTGAAAAATTTGTATCGCTTTCAGAAATGTATTGCACTTAAGTATTATAATTGTGTCAGCATTGGCCCCACATTCAAAAAGGACAATCTGGGTGAACTGTCTCTCTTGTCTCTTTATCTAGAAGCACGTATTTCGCTGTTAACAGCAAACACAGATTCAACCTGCAGTAGTAGAAAGTCAAACCAAAACTCAGCCAGCAGTAGTAGACAGCAAAGAAAACTGTCTATAAAGATTTCAAATCAACTCCATTAAGACTGGCCAAGGAATTGCAACATTTATTAAAATCCTCTTTGAAAGCTTTAAGTTTAAGTCAGGCGAAAACCGAGTGTCTTTTTCTGCATGAAAACAGATCAAATAAACCCTCCAGACATATTCTTTCGTTGATCAACCAGTATAGAGCCTCCGGCAAGAGACATCACACAGAGCATGATGTCTATTGCCGGAAGGGACTACAGGTAATATTAGTGGCCACTCATAGAGTCCTTGACTCGCATGGGCAGTGCGTCTTCCAGCAACACCGAGTCAAGCGAGATTTTAGCCACATTCCAGCGAAAAAATATCTGGGCTTATTTGATCGTTTTTAATGCAGAAAACGACCCTGAGTTAAATTTTCACGAGACTTACCCTTAATGTACTTGCGCTAATCAGTTTCTCTTCGGTATAATATCTCTGTAACAAATAAGGAAACAGGCAGTTACTCTGCCTCTTCAGTTTTCAGTTTCCGACCCAGGCACTGTGACCTCTCCCCCCCCCCCCCCCCCCCCCCAAAAGTTTTGCTATGAAATAGTAGAATTGCTGAATCAGAGATTATGTTGGCCTCATTTAACACTCTGCTCATTCAGTCACTCTCTCTCCCCCTCCAGTGTGCTACATAGTGAAGTGCCCCGCGGGTCGGGCCTGCAAGATCATCAGCAGCATTGATCAGGCCTTTCAGGCTCGATTCAGGCAGCTTCTCAGCCAGAATGCATTTATCTTACCCACAACGCAGAGGTAAATATTAGCTATTGCACCTTTACCTATGTGAATCCTTTTGTTTGGTTTGGCCAGACCTCCCCATGAATACCATCAATCCATCTATTTATTTAATATTATTACATTTGTGAAATGTTTGTTCACAGTGAGAATATATGAATGAATGTTGTGGTTAATATGTGAATTCAGGTGTTTGATCGAAATAATTGACAGGATACCAGAACGGTGCTTTAGAGACAACGAAATCACAGAGTTCAATGAACGTTCAGGGGAGTCAGACTACTACAATCAGATCCCAGGCAAGGTGCCCCCTTCTGGTGGAATACAGGACCTTCGTATCTCAAGAGAAGCTGATCAACAGGACGGTGTGATACAAGAGGTCAGAAATTAAGTTTTAGTTAGTATTATTATATCTAGCTGATTTTTGACACACACACACACACACACACACACACACACACACACACACACACCACACACACACACACACACACCACACACACACACACACACACACACACACACACACACACGTGCACGAAGACTCATTTTCTGCATGACTCAATTTCAGATGCAGGTCTGCTCCTCAAGGCCGATTTCATTGTATGAGAACTGCTGCATTGCACACGGCCCTGCAGCGCCGTCTACAGGTAAAGACCGGGAGACCAATTAATAAGACAACCCGAGTTGGGCTTTGTGGGCATATACTAATGTGATGAATTTGAATATTGTGGTAAAATAAATTCATTACAATAATTCAATTTAAAAAGTGAAACTCATATATTATATAGATTCATTTCACCCAAAGTGAAACATTTAAAGCCTTTATTTTTATTAATCTTGAGGATCATGACTTACAGCTCATGAAAACCCAAAATTCAGTATCTCAGAAAATGTACATAAGACCTGTAAAAAAAGATTTTAAGACGGAAATGTCAGCCTTCTGAAAGTATGTTCTTGTATATGTACTCAGTACTTGGTTGGGGCTCCTTTCGCATGAATTACTGCCTCCAATGCGGAGCGGCATGGAGTCGATCAGCCTTTGGCCCTGCTGAGGTGTTAGGCCCAGGTTGCTTGGATAGCGGCCTTCAGCTCGTCTGCATTGTTGGGTCTCGTGTTTCTCATCTTCCTCTCGACAACGCTCCATACCTTTTCTAGGGGGTTCAGATCAGGCGAGTTTGCTGGCCAATCAAGCACAGTAATCCTATTTTCATTAAACCAGGTATTGCTACTTTTGGCAGCTGGTTCAAGTCCTGCTGGAAAATGAAATCAGCATCTCCATAAAGCTATTAAGCAGAAGGAAGCCTCAATTCCTCTAAAATGTCCGTAGACAGCTGCGTAGACATAACACAGTAGACCAACACCAGAAGATACCATGGCTACCAAAATCATCACTGGCTGTGGAAGCTTCACACTGGACACAACTTGGAACAAGCAACCTCTCCATTCTTCCTCCAGACTATGGGACCTAAAAAAGAAACATATACGAACAAAGCCTTGAAATACTTCAATTGGACTGTAATGAATACGTATAATATGAGTTTCAATTTTAATGTAATTATTTTAATTGATTAACTTTTCCACAATATTCTAAATTATTGACTAATTTTCCCCCAGTTAATATGAGTGTTTGTGAGGCCAGCATGGAGCCTATGGAGCAGCCTGACATCGGACCTGAGTGGCGCCCGCTCTCCCAGGACCTAATAGAGGAGGAAGGGTGGTTTCATGGCAGGTGGATAACCGTAACACCACTCTCTAAAGCCCAACCTCTGTCCTCAATAACTGTCTCTTATTCACTAGTCAAATACTTTTCTTGCCAGGTATTCAAAGTGGAGAGCAAAGAGGGATTGCAATAACTTTTGTGGTCTTTCACCACATGGTTGGGCCCTTGCTGTGTTTATACTTTGGTTTGGTTACTCTACGATACCCATTGGCACAACGAGGCTACAGCTAAAGCTAATTCCAAAGTGAAGAAGAGTTTAACGCTGTAGCTTGACACGTTCAGAGAGATATGTTTAAAGATGTTCAAAGAAACAGATGTGTGGGTATGAGCTTATAAACCCAAGATGGCTGGTAAACACTTTACAATAAGGGTACATTAATTAACTATTAATTAACATTCCTTAATGCAGCTATAAACATTATTATATAGCACCTGCATAGAGGTTAGGGTTAATGGGTTAGGGTCAGGTTTGAACTCTAACCCTATTCAATTATGTATAAATGAAGCAACAACCTTAGTCAACATAAGCATCACTACCATAGTTAACATGACCATTAGAAAACATGAACGGCATTAGTAAATGATTACTAGACCATAAGTCAACTGTAATTAACTGTAGGTTAATGCTTATGACTGCGTTACCTAACCCCTTGTCTCGGGCGGTGTCTGGTTGCAGGCTTGGCCGTAAGCAGGCGGAGGCGCTGCTGTCCTGCAGTGGGGACTTCCTAGTCAGGGAGAGTTGCTCTGCCTCGGGCCAGTACGTCCTCAGCGGCATGGAGGGGCAAACCGTCAAGCACCTCCTTCTGGTCCACCCCAACGGACAGGTGTGTGTTTGTTTGTGTGCGTTAAGATAGTATTTGAGTGAACTCAGATGAGAGGGAGAGAGAAAGAGAGTGAGCGACAATCAATGTGTGTGCTTGTGCATCTATGTGGCTATGTGTATGCGCACCCATCCATCATGTTGTGTAGGTTCTTCTGACATTCACGTTATGTACTGCGTTGTGTGGTGGGTGTTCACTTCAGCAACAAAATGTGTGTGTGTGTGTGTGCTTGTTTTGTCAGGTGCGCACGTGCGATCAGGTGTTCCAGAGCGTGGGTCACCTGGTTCGTTTCCACATGGGGAGTCGAACACCCATCGTCTCTGGCTCCAGCGAGCTGAATCTAACTCAACCCATCCTGCACACATACTGACACACACCCCACACACATGCACACACCACGCGCACGTGCACATGCGCTCATCACACACCCACAAACACCAACCTGGTATTGATTTTATGTTAGATTCACTCACAGCAGTGGTTTTCAAAACTTTTGTTGTAAATAAAAAATAATGTATTGCATAGCTGTTATATATTTTAGGGAACACTATAGAGGTGTACAGGCTAACACTAACTGAACACTGTACATTGTAAATTAGTATACACTCAAAAGGCAGCAAGAAAATGACTTAGTGCATCTGATAACAGGCTTATTCAAGGACATATGAATACTGTTTAGTGTGACTTGGTTATTATTAATATTTAATCTCAGGTCAGACTTGAGCTGAATCCACGCTGTGCCTTTTCACCTGTTAAGAACCACGTGTCTGCAGAACAATCTTGTTTTCAATTCACAATCCAAAAATCTCTCTCTCTCTCTCTCTCTCTCTCTCTCTCTCTCTCTCTCTCTCTCTCTCTCTCTCTCTCTCTCTCTCTCTCTCTCTCTCTCTCTCTCCTCTCTCTCTCTCTCTCTCTCTCTCTCTCTCTCTCTCTCTCCCCCCGCCCGCCCTCCCTCCCTCGGTTTATGTATGCAGGGGTTCAAAGCACAATTGAATGTATGCCAAGGATTCACTTGATGGATCTTACCTGATATGTTTTTCTATCTTTAGTTGCATTAGTTTTGGATGGTTTTAACTGAAGTAATCATCTTTTGGCGTTTTTTTTTGTTTGGGATCACATGATGTTACCTGGCTCTTAACTACTTTTGTTAACTCTTACTATGTAAACAAACACTGCTTGATTCCTAATAAATGCCTCTCTTAATTGCATATTTTATTGCTTTCTTACTTTAATGTGAAAGACCCTTAATTCCTGTTTGGGATGCATAATACAACTTATCCTGACATAAATTTGATCCAAGTAGAAATGAGTCATCTTCTTTAGTCACAGGAAACACCTGCACTAAAAAAATACTTGAAAGGTACACTTTCCTGAAAAGCCATCTGCCCCAGAGGATTGTGAATAAGAGCACATATCACATATAATGTTGCACCCAATGTAATTTGAACACATCTGGAAAAAAAAAAAAACAGAGAATATGTATAAAGCTGGATTTGATAGTGTTGCATATTTTAAAACCAAATTGCAAACAAGAATGGCACACAGGACACTCAACTCACTCTGAGCACGTGACATGCCAGATATTACCGTCCCTGCAGAAGGCTGTGGTCCTATGGGATTCTGGGCCACAGCACACCTGATGTATTCTGGGAGCAGTGTCATCCAACCGTTTACACAGAAGAATGTCCGCATCACAGTCTGCCCCTACAGGTGAGGCATGGCCCTACAGCCCCGCATGTCCCAAAACAACATTATCAAAAATAAATTACTCATTCCTACCCCAAATCGTCGCTCCAACTGTTGTTCTGCAGAACCACTTCTGCCAGAACAATAACTTCGTTCTTCTAAAATTTAGAGAGAAGACTGAGGGCTTCCAATCACTTCTTTGGCATCACATGGTACACACATACATGGAGTCTGCCTCAGTTCAGGCGGGGCCCCCATCGTTGTCTCCAACGTGGTTCAGCCATTTCAATGTATAAACCCCCTTCATTAGGCCTGTCATGAGTGCTTAACTAGTATCAGGCCATCGCGAGATGTGTTGATTGATTACCACATGACTCACAGAAGCCTTCATATGGTCTTTAGTGAGCTCCGCTCTTTGAGAGCGTTTAAAGTGCGACTACGAGGAAATGGAACCGGGGGCGTGGTTTCGATCTCGCTGTGAGTACGAGCGCTGCGTCGCTGAGATCTGCCAAGGAAGCCATTAGACAATAGCAAGCAGAACCTGAGGGACAGGACTGTCCAAACACCAACACATGTTTGCTCATCTCATGTCGATATGCCTCTCACGCATACACATGCACACGCACTCCGCAAATACACACACGCACGCACACCACACAAACGCAACACGCACACACACACATTACAAAACAAACCATGTTCACACACGCCACACCCACACAGCGCACGCACGCACACACAACACGCACACATTCATCCATACGAAAAATGTTTTGTACACAATGAGTGTTGAGGTGGAGATCTCCAAGATCATACAAAATATATAAACCCTTGGCACCAATGCAAAATAGTTCAGGTAGCGTTGGCTTTATACCAGTGTCTTTATTGTGGTTGCAACAATTGCATCAACTAGGGCTCCAGGATCCTATCATGTGATTAATTATGGAATCTAATAAATAATCTTTTTATATTCAGAGTTTTACTGATCCTGTCATCCAGTCTCTCATTTTCGTCCGCTTATCCGGGGTCGGGTTCAGCCCTGTCATCCAATAAAACATATTACTTGACAGAGAATAACAAAATGTCACATAACACAATATCTCCATGCACACATCGGAGGCTTCACTTTGACCACCTGTAGATGAATACAACACAATTTCCTTTATTTTCTCACGGCCCTTTGGGTTAACCACAAGATGACGCTGTTTGTTTCAGTCGAAAGTATTTTTCCTTCTGCAAACGGTGCTATTGCTTAGGTCATTATGGATTATACCTTTAATGGGTTCTTTACTATTTCATTCTTTTTCCAATTGGCCCTTGACATTTTCTTGCGCGAGATACACGCTAAAACAGAACAACGTGGTGCCTCATGGGTTGGTAAAATAACGTGGCAGAAAACATAAATTAGGCACCTTTAACTGAAAGTGACGCAGAAAAACAGTTCAAGATGTACAGTTAAATGTAGTTGTCAAGATGTGAAATTCCTAAAGGTTGCAACAACACAACGTGGTGCCGTTGTAGACTTCATTTAATTATCTTTGATTTAGCTTGGATATGGTGGAGAAACCACGTACTAACACATCAACCAACGACCTAGGGTCAGTTATGAAGCCCTCCCTGAAGCCCAAGTCAGCAGCTGTCACTCACGAGGATGGTGGCCTGAAGTAAGAGATGACAAGCATGTATAAAATATGCTGCTGACTGCATGTGTGATGCTCAGGCCCTTGTTGACTCCTGCCTGGGTCACGATTAGAGGGTCGTCGAACACCACATTAATCACCGCTCTATGAGGAGAAACATGTCAATGGTTTCTTCAGGATGCATTACTAACATGATTGAAAAAAGGAGAAAAAGGAAGAGGGAGCAAACGTTTGGGAAGAACCAACTTATGGCAGGCGACCGGGACATGTTTCATGTCCGTACTCACATTGTAAAGCCGTTGCAGTATGGTCAGGAATGGTATCCGTCCGATCAAATCCTATAATGTTTGTCTCTTACAGTCTCACAGCTTTCTTATTCTTATATACATCACGCCAAATGTTAGTTAAACTCTTGTCAGAGTTGTCACTTTACCATTCACAAAACTTCTTTGAATGGCGAGAAGGTTATACAAAGATATCATAAACATGAATAAAACAATTAAATCATTCAGAAGCTTTTTATTCATTCTATTAGTTAATGAACACAGTCACAAATATGTAGGCTTGGTGTTGGGTAATTTCTATATATATATATATATATATATATAATATATATATAGGTATGGTTTCCAGATTAATATCATGTGGAAAACCATGCATAGAGATATTGTTCCAGATGGATTGTCTGTAGCAGTTACA
>NC_079425.1:12103193-12113193 GCF_026213295.1 Gadus chalcogrammus | reverse complement strand
TCAAAATATATTTCAAAGACAAAGTCGAGCGGAGGGGTTAGTTGGATACTGTAGAAGGCGAGGGGCGGGGGGGTGGGGGCGGGGGGTCCGGGGGGGAGTGTCTTATGATCAATTACAGCTTTTCTGCGATCAAGGTGAATAGACAGTAACCCTGAGCCCTTTCTATACGTGTCTTTTCTTCCACCTATATCCTGTTGATATGCAACCAAGAGTTTTTTTAAACTAAACCAAGCATCAGTGGACAAGAAAGCCCCTCAGACTGACATCATACTATCACTCTACAGTGCCTGGCGCTTTGTGTCTATGATTCTACTGCTTATTTGAGTGTGGTGAGAATGTCTTTGGTCTTTGTATGTGGGTGTGGTGTGTGTGTGTGTGGTGTGTGTGTGTGATGTGTTGTGTGTGTGTGTAGTGTGTGTGTGTTGTGTGTGTGTGTGTGTGTGTGTGTGTTCCTGTGTGTGTGTGTGTGTCTGGCTGTGCTGTGTGTCTGTGTGTGTGTGTTCATGGATGCATGTTTTCAGTCATGGTGTCTCTGTGTGTTTATGTGATGTCCAATTAGATATTCATATACAATAAAGTCCAGATGGCAGTGTGTAGGACAGACATAATGATCATACACACACACACACACACACACACACACACACACACACACACACCACACACACACACACACACACACACACCACACACACACACCACACACACACACACACACACACCACACACCACACACACAACACACACATTTTGCAATAGGTCCTGTGGTGATCACAGTGACAGGTGCCTATGGGTTCTCATGGTTACTGCTATCTCCACCAAACTCCTGACTCCACTCACTTACAAGCTTACCAGAGGAGAGTCTACACCTCAATGAGGCAGATGAGGTGATAATATGCAGGCTTGGATGAGCTGGCTCATTGCCAAAGTATCCAGACCATCTCACATTACCTACTTTTGGTATGTGTGTGCGTATCAAACAAAAAGAGACACGAGGCACACGGCACAAGCTCACGCACACACACAACACACACACACAAACACACACCACACACACACACCCAACACAACACACACACACACACACACACACACACACACACCACACACACACACACACACACCACACACCCACACACACTATAACACCTAACCCTATACACTTTTCAAATCTAGTTTGGGGGCTATTCAGTAAGTCGACATAGAGGGCAAACCCAGTGGCTACTTCTACAACCATTCCCTCGAGTCTAAGCGATGACATGAGGGCAATACATTTTATAGAAAAAAATACGTTTTCCGTCTTTTAAAACAGACTCTACTGCCGTCTAATCTCCTGGGCTTCCCCTACCTATAAGGTATTTGCGCTTCCATATCTTTCTGTACTCGCGAGAGACTGGAATAAAACATTTTGGTAGAAGTTTAGAAGCCACCGGATGAAGGAGGAGTTACTAATACAGCAGAGTGAGTGAGCGCGAGAATGAGAGACTAGTAGTGGGAGACGAGTGAGGGAGAAGTCAGGCGGAGAGAGTTTGAGAGAGATAGAGATAGAAAAAAGTGACGCGAATGAAGAGCGAGAAGAGAGAGAGAGCGAGAGAGGAGAGAGAGATGAGAGAGAGACGAGAGATGAGATGAGAGAGGATGAGAGGAGAGAAGAGAGGAGGGATGAGACGAGAGAGAGAGAGGAGAGAGAGACGAGAGAGAGCGATCTGGGGGGGAAGTTTCAACATTTTCATCCTTTGGAATGCATCAACGCTCTCTGGATGCACCAGGTGGACGACAAACGTTGAAATGCGCAATTATTTGTAGCGTTTATAAAGTGGTTTGCCGGGGTTGAATTTATTTTCCACAGATCTCTTTGATACATCCTTTTGGACAAGTTAAGGGAAACTTGGTCCTACTATCGGGTCTGAGGGTATATCCGACTGGGGAGAGATAAGTAAAGTAATTTCAGATTTGGCGAGATTTGAATTTTAACACTAGAATTAGGCTAGAATTGCAAAACTGTGAATGTATTTCATGATCATATCTCTCACCCCACAACGCAGTTTACCTATAAGAAGAGAATATATGCACAGCATCACTTGTACACTTTTTATGCTTTTTTTCGAGTTTGTATTTATTTTGGGCTTCTTTTTCTTTCACCGCCTTAGACTTGGTAGCTACTGCGCAGGCTGCGTCCGCGTCGCAGTCGTCAATGTGTAATAACACTGACGGTGGAGTTGTACACATTTGAGAAGAAGAGATGCAAGACAGTGGCAAGTCGAGGACTGCTTTTTGCAGCTGGTCCTGCTGCTGCTAGTGGCGTTGTTGTCGCCTCTAGTGTGGCTGTGGCCGAAAGAGGACGCCGCTGCAGAGTGGTCACCGCAGAAGACAGCGAGCTGGCCAAGCCGTCCGAGCCGAGGGCAAGCGGGCTAAAAGGAGGGGAGGCTCGGAAGTCCTCAGAGGGTAATGGCACTGTCTAAAAACTAACTCGATACCATGTGTAGCAGGCATAGGATCACATCCATGTTTTCAGTTTTTAGTATTTTCCCACTTTTCTTGTATGTTTTCGCAATGTTGCTGTTCCTATTCTGTTAACACAACGGTGATTTATTATAAACAAGTTGTAGATGTGTAGTAGCCGGTGTTAGCCTATTACGCTTGCTACTATAGTTTCCATTGTATGCATTACATATGTCTTCCAGGGACTTGGCTAAAGTGGAACGTCACATAAACCAATTTGACATTTTATAAAGAATGCAGATTGCGGCTTTCCAAATGCGAATTGTGTATGATCGGAATTTGGAACGCAACGCAACTCTAGTAATTAAATATTGGCAGGATATTCACATTCCTGATGACTGCAATAATAAATACATCCACACAAAGGAGGCCATGGTGTGTGTGGCTGTCGGAATGTCTGTTGCACTGAGCCAGAGATTGAGGAAGAGAGGGAGATGAAGAAAAGAGAGAGAGAGACCTAGAGACAGAGAGACCAGGAGACCAGAGACTGCAGCTTTATCCTTTTCTGGCCAAAAACACCACACACCAGTTTGGGATAAATCAATCTGCAGCTGGACCCAGTGGGTGACTGCGTAGTTTTAGTTGGTGTGTGTGGGTGTGTGTTGTGTGTGTGTATGGTGGTGTGTGTGTGTGTGTTGTGTGTGTGTGTGTGTGTGTGTGTGTGTGTGTATGTGTGTGTGTGTGTGTGTGTGTGTGTGTGTGTGTGTGTGTGTGTGTGTGTGTGTGTGTGTGTCTGAGAGCACGAGAGAGCGAAATGTTGTAGGTTGTGTAAAGATGAACGTTCAATGTATGTATATTTGTATTTTTGAATGTCATTAGTTTGAAAATCTTTTATCAGAACATCTGCATGCAGGAAGGGGAGACATTCTGGCTGCATTCTGCCTCTAGCTCTTGCTCTTCCCTGGAGAGCAGTGATGCTCGGCCCCTGGAACAGTGGAAGTATTTCCCTGCCTGTTATATGAATTTCAATTGTAAACATGACTACTGCTTCGAGCACAGTCCAAATATGATGCTGTGTGGAGTGGGAAGTTCTGATGCTCGGTACATTGTCAGGTGAAGCTTTGCCCCTCAAATGATTGGGGTAATGTCATGTTATATAATATAATTTGCCTCATAACCCTTGAGCAAACAAATGTTTGGTTTTTCTGTGCTGACTTGAATTTAGTTTATATATCAGATTGTTAAAAAGCATTTGAGGGGCATCGTTGAGGGCCGTATTTTTGTAATAATATTTGTAATAATCTAGTCACGGTGTGGAGAGAACATGGACTTGACAAGTTTTAAGCTTTAACCATACAATCAAGTGATGTTAGCAAATATAAATGTGGTTTATGTTCTTATAGCTTTTAGTAATTTTTACATGCAGGTTTCTTCCTGAGTTTTTCCTAGAAGCTCATTCATTTTCAGTTTTTAGGTTTTTGATTGTCCTGTATTTCAGTAATATACATATTGTTGTAGACATTGATGGTTGTGACAGATGTCCATGTTTATGATTTTCTCATTGATTGTTCTGGAAGGATCATGATTATTTTAGATGTTCATGATTGTTCTAGATGTTCATGTAGCAGTGCAGCAGTGCTCATGTAGCGGTGCTTTCGATAAAACACTTACACACTTCATTACACCCTCATTGACTCATCTGAGCATGATAAGTGATTCATCCCACCTGACGCTCCACAGTAAACCCTCGTCCACACATACTGCCATTCCAAAAATTAGCTTTTTAACTGCACTGACCAAATAAACCCCATCGCTATTAATTGAACTGCATGACACATTGAAAACATTTTTATTGCCTGATGAGTTTAAACACACACCTTTTGGGACGGGGTAATATTCCAGCCCCCTCTTCCATGCATTCCTGAGATTCACACTCTACCACATATAATTAAACATACAAATACAAACCCATCCTCACGAGGATGAACCACTTGGACTGTTTAAAACAAGAAGTAAATGGACATGTGCCGAACACGCATGCAGTGTTTCTTTGGAACCATTTGGAGGATTCACAGTACCACTATTTTGTACTGAACATCCCCCTTTGTCGCTCTATGGCTTCCCCTTCCCGGGGGTCATATAACAGTCCTGGGACATCAAACGGAACATGGGTAGAAGCCCCACACTCCCTCTATGTCCTTCTATCTCTCTCAACTTAAAACTTTTAATAAACTTTACTTTTAATTAAATGTACAGTTAAACAAATGCATGCTTTTTAAGTGTATCCCACACATATGGTGGTCATGTTATCTAGGGATTGAATGAATGTTTATTGATTTAGCAGAAGTTATATTTATTGTTGGTTCATATATTTGGTCCCTCATCTTTGGATTCATATAATTTGAATTTTTCCTTTTTTTTACTTTAATTTAACTGCTACTTAATTTCTTGGTCACATGTGTAAACTTCCTCCAGTCAATGATTTAGTTTGCAGATAATTTATCCTCTTTAGTGCATGTGTTATTATAATGCCTGTTATGTAGCAGTTAAAGTTCAGTTAAGTTAATAATGAGACAATTTGATAAAAGTACATTTTTATCAAATTATCTCCTTGCCTTATATCTGATATATTTGAATGTTTGAGGTGTCAATTCCTAATAAACTGGGGAATCCGGCAAAGGAGTACAGGCGTTCTGTAATGGTATGTCCAGTTAGTAATAAACTAGGGAAAGGCAGGTTGTCTTACTTGGGCCTAATCAGTTGACGCAAACTACTCTTTAAGAGTCAGACATCCATTGTCTCATCCTGACTCAACTGGAATACTAAATTGTTTACAGACGAAGGTTGTTAAACTTTGTTGCAGTTCAGAAAGTTGTAATGTTCAGAACGTATGTTAATGTTGAGAAGTGTGTTAAAGTTCCAATTTCAGAAAGTTTGAAAAGTTTGCAGTTTGTTGAGGCGTAGAATTACGGCTTTTTTGGAATATAATTTTGACTTGATAGTTTTTCCAGATATATTACAGATGGGCACCAAACAGGAAGTGGTGCCCCACTCCGGTAGTAAAATAACAAAAGTCCTGTTTACATCATTCACTTAATCAAGCTTAATCTAGATCTTCATGATTGTTCTAGATATCTTGAGGGTCCTAGATCTTTTGATTGTGGTGAATCAGTGGTTCCCAAACTTGGATGTGTATCATGAAATGGTCATTATGCAAATTGTGTATGCAAATAGTGAATAATTGACACATGCCGTTCTCTTGCTGAGCAGAGAGTGCCATAACCCTTTACATACAAGTAATATTGCAAGAAGGACAAAAAATCAGCATCGATGCTCCCAGTGTGCATTTAGCCATCACTAATCAACACAAAGCATGAATGGAAAACATTCCAAGGGAAACTTATGATGGAAGGCATAAAGGCACCTTATTTGATATAAATTATCAACATTATATTTTCTATCATTGTAAATCGGTCTATTTCAAGATTAAATTCCCACATACCACCTGCTTGACCCTTGTCTACAGGTTGAAAAACACTTGTCTAGATCTTCATGAATGTTTGAGATCTTCGCAGTTGTTCTAAAGCTTCATGATTCTTCATGGTTCTTCCTCAGGCCTAACGTGTGCGGAACCAGAAACAACGCTTTCTGCTGCCAAGGCTGGAAGACCCTGACCGGAGGGAACCAGTGTATTGTCCGTAAGTACCCCATTATTCATCAGGTATCAGGGACACCATCTCAATTTAAAAAAAAACTTTTTACCTGCCAGATTTTAAATATCACAGACCAAGCAATTGTTATAATATATAACCATGAATTTTTGACCTGCCAAATGGTCAAATCTATCCACAATTGGCTGGTGGCAGGTGTTAATGTTGGATCCGGCTAGATTCTCCACTTACTTATTTTGGAAGCAAAGCAGCTGAAATGCAACTGTGTGCATAGTGATGAAATTGATTCTGAATTCAAATTTTTAATCTGACGGCCAAATGATAGTTTCACTGAATAGATTATTAATTAAAATAATTACTCTGTTCTCTCTCACTCATTCCCTCTCGTTCTCTCCCATTATGTCGGTCTCTCTCTATTTCTCTCCCCACCTCTCATCTGACAGAACAGTTCTGCTTGTTGAGTAGAGTGATTGCAGTCTGGCTAGCTGTCTCCCTGAGGTCGCTCTAATGACATTGTTTAGCAGTGGGGTTCAGGGAGTTTGGAGTCTGGGGCTGGACGGTACCTGATTGGAGTTATGGCCACTGCACCATGCCAACAACACTGTGGGAAGGGGAAGAACAGCCTCGCTTCATCTCACAGTGGATAGAAACAGTTAGCTGGATGTGGACAAAAGGGCAAAAATGAAGCTTGGCACCTCTGCCAAAATTGTCGCCAATTATCTAAGAATGATATTGGTTGAAAACACAGAAATGCCTGTGTTCTATGGCTTGGCTGTGCTATATGTTATTAACTGTCTAATTTCCCTTGATACTAAAGAAAAAAGACTTGTAATTAACTATGGGGGCAGGATAGCTTAGCTGTTAAAGTGTTTGACCAAAAACAGCACTTCGAGCATGGAACTTCCCTGCCGGAAGGTTCTATTTTCGAAGTGATGTCTGCTGTCTACCTGTTGACATCCTTAATCAGAATAGCATTAAACAGTAAACTACAACATGTACTACTATTAAAAATGGTGTTTAAGCTCAGAACATGGCGATGCTGAGGACTTCATTGACTAAAGTGTGACTTGTGACTTCTGCAGCCATCTGCCGCAGTACCTGTGGAGATGGTTCTGTTCCAGACCCAACATGTGCACGTGCCCCACCGGACAGATCGCTACTTCCTGTGGGACCAAGTCAGGTTTGTTAAATGTTATGTTCATTTTCCAAATACGTCACTGCTCTACAGCTGGCCCTCACTGGTCATGTTCAGGGAGATCAGTGTTGGTTTTCAAATATATTTCTGGCCAATATCTCCAATCAATGAATGCAAAGAATTCTGAATATTAGTATGAAGTTCTTTGCTTGTGCTTGTATGAGCTTTGTTTACAGTGGACCTACACGCATGGCTCCGTGGACACGAGGCCACTGTCTCAACACAATGAAACTAACTAACAGAAATAGGAGGCTAAATAATTCTGCCGGTACCTGTTTGAGAGACACTCTTTTATGTGGGGTTTCTCAATTGTCAAAGAATTATATATATTTTTGATACCAAATTATGATAAATGTTGTTGCCATCCAGCCCAGTCCAAGAATACATGTAAGAAAATAAGACTACAGTAATGAGCTTAGTCAAGGAATGGGATTCTAAACAGCACTTCATGCAGCCTCAACACAGTATCTGTGTTGCAATCATGTGCTTGAAAGTAGAGGCCTATCTTTGCAAGTGGAGCCTTTTCGTGTGTGATCGGAGTGGGCGTCTGCCTTGGAAGGAATCCACTGTCAACAGTCTTCTCCATGACGATCCTATAGAGCAGCTCTCAAAGCGCCCGCTCCCTATGTGCTCATCTGTTTATATACCATATACTAGGAAGATCTAATCACTGAAAGATAACCCAGTTGCATGTGTGTGTGTGTGTGCGTGGATGTATGTGTGTGCGTTTGTGTGTGTGGATTGTGTGAACATGTGTACTGCTTGTACGCCCGTCCACAGTCCAGCACTGTAACATCCGCTGCATGAACGGCGGATCGTGTGCTGAGGACAACTGTCTCTGCCAGAAAGGCTACGTGGGGAACCACTGTGGACAACGTAAGACCCGCATAAAGTACACAACGTGACATTTAACACTCAACCTCCTTCATAACCAACTCCTACTGCCAGACAAAGTCAACGTCCTCCCCCATTCTGGACCTAATTTCCTCCAGGCTGTCCTCGGTGTGCGTCCGTCAAACTGTCCTCCTCCTGTTTCTGTCCCTCTCCCCAGCGGTGTGTGAGAACGGCTGCCTTAACGGAGGGCGCTGCGTGGCCCCCAACCGCTGCGTGTGCACGTACGGCTTCACGGGGCGCAGTGCGAGAGAGGTAGGCAAAGCCCAGCGTGCCGTGAGTCAGCCTTTTCCCCTCCCCACCCACCTTCCCCCCGCAACCTCGAGCTCCACACCGTGGTCAATTACCACCCCCCCCCCCCCCCCTACCACCACACTGGCGGGCTTTACTGGTTATTGGTTGGTCGGTTGGATGGTTTGGCTACGGGCTGGTCGAGCTAAGTCACAGAATTGAAACTAGTTGGGGGAGGGGGGTTGGGGGGGGGGGATGGAATTTAATGTGTTGTGAAATATGCAAGGTTTGTCAAGCGTCAGAGTATCGATGACTGCTATTTTCCAAAACAAAACATTAAAAGGATCTTTTCCCTCCCTCGCCACCACCACTCCCTGTTTGAATTGGTCAGAGCCTCGGAGGTTTACAAACACGGAAAGGTGTTGAACTGAGTGATACACTTTGTGCTATGCGTTGGTGGGATTCAGCTGTGTGATGCTTGTATGCTTGTGTACATAGCGCAGGAGCGCCATGAAGGCACGCGAGGGATGTTTTCTTTTGTGAGGCCGTTGACATCGGGAGGTCACGGCCACGGCCTTTTCTAAAGTAAACCTTCCGACTCCCAGCAGAGCTCCTAATTACCGGCATCCTCTTCTTTTGCTTGGTCTCGGTCCCACAGCCGTGGGACTGAGCTGGTGGTCCTCCGGCGTTGCATTAACCCACTAATGGGACAGTGTCCGTCCAGTCTGTGGATGAGCGCCAGGCCTTATCTGTCCTGACAGGATTTCAACATGTTGTGACTTTGGTTTCCACTCTGTCCTCAACCGAACTGGCCTGGAGGGTTTTTTTTTTGTGGTACTGGCGGGAATGAGGCGTTTTGTTGGTGCTTTCTTTCTGAGGTCACTGCGTACAGCGGAAACCACGACTATAATTATGCAGTTTGTAGTTTATTAACTATGGGGCTTTTGTGTTTGTGAGTTTGGTGTGGTGGTGGGTGGTTTGTGTGTGTGAATGTGTGGGTGTTGGTGAAAGTTCTAGTGGCTGTGGGTGAATATTTACATCTGAAACATGTCATATATAAGAAAACATGATGGATTGGCAGATCTTCTTCGAGTTTGTGTGTGTGTGAGTGTGTGTGTGTGTGTGTGTGTGTGTGTTTGTGTATTTTTGAAACAAACAGATCCTTCACCGAATAAATAGGCCAATGGATAAGGTGGTGTCTTGAGGTGAACTTACTTCCAATGAAATTTCCAGTGGCTTGTGTTCACGTGGCTGGCATCCATTTGGCCCGGTCATCATTCCGCAAGTATTACCATTGTGCTCTCAGAACCCCTCCCATTTCTGAACTTGCATTCGATCAAACACACACACACACACACACACACACACACACACACACACACACACACACACACACACACACACACACACACACACACACACACACACACACACACACACACACACACACACACACACACGCTCACTTGAATGTACGTATGTTTTCATGCATACAAGTGTGCTGCACGCAGGCAAGCCAATAGCAACCACAAAAAAAGCCACACACTCCCCCTTACACACATAGACAAGC
>NC_079425.1:12093193-12100693 GCF_026213295.1 Gadus chalcogrammus | reverse complement strand
GAGATAGAGGGAGAGAGAGTGAGGGATATAGAGAGAGAGAGGGAGGCAGAGAATGAGGGAGCAAGAGACAGAGAGAGCGAGAGACTTTAACATTTTCAGGGTCACTTTCACTGTTGAGCTATCGGACGCGCCCTGTTTACCCCAGGTGCACAGCTTTTCTGTGCTGTGTTTCATGTCGGGATGTGGTCTTCAAGTTTCCCCTCTCCTCTGGTTGCAGCTGTAATAGGCAGGTATTATGTCAGATCTGGATTATGTGTGGCACTCACAAAATAATAATACTGCAAAGACGTTGAATCTGGAGAAAAAGGAAAAGCTGTGTTTGCCGTTTACACAGACGAGTGTACTTAACTTATATTGGCGCCTCGTCCAAACTTTCCATAGAGCCTTGTAATTGCCCTGAATGAAGAGTATGCACTCATTAGAGTCTTCCTTTGGTGCCTCCTCCATAAGTGACACTGACTATCAGGTAGATGGGAGGGGAGCAGGGGGGTGTGGCTGGCCTTAATTAGCCAGCCACGCATCTATGGAGCTGTCACACTAAATTTGTACCGGCTGCCAAATTTGTACCGGGCGCGTCATCCATACGTAATCCATTCCAAACCTGCCTGTCAGCAGATGATCGCGTCGTCCGTTGCCGGGCAGGTTTCAAAAAACATTCGCGCTCATGTTGCCAAAGACGAAATAACATAATACAGTTAACGGATCGCTAGATAATGTAATGTTTGTTGGGTTCCTAAATAAACACACGATGTATCTTGGAACAGACATCAACATGCAGCGCGCCAATCCAACTGCGCATGCTCCGTGTGACGGTCTAATAAACTGATGTTGATATCATTACAGATAACGCTTGTTTTTACTTTATATTTGTATTGTATTTAATTGTTTAATCAAATTTAGCAAGTAAACTGAGTGTATAAAGCAGGTCAAGGACGAAATAGCACAATACAGATAACGGATCGCTAGATAGAAGGTTCGCGAATGTTCACGTCATTCGACGCGATCGTCCGTTGCCAGGCAACGGGCGAAGCGATCATCTGTTGCCAGGCAGATTTGGAGTAGATTACGTATGGATGACGCGCCCGGTACAAATTTGGCAGCCGGTACAAATTTAGTGTGACAGAGCCAGTATCCTGCCATAATTCAAACCTGAAAAAAAAAGTTTCAAAGGCTTGTAAGTCTTGCTGGTAACACCTTGTAAAAAAGGTTTTGCAACACCGAAAAAAGCGATTATAACCTGAAAAAAAAACACATTTTCAAAGTTCAAAAATTTCACCAGCGCATTTGCAGAGTTACAAATCTGGCACTGTTCTAACAGTGTAGTTCATTGTTTCCCAGTTTTGAAACCTTGTAAATGGGAACCTGCAAACAGGTGTTCATACATTGAGAAATACGTTTTGAAAGGTTGTATATTTATTTTTTTAAAAACTTGTAAAGGTGTACATTTACACCATTGCAATGTATTTTTTCAGAACTGACTTTTCAGCACTGACTTTTCAGAGATTTGACCACACAGGCGCAAGCTTTGAGTCACGTGATTATTTACAGTGTTCTGTCGCGCATTCGTTTTGAAACTCCTGACAGTTAGCCAAGAAATCTAGCCGCCCCTAGCGGCAGCAAATTAAATTTGCAGCTAGGAAGGTCTAGCCTTCCGTCGTCGTTTTTCGCTGCTGGAAACAGAAAATGTGAAAGGCCAATCAGATCGTGAGGGCGGAATCGAGCCGAATGACGACAGAGCTGCGACGGTTCCGGGTTAAAGGTAAACAACAATGGCTGCTGCTGCTGGCGAACAGCTGTCTTTCGACTCGGCTTTGGCCGCGACTCTTCAAGACTTGAAGTTAACATTTTCTTTGAGAAATGAACAAAGGACTGCACTGAAGTCTTTCCTGGAAAAGAAAGATGTAATCTGAGTTTTGCCGACCGGATACGGTAAAAGTTTCGTCGTTGGTCTCCATTCTCTCAATCCAACACAGACCTTTGACTGTCATGAGTTTCAAAACGAATGCGCGACAGAACATTGGCAATAATCACGTGACTCAAAGCTTGCGCCTGTGTGATCAAATCTCTGAACAGTCAGTGTTCAAATTCTGAACAGTCGCTGGTGAAATCTTTTGTACTAGAAAATATGTTTGAGAAAAAATAAATACTTTGAAGTTGTGTTGGTGAAAATGATGAAGATAATATAGAACACAAAATTATGTTTGCAGAGTTTTTTCAGTGTTGCAAAACCTTTTTTATAAGGTGTTGAGATTTCAAACCCAGACTTACAAGCCTTTTAACTTTCTTTTTCAGGTTTGAATTATGGCAGGATACTGGCCCATACACATCCACTTAACTGGATTTAATGTAATTGCAGCAGCCAATGAAAAGAGTGCAATGGAAGTAAATAATGGAGCAATGGAAGTTAAGAAGTGAATAAGCATGCTATACACATGATTTGAATAGCACTATAAACTAATACCAACCAATTCAGTGCAGTATCATCTTTTAGCCTCTTCCATCAATTTTTTTTAAAAAATGTACACTGTGGTAGAAAGATGTATCTCCATAGATCTTCATAGTAAATACTTCTCTGAAAGATTAGCATTAGCAATATGCTAAAGCTAATGCTCACGCTAAAGATGCAGCATCAGACCTTGTCAGTGTATGACTGTGATGGCCACCATGGTCATTTAATAGGAGGACGATATAACTAAATACAGTCGATAGAGTTACAGGGTATAGAAAAGGGAATCTAACGATAGGGGAGAGAGGGGGAGAGATGACCCAGTTCTGTTTCACACAGTGAAACCGGAGAGAGCAGGACCTGTGGAGCCCGCCGTGCACGTGACGGTCCCGGGCCGGGCCAAGGTCCAAACGGGAAACGTACAATGTCTTGTTTGTTTAAAACGTCTGTAATGTTGGAACGGGTCCCCCACTTTCCCCTCACCGTCTGTTGTCTGCTGTGAAAACGTGGAAATTATTTTAGCTTTTGGAATAAATCCAGGTTCTATGGGAGGTAGATGATCGTCCCTCCTGCTCCCTCTCTGTCTCTCGATCTCACCGCCGTCCCCTTTTTCTGTTTCTCTATTTAACCTTCTCTCCGTCTCCATTTTGGGGCTGTATTTCCCACTGTTTTTGTCACACATTCGTGAAGATGTGTGATGATATGAACTGGTGATGTCAATGAGGTTAATACCTGTCGATGGAGTGCCAGGAAGCCGAGACCGAGAGATCAGGAAAATGTTTAATGTCATCATATTAAAAAGAAGAACACAATGTTTTTTTCTTCAATCCGTATTTAGTATTTCGGACTTACTTAACATTCTGCAGCCCTGGGACTGGTAACGGAAACACCGTACTGGGTGCTGCGGACACACCCTGTCAGCCACGCTGGTCTAAGGAATGATGACCTATTCCCCAGATTGTGTGAAGCTGGGAAGCCATTTTAAAAGCAGCACACTTGGACAGATGTGGAGTTGTCCTCTCGGTCCTGGACAACACAGATAAAGGAAGCAGACTGATGGATGCATCATATGCTCAGCAGACGGGCACCAGCACACTGGTATCTCAACGCTTGTACTGATTGTGTGTGTGTGTCCCCCACCCCCCCCCCCCAGCTGCATCATTTTTAGTGTCTGTTACTTTGTGTCTGCGGCCGCCCACATTGTTTTAAAAGCTTTTCCAGACCTCTCTACTATCTCTGTCTTTGTCTATCTCTCACACACATACACACGCACACACACACACCCACACACACACACACACCACACCCACCACACACACACACACACACACACACACACACACACACACACCACACACACACACACACACACACACACACACACACACACACACACACAGTTTGTATGCACGTTGAGCTACCTAACTAAACCACAGTGGCATAAATGCAGACACTCACACACACACAAACACACACGCACGCATGCACGCACGCACGTACACAACACACACACCCACACACACACACACACACACACACACACACACACACACACACACACACACACACACACACACACACACACACACACACACACACAAGCACATACCTAGATAGGGGCTAGAGGTAAACCTTTCACTAGCAAGTGATGTGTCTTGTGTCAGACTACATTTATATGTATTGTTGCTGTTAAAATACCTCAAGAGCTTCCTTTGCCACATAAACCAAACAAAAGTGTGCAATGTTCAAAAGGTTCAAAGGTAGGGAAAAGAACACACCGTGTAGTATCCTTGATTTACAACAGAGATGTACGTAGGCTCACAGAGAGAAAAAAACATGTGTCTCTTGCAAGTGACGTTGAGTTGGGCACCCTCTCCATGCATCATTTCGTGCGGCCATGGCTTCAGTGGAAGTCGGTTTCCCTCACTCAGCGCCATTCAACCGGCTCTTATTAGTGGCCAAGTTAGTTGCCTGTTTCCGAAAAACCGCATTCCACTTGTGCCATCACCATCACCTGAGAGCTGCAAGTCGGGAAAATATTTGGTATCTTCCACTGGGCTGCCGGGTTCACGCTGGGTCCAAACCACAGAAGAGTCCTCTGCAATAATAAAGAGTTATTGAGAACTAGTTTCAGCCTCTCGAGAGGTGCAAAAATAAGTTGAGTTCATAATAACACGCTGCATGTTTTCTACACACAACATTGTTGTATCTGTTTTTGTATTCCCAATTGCTGTCCTTGGAATGCTCTATTTTCTATTCATGCACTTTGTCTGTGAAAACGCATTGATCCCGTTTTCCCTCCCTGGGTTGTGTGTTGTGAAGACTACCGGACTGGACCCTGCTTTGCCTCGGTAAGCAACCAGATGTGCCAGGGACAGCTGACGGGCATCGTGTGCACCAAGACCCTCTGCTGTGCCACGGTGGGCCGGGCCTGGGGTCACCCCTGTGAGATGTGTCCGGCACAGCCTCAGCCCTGCCGTAGAGGCTTCATACCCAACCATCGAACCGGGGCATGCCAAGGTAGGACCCCCCCACCACACACACACACACACACTGGACCCTTGTGTCTACCTTCTCTGTTTATCTGCATGGTCGTGTCTTTTTTATCTTGACCTCTGTCTTGTCTGTTTCTCTCCTGCATCACCTCAGGCCTGAGGGGCGAGGGGAGGGTTGATGTCCTGTTTGGATTCATGTTCTTAAGATTGAATGTGATTTGATGTGAATTTTATGTACGGTGATATATGAAGTTGTGTATGATATCTTTATAACAGTTGGAGCTGATTTCTTCTGATCTTCTCCAGAATTCGAACGCAAAGCCAATCCCAACAAGATACAATATATTTTCACATTATATAACAAGTCCACCTAGCGCCTAGCTTAGCTTCACTTCACCGTCCTTCAGTGGCTTTGTGTTCTTTTTTTAATATGTTTAAAATTATACATCTCAATCGTTCACATCTACCTCTGTCTTGCTCTCTTTCACCTCCCCCGTCTCCTTGCCCACCGTCCCAGTGCTGGGGGATTAGTTCTAATTGGGTTGGATTGGGGTGGATGGCAGTGCCCCCCTGCGCGCGTGTGGAATGCCCACAGACGCACACTGCGCTGGGGCTGTCAGACACGGTAACACGGGTCAGTGGCGCTGCCACGTGTGGGGAGCCCATTCCCGGTCGGGCAGACGTCTCCCTGCCTGCTCCGTACCAGACAGCTTTAGAGCCACCTGTGGAGGAGGGGGGAGCCAGGTGAACCGGGCCAAGCCCCGGGGGAACGTACTGTTCCCGGGGTGTAGCGCTGGCTCACGCAGGCCTGTTTCGGGTTCTGCTCTGGGCCCGGTGCGCAGAGGAAAGAATATGTTGTTGCTGCTTTGGAATGCAGTCACGTGAATATACGGTATCAGATCTTTATGGATGTACGGATTAATGGGTGGATAGATGTATGGTTGGACGGATGGATGGAATGGTGGCTGGGGGGAGGGAGGCTAAGATAGTTCGATGAGTGGATGTGTAGATGTATGGATGGGTAGATAGGTCGACCAATGGATGGATAGATGGATGCTTGACTATGTATTTCTAGAGAAACATAGATGACGGATGGAGGTTGTGGTTGTATAAAAGGGAGATTAATTTTTGTTGCCATCGAAACGTTCTTAATCTTCATTACAAAGTAAATAGATGGCTGCACATGGAGAACTGTGATCTGGTGAACTGGAAACTACTAATGGGTCCTTTTCCCATGGATTGTAATGCATGATTGATGTTGTGTAAATCCCTTGTTTGTTCCTGGTATTTGTAAGATGAGCTGATATGGCTCGTAATACAAAAGAACAGAAAATAAATCTAGTGAGGCCTTCCTGACAAACAGAGCAAAATAAACAACCTCATCTTTGTATACTTGACAATATGGTAATAATGATCGTTATAATCTGGAAATTGTGTTGAAAAGATATTGGTAGAGGTTGTTAGAGGACGCATTGTCTTTCCTTTCTGATAACCTTGGTCCTTCTATCTCTTATATTTTATCACTTTATATTATTTTATTTTCTACTTGAGTTTTGTTCTTCTCTCTAATTGAGAGTTTAGTGTGGTGGTGGTTGTGCGCCCTTGTGTGTGTATGTGTGTGTGTGGTGTGTGTGTGTGTGTGTGTGTGTGTGTGTGTGTGTGTGTGTATATATGTTAGTGTTCTGCCTAATGCAGGTGTGTGTGACGTGTGTTTTTGTTTGTGTGTGTGTATATATGTTTGTCTGTGTGTGTGTATTATCATGTGTGTCCACATGTGTCTTTTGGGTGTGTCCATGGATGGGTGAAAGGACCTCTATTCAGTGTGTTTTCTATGTCTGTGTGTGCAGATGGATGAGTGCCAGGCCATCCCTGGTCTGTGTCAGGGTGGGAAATGCATCAACACCGTGGGATCCTTCGAGTGCAAGTGCCCTGCTGGACACAAGTTTAACGAAGTCACACAGAAATGCGACGGTAAGAACTACTATTGAATAAGTCAGATTGACTTATGAGCAAGCATTGCAGTAGGTTTTGTACTGCCTGACATGTGCTCATTAACAACAGTAAAGCAAAGTTAAGTAGGTTCTGTTTCACGCCACCCCAGTCAGTGGTAGGCCGATTAATAAGTATATATAAAGGACCATACTTAAACCTGCTGCCTCTCTCTCTAAGTACACATTATTCAGGTTTATTTTAAACCCAAGCACCAAACACTTATTTTTCCCCAAACCACCAGGTTTGTACCGTTTTCCTGCAATGCTTTGAATATAAACCTTCTGACTCACTGGCAAACTTCTTTCATTTGAGAAAACGTTAACAGTCAGCCTGAAACATTTGTAGAAAAATCTGCCCTCTTCTTCTCTTCTACACCAACATGTATTAAGAATAAAACAATATTTGAAAAAATATATGACTTTGTTAAAGATTTTCAGCCCAGAACTTTCACCTCTGGTGCTTTTGGGTATAACCAAACAGACCGAACACGGGGTATGTGGCAATTGGTAAAACTATGCACCGTTTTATGCCCAGAAATAATTGCCGGAAACTTCTGGACTGTGTAAA
>NC_079425.1:11940693-12090693 GCF_026213295.1 Gadus chalcogrammus | reverse complement strand
GCTAGCGCTATGCCAAGATTCACAGGAAATGACGCCTTCTCAGGACGAGGAAACGAATATCAGGGAAATGCTTTCATCTCCTGTGAGAAAGAAAAGGACAACAACAAAAAGTTCTGATGAAGGATTACTTTTCTTATTCTGTTAAACATGTGTATTCAACCATAATCCTTCTATATTTCTTTCTTTCTGAATTCGCATTCACATTCACACACACACACACACACACACACACACACACACACACACACACACACACACACACACACACCACACACACCACACACACACACACACACACACACATGCACAATTGAATGCACAAATGAGATCGTGCATCCAAGCCTGCTGCACACACAAGAATAATTCCTTGGTCAAGGGCGCTAAGCAGAGATAGTTGGCAACATAGATAAAGCACCCACCCATGTTTGGATTAACTCTTAGTATAAACGATATAAACTCCCTATATATTTGGGACACTAGCAAGCAACAGTCTGGCTGTCTAGCAAATATACTTTCCCGGTACCATCTCTCCATAATCAAATATAATTCTCCATTTGTCTTCTAGATGCACGGAGTGGATACTGCTATAACAGCCTGTTAAATGGACAATGTGCTAACCAGAATTCCGAGCTGCTGAGCAAGATGCAGTGCTGCTGTGGCAATGGACGCTGCTGGTCGGACGGCTCTGCCCCAGAGATGTGCCCTATCCAGGGAGCAGGTTGGGGCTCTTGCACATTGCCCGCCCTTGCTGCCTGGGTGAAACAAAGGATTGCTTTTCAAGCTCTTATGTGTCCCTCTCTTGTTTGACCTCTTTATTTGTCTTCCATTGCAGATGAGCAGACCAGACTGTGCACTCCGTTACCTGGTATTGGTAATGGTGGATTGAATCCTGGTCAAATTCCTGGGATTTATCCAGGCCCGGGCCTGTACCCAGGCCCTGCCCCATACCCAGGCCCAAACCAAGGCCCAAACCCAGGCCAGTACCCAGGCCCAAACCAAGGCCCAAACCCGGGTCAATATCCTGGACCATTCCCAGGCCAATATCCAGGACCAAACCAAGGCCTTTTTCCCGGACAACTCCCCCTGCAACCTCAACCTGTACCAGGTATTAACTCAAAAAAGTTCATTCAGTCTAACTCGATAAATGAACTTGTATTCTCATGTAAACAGACTTGTATTCATTTGTTTGTACCTGACATGTTTAGACTACTTCCTTCCTGCAGGAAGTAGTTGAAACATGACAAACAATGAATACTAGTCTGTTTACATGAGAATACAAATCTTAACAGTAAATTCTCATATCCAAATTGAAGGTGTAATTTAATGATTAAATCATTGAACATGTTGAATTGGTCTGGTTAACAATATATATCTTATGGTTAAATCTTTTGACTTTGCCTTTTCACATCAGTCCATGATTACGCTACCACTTCGACCTTTAAATGCGCCATTCGTTTTCATAACGTCTTTGGTCCTTTTGTGTGAACGTTGTCCCCAGGTCTCATCTTATCCCAGAACATAACCAACATCTGCCAGACCTTCCCAAACCTGTGTCTGCGTGGGAGGTGTATCCCCACGGTGGGGATCGGATACCGCTGCGAGTGCAACATGGGCTTCAAACTGGACGGCAGAGGAGTGTGCCTGGGTAAGAGGCTCACATTGAATGAATATACTCTCTTCGACACAGGCAGAAGAAGATGATAACGCCCCTGTTAGGGCTTGAATGTCCCGACGTCACCTCGTAATGACCGCCTCCATTTTGGAAGCATAGCTGCATTGAATGTTCGTCTTTTTAGTTCATTGTTTAGCAATTAATCATGAGAGGATTTGTCATTATGGGAAGAAACGGTCATCGAAACGGTCACAGAGTTTCTCATGCAAGAACTTGCAAAACTCTGTTTTCATTGGCCTAGGTTACGGTATACATTGTTTAGGATTTTACATAACTACGACTCTCTTGAGGAATATGAAAATTGAAAAATGATGCAGCCCATGAACAGCCCTGTTGAGAATCAGACGCTCACCGAATGCTGATGTTGTTCTCTAGACGACAATGAATGTGACAGAAACCCGTGTGCGCACGGAGAATGTGTCAACACACCCGGGTCCTACATCTGTCAGTGTCCCCCTGGCTTCCAGACCACTGCCACCAAGACAGAGTGTAGAGGTGAAAAACACACATACAACCACACACACATACACATACACAGACACACACCCAGTCCATACGCATGCAAACAAACACACACACACACCCACAGACACAAATGCAGGAGCATACACAAGCACACACAAACACATACGCACACACAGACACACAGGCACACACAAAAACATACACCATGTCGTACACAAACAGAGACCTACTTTTAAACTGACACACACCTAGCCTTGCTTAACACCTTTTTGCTATATTTCTTAAGATATTGACGAGTGTGTGGCCAACGGGCGTATCTGCAACAATGGACGCTGTCTAAACACGGAGGGCAGCTTCCACTGTGTCTGCAATGCCGGATTTGTGATCACCTCAGATGGAAAAAACTGTGAAGGTGTGTCCCCAGCCTACGTAAAACAAAATAACCTATGCACATACTATGTTGTGGCAATGGATCAGGCTGCTAGACACACGTTAATGCGTTGGCTTTTCCTCCAAACTGCCGCACAACAATTCTTCTGTGTGTGTGTAAGTTGTATAAACACAGTTTTTGTTGATTTTCAGACCAGGATGAGTGCCTGATCAGAAACATGTGTCTGAATGGGCTGTGTATCAACGAGGACGGCAGCTTCAAATGCATCTGTAAACCTGGCTTCCTGCTGATGGCAAGCGGACGCATGTGTGTAGGTGCGTATCCTACAGTGTTCAACAGGCATCCAATGGCCTTTGAGATCATTCACTGGAAAACAGATCAGTTTGTTTCACGCTACACCTTGGATAGATTCATAGTGGGGGTAATGGAATTCCCTCGCACCATTCGTCCGAAGGTCAAAATTGTACAGATAAGCAAGGTAAAATTGAATTACTGGCTTTGACTCTGTTGGACTCATAGACAGATATGAAAATATGTCTGAAAGCATTGCCTCCTTGGTGAAGAAAATACATTTAGCATTCATACTTTAGCATTCATCAGATGTATTCCTGGCATGTGAGTTTGAAGCTCCATGTTTTGTTGGGTTAGTCTGGAAAGTGTCTACTTTGATTGTTCTTTGGGTTTCCCAGTCTCTCTATGATGTGCTTCTCAGAACAGCCAGTGAAAAATCCCCCTAAAAGCCCTGGAAAAATCCCTACACACACAGACCGGGCCAGCTGTAGGTAGCAGAGAGCTGGAGCTCAGCACTTCTGAGAAGCGCTCGCAGCAACCCTGCTCTGAACTTGCTGAACAGAGAGGGAATAATATGGTTGGTTTCTGCCCGAACCATGACACTACAGAAGCACTCCAGCTAACGACTCAAGAGGAGACGTTCAGCCTGATCCTATGACAATGCCTAGTAAAAAAATAAAACTGCATAGGAATCAACTGTTGCTGTGAAAGTGAACAAGACGCCCTAAGACCCTTGATAAAAGAAAAAACACATTAAATAACAACGAATGCCTTCGTGTATAATAGTTGAACATAAAAGAACGCTAACCATTAACAGAGCATTTGGTACCATGTTGCTTTGGAGGGTAGATGTGCTGAGAAATACTGAACTGGTCCAAGTAAGTGTTGAATAAATAAGCTGTGTGGGTGGAGGGTGCTGATATATGCAGTCATGACTAAGACGGTAGTCTAGTGGAGCTCCAGTACCCCTACTCCAAGGAAAACCTCCCCCATATCCCGACACACCCAGACATCACAAGCATCATGTCATCGTGTAGTATCCTCACTTAGATAATGGTAGCACAAGGCCGATAGAGCCATAGGGAGGTTGTTTTCTTGACTGAGGTCATCCATCTGACTCTTTGCTGCAGAGTTGGCCCGTGCTTCCAAACAGCAAAACGAATGAACCACCTCATTTGAAAAAAAAAAACACAGGTCCGATTTCACATCTGTACAACATTCAATTGTTCTGTATTTGCAGACACGCTGATTGGGGTCGGCGGTGGTGTTTGTGGTGCAAACATCACTTTCTTTATTGGAGACATACTCCGCCACTCCACCACTGGCCCTGTGATAGAAATGCACCGTGGTTGTGAGACACTAAACTCATCCCAATGTGAATATCAAGCAAGTGCACAAACAATGAAAACCTCACATCGAAATACCTGGATCTAGCTTGGGATGGTTATTGGTTTTCAATTCTCCTCAGACATTGTTAGGCAGACATTCAATTGGTATGCACTATCAAAAATGCCTGCCTGTTTAAGTGGTAACTGTGCTTAGTAGCATCTTTTCCATGGTTGTAAGTACGATTTCAGAACTCATATCTTCCTCACATCATATCTGTAGATCTCCATGCCGGTAATTTACTTTTTGGATGAGGTGATCGCACTGTTACCGCAGTGACAGCGCGGTACAACCTTTGAGTCACTCTTGAACAGTGACCAAGTGGTCACAGGTTCACCACTAACCCCTGTCTCTTCTCCCCCTCTTTCTCACGGCTCCAGACATTGATGAGTGTGAGACTCCTGGTATGTGCATGAATGGCCGCTGTGTGAACACAGAGGGCTCTTTCCGCTGTGACTGTATGCCTGGCCTGGCCGTGGGACTCGACGGCCGGGTCTGTGTTGGTAAGTAACCCCCCCTTACGGCCCATGTCCACATTGGGTCTGTTTCTGAGCACCTGCGCCTTTCTTCACTTCTTTCCAATGAGGGGAGAGCAAATGTATCCGCATGGCACCATGGATGACAAAAATGTTGATTACGATTTTTTGCGTAGGCAATGTGTTTTGTCAGGACAGACCCTTCGTCGAATCAGATGATATATTTATGTGGCACATTGATGATTCTTTTCAAGGTTTAAAATCGTGTCAAAAATCCATTGGCTGATTCATTGGGTTTCTGTTAACTATATAAATCAAGATATATTCTCTTCTATATTTTAGTATATACTATAGAAAATAATCTCTCTATGGTGACCACTGTATCACCGCGTTAACATCACCAACACTATGACCGCAGTAACAACACCATCACCAAAGTAACAGGATTATTACCACAACACCATCAACACCACAGTAACAACACCATCACAACAGTGACAACACCCTTGGTGATTATCATCATCTTTAATCAAGGACACCTTACTTTTCCACCTCTCATTTGTTTTTGTCCCCATTTTCTACATTCCTGCATTCCCTCGATGACATTTAATTGGGTTGTTGTGCCAAAGTGTTGAAATGTTGTTAGGCTTCCAGTAGGACTTATGCCTTGGTAAGTTGAGCTCATGATGAGATCAGCGCAAGAGAATGCATGAAATCCAAGGCTGGATAAGATTGAGATCGACAACTGTTTGTTTTTTATTCCGTTGTTTGTCTGTTTATCATTGCCACACAGACTCAGCTTTTGGCCTTGCCTCTCATTATTAATCACACGTACATGCACACACTCTCTTCGTCTCTTCCCATTTCCCATTCTTCGTTCCAGATATGATTTGAGCTGATGTTCCTTTTCACCACTACTCCGTTCTCAATCCGTAATGTCTTTCTCGCCCTCCCAGACACACACATGCGCAGTTCATGTTACGGTGGGTACAAGCGAGGACAGTGTGTGAAGCCTTTATTCGGAGCAGTAACCAAGTCTGAGTGTTGCTGTGCCAGTACGGAGTATGCCTTCGGAGAGCCCTGCCAGCCATGCCCGGCCAAAAACTCTGGTAAGGATATTAAAAACCCTGATGGTCACGCATTCAGAGTGTAACCCCACCCTGCTCACACACACACACACACACACACACACAGAGAGAGACACAGACACGCAAAAACACAAACACACACAAACACATGCCTACATGACAACAATCTCACTGACACACAAGAGTATATGCCACACACACACACACACACACACACACACACACACACAAACACTGCACAGAAACACACTTACAGACACACACACACACACACAAATACACAGACAAACACACACACGCATACACGTACGCACACAAACATACACGGTTACACCCACAGTTACACCCACTAACCCCTAAAACCATGTGGACACACACACGAATACACCCACACCCACACAGCAAGTCACTACTCATTAGTTCAGGACAATTAAAGTCTTCATATCAAAAGATTCCGGAGCCGTTCCACATTAAAGCGGCTGTTTTATATACATTGCAGCTAAATAAGAAGGCCTGGAAATGGATAATGATATGCTATTGCATTTCCTGCTTTGAGATCTCCTTACGAAGTAAAGAGATTTGTATTTTTTAGGATGTTCAGTATATATGTTTACATATGTTTATAAAGATTATACTGTATACTGGATCACATGTTTTGTGTCTTACAGCGGAATTCCAGGGCCTGTGCCCAAATGACCTTGGCACAACCAGTGATGGCAGAGGTAAATGGCTTTAGGGTTTGGTCCTTTTTTGATTGTTCCAATGTTTTCTGTTGTGTAAAAATAAAGCAGACCAATCAGCGTAACGCCTGACCTCCCCAGATATTAACGAGTGTGCCCTGGACCCTGACATCTGTCATAACGGTGTGTGTGAGAACATGCTGAGAACATACAAGTGTAACTGCAACGCAGGCTTTGAGGTGGACATCACTGGGAAGAGCTGTGTAGGTGGGTAACACGAACAGCAGCACCTGAACTATAACCACTGACACCTCTGGCCTTAAACAACGGCCTTTTAGTTATAAAGACTTTTAGTTATAAAATGGTTATCAGCTTAAAGTATCATGGAAGCGTGAGGTGTAATTTGTGATTGTGCGGTGGCTTTCCAGACATTGACGAGTGTCTGGTAAACAGACTGCTGTGTGACAACGGCCTGTGTAGGAACACACCAGGGAGCTTCAGCTGCCACTGCCCGCCAGGATACCGCTTCGATACCCAGACGGATGTCTGCGATGGTGAGATCGATGCTCGCTTCTTTCGTCTGTGTTCACAACTCGATATTCCTTCATCTAACATCTCTGTGGGAGGGGAAAGAAGCACGCGAGGTGAGACTTGACCCCCCATTTTTTTCTCTTTCAGACGTCAACGAGTGTTTGTCCAGCCCATGTGTGAACGGGGATTGTCTGAACAGCCCGGGGTCCTTTGTGTGTCTGTGTACGTCAGGCAGCACACTGGACACCACTGGGTTACAGTGTATAGGTAAGAGGAACTTGAAGTTATGCCATCTGCAGGAGGTACACATGCTACCAACACATTCATTGTGACATCGAGTGTGCAAAAGACAGAGTATTGTTACACGCAATTCAAATATAATACAAATCTCATGTTTTGTCACCCGTCATAGTCAACGCTGCAACACTGAGAAAAAAAAAAGAACATATTAAGTATTCATGAGTTCACCAACTGTTTATGTGGAATGTAACTAGAGACCACTAAAGGCACATGCTGGCTGAAGATGATCAACGAGAGGTGTGAGGTCAACATCAACGGGGCTACGCTCAAGTCCCACTGCTGCTCCACCCTGGGGGAGGCCTGGGGAAGCCCCTGTGGGCGCTGTGAAGCAGGTAGGCCCAGCACGCCTTGGCAGCGCCATCAGCTGAGGGGCGGGTCTCCATGCCTTATGGTCCTATGTCCTAGGGCACCAGATATTAGAGTTTTGAGAGTATAGGAAGAGAAATCCTTCAGTATTCCCTACATTGCATTCAATCTTTGCAGAGAAACACGAAGTGGGATCTTCTGGGCCATAGTTGTTGTGTCTGATCGTAGATCCAAACAATGCAATATTAAACACATTTTTGTTATACAAAAATAAACAGGGATGACAATGGAGCAACAGCAGCTGTTGGTCTCATTTAGAGTATTTCTGTCCGGTCATTCTCACTGACTCTTTCGTTTCCCCAGATCCGTTCTGCAGTAAGGGCTACGCCAGAGTCAAAGGAAATCTCTGTGAAGGTACTATATTAATTGAGCCTCAACTCTTTGTTTATGCTATGCTAATGAACATTTAGCAAATATGCAAAAGTGAGAACAACATCCAAAGGGTTAAAAATGTGTGTTGTTGCCCCTCTCACCAGACGTGAATGAGTGTGAGGTGTTTCCTGGGGTGTGCGTCAATGGGAAATGCGTCAACAATCAGGGCTCCTTCATCTGCCAGTGCCCCGCTGGCATGACCGTGGACGCCAGTGGCAGGACATGTATTGGTTGGTACCTTATTCTAACTCGTATTACATTAACACTCACAAAACTCACCCAATACATCTGTGCTCTGCTGTTGAAATACTATAACCATAGCTACACTTTACAGGAGCATTTACCAAACAACTGAAGTGCCCAGAAATTAGCGCTCTGAAAGTCCCAATTGGGTAACCTATGAATGAATAACTTCAATACAAGCACACACAAACAAATCATTATGAAAATTTAAATAATAAATGTAGGTATTTTCCAAATAAGTGCGCCCAATTTTCTTTTGTGATTACTTCTGTAAAGTAAACACAAATATGAATAATCAGTCCCATTCATTCAATGTATTGTCAACTGAAACTCATAGCATGGTGATTGTGAGCTAGACTCGGTTTTTCATGGAAACAAATATCTATAATCTTTATCTATTTCCCTGGTCCCCGTGACATACCCTCACACAATTTGAAAACCTTTGTGCAACCCCAGCCTCCAGTTTTACACATACGTGTCACGAAAGACGTTAGAAAAATGTCACCCGGCTTCTGTTTGATAGGGCCTTTCAGTTTTTTTTTACTAAATCTGGTACTCCGGCATTGAAAGCTCTTTTAACATGCAATGCATGAACGTCTCTGTGGCCCCCAGACCTGCGCACAGAGCACTGCTACCTGACCCACGAGGACGAGCGCTGTGCGGCCCCTATTGGGGGCAAGCATCGCGTCGACGCGTGCTGCTGCTCTGTGGGCGTAGCCTGGGGCCCAGAATGTGACGAGTGTCCAGAGAAAGGTACCCAGGACTACAACCAGCTGTGTCCCCGGGGCCCAGGCTTCTCCCACAGGGGGGACTTCATCAACGGCAGGCCCTTCCTCAAAGGTACGGTATCAATCACCCAAACACACACACACACACACACACACACACACACACACACACACACACACACACACACACACACACACACACACACACACACACACACACACACACACACACACACACACACACACACACACACACACAAACACACAAATGATAGGACTACAAATACTGTACTGTGAAAAATCTCTAAATATTCAAAAAAGCATTGTTCATGATTATTAAGACCTGTTGTGGTTTGTCGGCCCGTCTTACTGTCTGTCTCTACCTGTCTGTCTACCTGCCTGTCTGTCTCACTTTCTGTATATCTCACTGTCTCTCTGTCTGCCTGTTTCTTCCTGTCTGTCTGTCTCTCTGCCTGCCTGTCTGTCTTTCTGTCTGTCTGTCTGTCTGTCTGTCTGTCTGTCTGTCTGTCTGTCTGTCTGTCTGTCTGTCTGTCTGTCTGTCTGTCTGTCTGTCTGTCTGTCCGTCTCTATACCTGTCTGTCTGCCTGACTGTCTGTCTTTCTTTCTCTATGCTGGTCTGCCTGTGTGACTCTGCCTGTCTGTCTGTCTGTCTGTCTGTCTGTCTGTCTGTCTGTCTGTCTGTCTGTCTGTCTGTCTGCCTGTCTGTCTGTCTGTCTGTCTGTCTGTCTGTCTGTCTGCCTGTCTGCCTGTCTGTCTGTCTGTCTGTCTGTCTGTCTGTCTGTCTGTCTCTATACCTGTCTGTCTTTCTTTCTCTCTGCCGGTCTGCCTGTGTGACTCTGCCTGTCTGTGTGTCTCTCTGTCTGCGTCTCAGATATAAACGAGTGCAGGATGATCAACAGCCTGTGCAGCAACGGACGGTGCCGGAACACCATCGGCAGCTTCCGCTGTCGTTGTGACAGCGGCTACTCTCTGGACCACGACGAGAAGAATTGCACTGGTCAGTGGCGGAGGACCCAACCTGCTGGCTTCTCATGCGGACCTTTGACGGCCCATTCTGGATTAGATAGACCAGAGTTTCTTCATTTCATCACAAAAAAAGACAGCAATACAAACAATTCCATTGGTGTATTCCAACACCAACTGCTCGTTTTGAGTTTTCCATTGCTATCTGGGATTGTGTACAGTTATTTAGAGCGTGACCACACTCATTAGTTCTGATCAGTACGGTCGATGGTTGTAGTGCATGCACATCGTTCACATTGTTAGGTCTCAACTCTCCCAACATGTGCAGCGCAAAAAGCCTTCCATGTCATTCAATGTCACCAGAAAACTAGTGAAAGGGGGAAAACAAGTCAAACTGTTGAGTTTTCTCAGAGGCATTGACTATTGAGAGAACTTTGAAAGAGAGTTTGGCTCTTTAAATCTGTGTATAATTAGCTTCTCTAATACAGAGAGAGACGGATATTGTTCCCCATTACTTAAAAGGTGTGGTCAAGCATTGCACTAGATATTATCTTTGGTACAGAACTAACCAGATCCTTTTCATTCTGTCTGGTGAAGCCGCCCGCTAAGAGTAGAGAGGTGTAAAGATACACTTTGGTTGATTTTCCCATCAGTCAAAAGTGGAACAAACAATATCTTATTTTTGTCAAGTGAAGATATCCAAATTACTAATTTACTCAACATATTTTAAGGGGCTTTAGGTACCATGTAATTTGCGTCTAAGTTGTTTCATTTCAAAATATTGCGCTTTTCTGCTGTCTCTCTTTATGGCAAAAAAGCCCCTTTAAGGATCCATATACATGGAAAAGGATAAGTTTTCATTCAACAGCATTATTTTGGATTTGGTTTAAAATTGCTAGGGTACACTATCGTAGAACCACTTAAGTAAAATAGGGTTAACACACATTTCCTTTGCTCTCGTGTTCCCTTGCAGACATCGACGAGTGTCGCATCTCGCCTGACCTGTGTGGCCAGGGCACGTGTGTGAACACACCGGGAGACTTTGAGTGCGAGTGCTTCCAGGGATATGAGAGTGGCTTCATGATGATGAAGAACTGCATGGGTAAGTGGCCAAACCACAGACACAAACAAATGTGCACACACGCACGCCGTAACACTCTCTCTCTCAATCACTCATTCATACACTCATACACTCACAGGAATTCCTATGTAGTCTACACAAGTCCTTTACAGCAACTGTTTCTTTTCAAGGCCCATCGCTGTGAAGGACTCTAAATGGTGGAGGGTTCTGTAGAACACGCTATTCTTTTAGAACCGCACTAGCCCCATATCACAGTCACTTCCTCTTCCCTTCTGGGCCTACAGGGTCCCTGGGTGTGGATGCTAGTCATGCTCTACATTATGCCTGATGTAATCAGAGGGGAGAGCGAGAGAGAAAGAGGGGAAGGAGATGAGAGACAGATGGAGAAATATAGAGAGACATAGAGACTGACAAAGGAATTTACATGGGATAGATGTATTTGGGAAGATAAATTGAGTATATGACAAAAACAGAGGGATGAAAGGGACAGAGAGAGAAACGGAAGAGAGACGGATACACAGCTAGAGAAAGAAAGATATGCACTCACAACCACACACAGAGATAGGGGAGTAGAGGGAATTAAGGAGGGACAGAGTTGTGTTTATTATGTTAAGAACCATTAGGATGTTTGAGAGTCCTTCCCACCACAGAAAACTGCCTTCCAGTCTCTGACCCGCTCTATGTCTTGAAGATAGCTGGGGTTAGTTGCATGAACCTTGTTGCATACAAGGGCGATACCCAAAGCTACAACAAAGGCCGATATGTGTCATTATAAGTTCTAATAAAAAATGTTGTCCCCGTCATTAGAATAATTTGTGTCTACATCGGATAACTTATGTTAACATTTCAGTCACCGGGTGGGCACACTCAAAATAAGGACATGATCTTTTGCCAGTTAGTAAGTGTTAACCTGTCCTCCCAGACATTGACGAGTGTGAGACCAACCCCCTGCTGTGTCGCGGGGGTCTGTGCGTGAACCTGGAGGGCAGCTTTGAGTGCGAGTGTCCGGACGGTCACCAGGTGTCCACTGACGGCACCGCCTGTCTAGGTAAGTGACTGTCCCCGGTCCTTCTCTCTACTGATCAATCCGATAAACTACAAGGCTGTGAACTAATAGGTCCTACTGTTCTCTGGGTTTAGTGTGGCCTGACTCAGGTTCTTTGGTTGTTTCGAAAGGGTGGGGTGAAGCCAGATCATGGGTATTTGAATGCCCTATGTGTAAACAATTTTATTGATGAGCTGATTGTATTTTGTGTGTATCGTGTGTGTGTGTGTGTGTGTGTGTGTGTGTTTTTGTGTGTGTTTGTATGTGTGTGTAGGTGCGTGTGTGCGTGTGTGCGTGTGTGTGTGTGTGTGTGTGCGTGTGTGTGTGTGTGTGTGTGTGTGTGTGTGTGTGTGTGTGTGTGTGTGAATGATTGCCTGCGTGCTTGTGTGTGTGAGTGTGTGTGAATGATCGCCTGCGTGCTTGTGTGCGTGCGTGTATGAGTGTGTTTGTGTGTGTGTGAGCTCATTAAGACCCTGAAACAATGATGAGCCAGTTATTCATTCTGCTTGTATATTTCATTTCAATGACCTAACTTAGTGTGTAATGGTTTACACATATATTACCTCATTCACATTAACCACTTTTTGCAGCTTGTGTATATTCTTTATTACAAGCTAACCCTGTTAGAGCAAATATATAATCAAATACAATCCTTCTCCAATTCAAAGATACTGAGGTAATCATTTGCTATTATCCTGTAATCTTTTAAAGGAAACTGTTGAGATAGTGTTGCGTTGAAGTGTTTATGAATGTAATCTATTGATAAATATTGAGAGGAAATCCCCTTTTACTGGTCCTCTGTCCAGGATAATTTAAACTCCTATTCTCACTCTCATCTGATACAGGGCTATTTGAATGGGGATAGACGACAAATCACCTTGGGGTGGATTGTATTTTGTAATCTTAACTCACAGTCCTTATATACAAAGAATTAGGCTCAGGGAAGCTTCAAAGTGGAACAAAATATGATGGGAAGTCAATTTACATATGTTTTTCCACTCTTTACTACTGTACAATGACCAAAAGCGTACCGAGTCAACATTGTAGTAATTCTTTTTAAAAAATGAACTCTTTGGCCTTTAGGGCGCAGCCATCAAGGATATACACACAGCCAATGATGTCACCAAAATACTATTTGCTGACAATACACAGTCTGTACAGCAAAGCATACAGTACAGACACATGGAATAATAAGGGAAAAAATGTGTAAATGGTCAAAGAAAGTAACGGGGGCTACTGCATTGCCCCAAAAGCAAATCATATTCAATATCTTTACCCTGCACCCTGGCTACGTATACTGGATGTATTTTTTGAAAATGAGATCATGCAGCACCAAATACAAAATGAAAAAAAAGATATCAAGGATCATGGAATCAATTGAAGTGTGTGTGTATCTCTCTAAGTCCCAAACTAAATTGGCACTAAAGTTGTTTTATGAATGAATGGGCTCAATGTCAAATTCATTGTGTGTGTGTTTGCGTGTTCTATACATTTGTATGTGACCATGGCCCTGCTTGACGCCCTTCCAGACATCAACGAGTGTGAGCTGAGCGACAGGCTGTGCAGACACGGCCAGTGTATCAACATGGTGGGCCGCTACCAGTGCTTCTGCGACACTGGATACAAATCCACTGAGAGCAGACTGGAATGCGTCGGTGGGTCACTGCTCTTGTGTTTGTGCTGTGTTTGTGGATGATGCAGTGCCGTTACCATGGCCCTGTCCTGTTGATGGGGACGGGCTAACACATGGGATTGAACATGTGTCACTCTCTGTCCCAAGACATCGATGAATGCACCATTGAGAACGGCGGCTGTGAGATGTTCTGCACCAACTCAGAGGGAAGCTATGAGTGCAGCTGTCAGAGTGGCTACGCCCTGATGCCTGACCTGAGGAGCTGCATAGGTCTGCCTCTCTGTCTGTCGGTCTGTCCCTCCGTTTGTCTGTCTCTTTTCTTCTGTCTCGTTCCATATGGTTCACTGACTCTGTTTCTATGTCCGTCCATCCGTCTGCCTGTCTCTCTATCCTCCAATCTGTCTCCCACTTAGTCCGCACAAGGTACCATGTGTTGCTTATTGACAGAGCCAAGCTCCACGCGACTCTGACTCACTACTCTGATGTCACTTCATAAATATCTGAATGACGGCCATTTTGTGAGGCTTTGGGATAGTCACACAAATAGACAGTCAGCCTCTTCAGCCCTCCTTTGGCACACATGTTGGAAAATATATTTGATCCAGGAAGGCTGTCATGTCACACCATGACCTCAGTGTGATACTCTATTTGCTACATTAAAAAGTACACACCTGAAGTGACTCAGTTCCATTCTATCTAGCTTGTTACACCCAACATACTCTGAATTCCCATGCGTTCTATCCTAATCTATTCTATCTTACCATAAACCTGTTTTCAATGACCAACCGTGCTGGTGTCTCCCCCTGCAGACATTGACGAATGTGAGGAGAGCCCCGAGGTGTGCGAGGGGGGACAGTGCACCAACACCCCAGGGACCTACCAGTGCCTCTGCTTCGACGGCTTCATGACCTCTGAAGACATGAAGACCTGCCTTGGTAACACAATGCTATTGTTTGCCAGAGAAACCTTGCAAGCGTAAATGTTCACTCTCACATAGAGGGCTTACTATTTGCAGAGGCAAATAGCTCCACTCAACAAGACTTAGTTTAACAATGTAATGGGTATATTAAAGGTCATCTAAGGTATGAATCATGGGAACAACTACGAAAGAGAGAGAGAGAGAGAGAGAGAGAGAGAGAGAGAGAGAGAGAGAGAGAGAGAGAGAGAGAGAGAGAGAGAGAGAGAGAGAGAGAGAGAGAGAGAGAGATAGTGCCAGTGGATGTGATGTAGTGGGCTTAGGAGAGAGGAATGCATGGCATTTAAATACCTCAGAAAGAAAAAGGTCTTCAATGATGTAAAGGTATTAAACAAACACACACACACACACACACACACACACACACACACACACACACACACACACACACACACACACACACACACACACACACACACACACACACACACACACACACACACACACACACACACACACGCGCACACACAAAGGGAGGACAACATTTCTCTGCTGTACAAGTTTCCTTATTTGGTCAGACTAAACACAAAAAATGTTCGGCCCAAAAAGACCAACATATCTCCTGGAATGTTTCCTACTTTGATCTCTTTTATGTCATAGGCGGGCTCAACACAGTTTAGTAAGGGAAGGGTGGATACACTAATGCGTTTATCCTAGTGTTAACGATGAAGACATTTCATCATCTGAACAGCTCAACCATGTGTCTCTATTGGTATCAATCTGTTTGTCTAGATGTGGACGAGTGTGATCTCAACTCCAACATCTGTCTGAGTGGGAACTGTGAGAACACCAAGGGATCCTTCATCTGTCACTGTGAACTGGGGTACTCTGTCCGGAAAGGAACCACGGGCTGCACAGGTGAGCCGACAACCAGACACACAGACACACACGCACACACACCAACACACCAACACACACACACACACACACACACACACACACACACACACACACACACACACACACACACACACACACACACACACACACACACACACACACACACACACACACACACACAACCCCCCTCTATACCCCTCCACACACACACACACACACACAACCCCCCTCTATAACCCTCCACACACACACACACACACACACACACACACACACACACACACACACACACACACACACACACACACACACACACACACACACACACACACACACACACACACACACACGCACACACACTATATGTTTCTATACTGTAGACACAGATAGAAACGCTCTCACAGAGTTACGAGAGAGACAGGAGCCATACGGGTGGAACTAAGGCTGAGATCACTATTTGCCATTAGATGTGTACAGACAATTATACCTTTGTTTGTCGAACTTGTCCGTCCCTTCATTAAGTTCAGTAAAACATTACATCACCGTCGAAAAGGTTCCGCTACACATAAACCATCTGCCTGACTCACGACTCATTGTTGCTGTTATTCAGGAAGCTACATAATACTTAATATCCTCAAGATGGTTACATAGACCCGCTATAGAGGCTTAATATCCTCAGGATGGCCACATAGCCCCAGTGTGGAAGCTACATAGGCTAAGTTTCATAGCTACATAGCCCCAGTATCGGAGCTACAGAAGAACAAGTGTAGTCGTTACAAAGCCCCAGTTTGGAAGCTTCATAGAGCCGGTGTTGGATCTACATAGCCCTAGTTGGAGAGCCACACTTTATGTATTTAAATTGGAAGATTGATACATTCATTCATTTATTAATTTGCCTGGTACCATGCAAAAACATTGTTAAAGTTAAAAACACGAAACAGATTGGGTACAATGTTACTAGTCTAAGCTCATTTGCGCCTCAGTCGCTAATTGACAACAGCCTATTCTGTTATTCACTGGGAGGGACATGGTGTATGTGAGTCAGCTGCAACACAATGTTTTCCTCAAGTCTCAAACAAAACACTCAGTCTGACGTATGACTCCTAGCAGTCAGCCCCAACGTAAACATGGAACGTGAAAGCATGGACACACAGACACACACACGCAGGACAGGCATTATGTCACCCACTCTTTCTCAGGCTAATCCCCTAAGAGAACCCATTCAGCGGTTTTAGTAAACTGGTATTGCCCAAGCTTCCATGTCTGATTCACAGGATTGGAATCCATGCCGAGAATAAAAAGGAAATGGCTTCTAATTCTTGTCAATCAGGATGTTTCGTTCTAAGGTCTTAAATGGAAAAGGATGATTGGTATTTTATCAAAGTTCATTGTGAGTTAATCCTGCATGCATATAGATTAAATACAATGTGCAATTTGTGTGTGTGTGTGTGTGTGTGTGTGTGTGTGTGTGTGTGTGTGTGTGTGTGTGTGTGTGTGTGTGTGTGTGTGTGTTTGTGCGTGTGCGTGTGCGTGTGTGTGTGTGAGTGTTTGTGTGTGTGTGTGAATTAACAAGAGAGCGTGTGTGAGTCTTGACCATGGGTATTTCACTACAGTTTAGATCTGATTCAGCTGTTGAAAAATCTCACTCTCTCTCTCTCTCTCTCTCTCTCTCTCTCTCTCTCTCTCTCTCTCTCTCTCTCTCTCTCTCTCTCTCTCTCTCTCTCTCTCTCTCTCTCTCTCTCTCTCTCTCTCTCTCTCTCTCTCTCTCTCTCTATCTCTCTCTCCCTCTCTCTATCTTTCTCTCTTTCTCTCTCTTTCACACTTCTTTCATAATCCCACATAGTTTGTGAATGTTTATGTCCAAATTGTACATTTTCAAATGTCTTTGTGTATGAATATGAGTGTGTGCGTGTGTGCGGTTTATGTTTTAAGTAGTTAGCATTGGGTGGGGTTATATGGATGGAATATTACAATATTAGGAGTTTTAGCAGAACATTCTCAAAGAGATTCCTCCCATCCTCTTGAGGTTAGAATTGGCTTAAACATGAGAAAGTGCTAATTTTGTTAGTTGCTAAATTATAAACAGATTGCTTTAAATTATTTGCTGAATATCAGACTGCCTTGATCTAAGAAATCTTTAAACAAAGCAACACCAAAAACGAAACTTTTGAATATTTGTGTCCAAAATAGTTAGTTAGTATTATATGAGCTAACGGAAAAGAACAGCCCGGCTAGATTCATGGTGTGTGTGTGTTTTGCGGCATTAAAAAATAATATGAATCGATTAATTTTTTGGGTGGCGCTACAAATATGTAACAAAGTACTCGCTCTGCGTGGTTTGGGTTTAAGATTTTCTCCCAAAGCCATATTCATAAAACGTCCCTAGTCTAAACGTAGCACCTGGTTAATTCAGAAGAGAGGGGCGTGTGTGGCATTTCGAAGTCCCTTGGTGACAGTAATTCACAAGGCATTTCTTTAAACAAGCTCTTATTTTGCAAACAGAGGGGTAGTCAAGGCGACTGAATTACTTATATCAAATCATAAACAGACAAAAAATGACAGCTGCTGACAATTTATCTCGTTAATGGCCTCACAACCGCAAGGCATGTGTGAATCTGGACGGACATGAGAAAACCAGGAAGCCGGCGGTAGATGCACCAGCTATGCACGCCAACCAAGACACACGGGACCATGTAATGACACGTCATTACAACTAATAATATACCGTAAATCACAAATAGAGAGCACTTTATATCACATTTGTGCAACAAAATAATCAGTATTAATAGAATCTGAAATAATCTAAATATAATCAACAGGCAGTGATCATAATGTACACTAACAAGCGGAAAACAAGAAGGACAGACAAATACGCAAACGAATATATTAACATTCAAGCCGTGTTGTCTTCTTTCACTTACTTTCTGGTTTCATCAGACTCCATCTTTAACACCAGCTGTAACCACCGGCACGCTCTTTCGCGTTTAACTAAAGAGTTTTCTACGTAAGACTGGGTGTACTTGTGCTTGTGTGTGTGTTTGCTCTACTCTCTCTGTCATCAACATTTTGTGGGAATTATCTTTAATTCTGTCTGTAATTGAAAACGCCTTGTATTCACCATGGCCTCATATTAAACCCCATGATCAAATGTAGTGTAAATATACCGCCGCCTCTCTTCAGGAAGACTGTAAACGAGATGCACTGATCTCTAATTGATAGTGTTGTAAATTACTACCTTCGTAACGACAGGGTGAGAAAGAGAGAGAAAGAGGAAGAGAAAGAGCTTGCAGGCACACTGTCGTGCACGCGCATCCACACAAACCCAAACAAACACTAATACACTTGCATCCACAGTCCTCTCCCAAACACATTTGCATCCCTACAGACACAAACACACACACACAAATTCACACACAGACACAAAAACTCACACGCACACACACACCCGCAAACACAAACGCACACAAACACATGCATTCGCATCAGTGCGCACACACACACACAAACACACACACACACACACACACACACACACACACACACACACACACACACACACACACACACACACACACACACACACACACACATATACACACACACACACTCACACACACACATATACAGAAACAGTTACATGTTTGTATACACACTCACACCCTCTTAAACAAAGACACATGCAAAGACACACACATAGACACTCACACGTGCAAATGTAAAAACAAGGGCAAATCCTTCCACTGGATGCTGCAACACCCAGTCCCCAGGCCGCCGCCCAGTGATTGTGTTGCTCCGAATGTTGCCTGGTTTGTTTTTTGACTCCATCAATAGCCCTTATTGTGTAAGCCTCACACTTTTATTTTTTTTTCAAGTGTTTCACCTTATTGCATGCCTCAGGGAAATCTATTCACTAAACATATCCTAGTCCGTTTTTATTTGAGCTCTCTGCTGAACCGGGGGCTGGGCATCGGGGGGCTCCGAGCGTACCCTACCGCAATGTAACACTTCAGCCTGTTGACCGCAAGAGACACAATGACGAGGAAAGCTTAATTGTTCCTCCTCTATAACTCGACTGGGCTCCTGTTTGACGAGCTGTTTTCCTATAAAGGGAAGAACCTCTTCCAATAACAGAGGAAGGCACTAAATAGGCACCTCGTGAGACCATCCAGATGTTTAAGTTTGCATTTTTCTAATTAATATCATTCTGGCCTTAGCTGGGCAGCAATTCATTTCCCATATGGCCGTGGTCCTACATTGTTCTTAAAACCCCATCTAATCAGTTTGAATAATCAAGCAGTGCTCTTGCCTACTTGGTTGGAAATGAACCAAAAGCGTATACCCCTCTGAGGAAAGCCTGCCTGTTAGGTGCCGCCATTGTTTTTTTCAATCCAGCAGACTGCGGCGCTCCATGTTGACCGTGAACTGATACTCCCTCCCCTGTGCGCCGATTGGTCCTACAATGTTTAACTTTGCGGAAGAGGCATTCAACAGGCTTGAGGCAAGATTGATTTGTAGAGAGAAAACGGAATGTGAACTCGCGAGTTAAGGATGGTCTCAAGAGGCTCAACAAATAGAAGCCTGCTGTGTTATATGACTATAGTGCTGCCTCATGTTTTGTCAAGACACAAACCAAACATAATCATGCTTTCCAGCGGTATCCATCCACCTATTAAGATAGAATCTGAGCCATCGCCCTTTTCCATTTTTAATTGAGTCTTGTCTGTTCCTCACGTTCCTCTTGCTCAGACATCAACGAGTGTGAGATCGGAGCCCATAACTGTGACAACCACGCCACGTGCACCAACTCGGCCGGGAGCTTCAAGTGCACCTGTGCCCCGGGCTGGGTCGGCGACGGACTCAAATGCACAGGTAAGAGAGGCCTGATGGGCTCAGGGGAGCCCCCCCGAAAGCGGTCCGCATGCATGCGGTCGCGAGGAGGAGAAGTCTGGTGAGGTTGTTAGGAACAAAATGACGTGATCGCAGAGAAGACATAACAAATGCTCACCTCGAAAAACTTATTTTGTCGCATTTTTTGCAACACCAAGGCTTTGTAACTCGCTGAAACACCGCAATGGGATCATTGCAAGGCGTGATTTATTTTGATCTGATTACTTCGTCTCCAGGGAGACCCCGACGGTCTTAAGTAATGCAACGTTCAGTGACCGAACTGAAATCGCATTGAGCATAAAACAAGTGCGCCTGCAAGGGACTCCAGTCTCGGCCAGCAGAAAACAAATAGACTTTATTTGAAGTATGCTTTCTGCTTCATCATTGTCGAAGATGGACGGTGTTTGTGGAAAGTCATCATCATGGATTGATATAAATCCAAGTTCTGTTGTGTTTCAGACCTGGATGAATGCTCCAATGGGACCCACATGTGCAACAACCAAGCAGAGTGCATGAATACATTGGGCTCCTACCGCTGCGTGTGCAAGGAAGGATTCTCTGGAGATGGGTTCCACTGTTCAGGTCAAACCCAGTCTATTTATTTTATTTATTTATTAATTTATTTAAAAGGGACAGTGTGCATAAATCAACATGGCCATTACACAGAACCAGATTTAGTTAAAAAAATATTTTTCATCTTTAGTCCCTTTCATCTGTGGCCGTGAGTCACCCTCACGGCCATTTAAAACCACACACTCACACGCACACACACACACGCACATGCATGCAAGTGTAGATACGTTATCGACATGCAAACAGGTAAGGTAGTATAATGCAAAGATAAACAGTAGATCAGGAGGAAATGTGTGTGAATGGACGTGGGTTTCTGTGTTTTGCAGACAGTGACGAGTGTGCAGATAACGGGAACCTGTGTGAGAGCGGCCACTGCCTCAACCTCCCCGGGGGCTACCGTTGTGAATGTGACATGGGATTCATACCCGCGCTCGACGGCAAGGCCTGCACGGGTAAGACCATCCCTGGAAGACCCTCTCTGGACAACCTCAACCCGCGGGTTGAGGGATGAGTGTGGGTCTTTCGCTTTAGTCTCATGTACTTGCTGTGATCCGACCCTTGTGAGGAGAGTATGTGTGTATGGTGACGTGTTCATGCAAACTACTGTTAAACAGGTTGTCTGTGAGAGACTGGACACGTGACAAGCCTAATGAGGTGGAAGAGCATGGTCCTATCATTTATCTGGGTTTGATGTGTATCGGAGAGTTTTTGTTTGTGTGTGTGTACGTGTGTGTGTTTATGCCTGGATGACTCCAGGCAAATCTTTCCTCAGTTGAGGTGTGCTACGTGCACTTCCTATCACTGCCTGCCAACTTTCCACTTCTGTCCCAGGATCCACTAATCACTCACAGCTGGGGCTCTCTGTCTATCTGTCTGTCTTTCTTTCTTCTTTTCTTTCCTCATCAACCCTGTACAGATATCGATGAATGTACGTTTTCCGACATCTGCGTCAACGGACGGTGCCGAAACATTCCAGGGCTGTTCCGATGTGAATGCAACACGGGCTATGAACTGGATCGGAGTGGAGGCAACTGCACAGGTAACTCCTGTCAAAACCATAGCCCTGTTTTTCTTTACCATTTCTTTGCTGTAAAATTGTATTTAAAACAAAATGGCTAACTGACCATAGAGATGAGCATCCACTCGCTAGGGAAATGAAGAAGTAAAACTCTTGGCTACTGCTCCTCCTATTGCAATGGAATCATGGCAAATATGATGACATAACTCGGAAAGACATGGAAAAACTCCCCCCCCCCCCCACACACACACACACACACACACACACACACACACACACACACACACACACACACACACACACACAGGTGCACACTAACACCCACATACACGCCATGTCACTTTTATCCACTTTAATACCTTTGCCTGGTCGTTTGCTGGGTGAAATGCAAAATAATGATTGGCCGGCTGGCCTTGTGTGTTTCTCAGACGTGGATGAGTGTGCCGACCCCAACTTCTGTATGAATGGAGTCTGCATCAACACCCCTGGCAACTACGACTGTCAGTGCGCACCAGACTTCCAACTCAACCCCACCCGGATGGGCTGTGTAGGTGCGGCAGGACAGTTGATCTCTCTCAAACCCTTGCTAAGAATTTGTGTGGTTGTGTGTATATATATATATATATGTATTTCATTATGTCACACATATGAGTATGTGTGTTTTTAACAAGTGCATCTCCCCATGTGTCACTTGTGTGTGCGCATGTGTGTGTACACATGCGTGTGTGTGTTTGTGTGTGTATGTGCATTTGTTTGTGTACATGTGTGTGTGTGTGTGTGTGTGTGTGTGTGTGTGTGTGTGTGTGTGTGTGTGTGTGTGTGTGTGTGTGTGTGTGTGTGTGTGTGCGTGATTTTGCACGGATGCATCTCTGCAGACACGCGCTCGGGGAGCTGCTTCATAGATAAGCGTTCCCGCGGCGATGCTTCAGAGGACCTGGAATGTTCCAACGAGATTGGAGTCGGGGTGTCCAAGGCTTCCTGCTGCTGCTCCCTGGGTCGGGGCTGGGGGAACCCGTGTGAATCCTGTCCCCCGGTCAACTCCAGTGAGTGGACCCACCAAAGCACACTGCTTTCTCTCTTTGAACAATTCAGTATCAAATACCCTTCCATTGGGGCCACTGTTAACATGCTTTTTAGCACAAAAAAACCCCAACTGAATTTAAGTATATTAGTTATTTTGAGTTTTTTCAGTATTTGAGTGTTTGAATTATTTAAGCAGTACAGTTAGTTGAGTCTTATATTATTAGAATATTTGAGTTATTTCAGTAACAAGGCTTGCATTGTAAAGGGACAAATTGTGCAGAAAAAATAAGCTTAATCGAATGCAAGATGTAGCAAAGTGTCAGTAAAGAGGTCTTTGTGGTCTTGGTTTCATGTGGTCTGATTTTGTGTCTTGTCATCCAGCACAATACAGGACTCTGTGTCCCGGGGGAGAGGGATTCAGACCAAACCCCATCACTGTCATCCTTGAAGGTAGGACAACTCCAGGTCATTGTGTAAGTGTGTGTGTGAGTGTGTGTTTGTGTGCAAGTGTACAGCGTGTGTGTGCTTATATGTATGTGTTTCTCTGTGTATCGGTTTGATTATGCGTAGGTATTACTTTGATTAATTTTGTTTCTATGCCTCAGTCATGTCCTTTAAGGCACACACGCACACGCACACGCACACACACACACACACACACACACACACACACACACACACACACACACACACACACACACACACACACACACTGAGTTGGGCTATTTGTCGATTTGCAGATATAAACGAATGCCAGGAGCTACCAGGACTGTGCCAGGGAGGAAATTGCATCAACACCTTTGGCAGCTTCCAGTGTGAATGTCCCAGAGGTTACTCGCTCAACGCTGAGACCAGAGTCTGTGAAGGTTCGGACAACACACCCACATGTGCTACATTCTACATACATGTTGTGTATTTCTGTATTCAAATGGAATGTACAAAGTTCACTTAGAGGCATGACTTTCCTTCACAAACACACGTAAGCACAAAAACACACACACACTCACAAACACACACGCACACACACAAACACACACACACACACACACACACAGACACACAGAAACACCCACAAAGATGTACACGTGCACAAACACACGCAAGCATATAAAAACACACACGCACACACACACTCACAAAAACACAAACAAACAAATACCCACCTTCACCAATACACACACTCACACAGACAAACACACACACACACACACACACACACACACACACACACACACACACACACACACACACACACACACACACACACACACACACACACACACACACACACACACACACACACACACACAGAGACAGAGGTCACCTCTTCCTTTTCAGCCCTTGGAAGTGAGAGTAGACGGGAAATTGAGTCCAGCCCTGACCAAGGCCTGTGTTCAATAAGTTCCAGGAGAATAGGGAGCGTGTGTGAAGAACACACATTTCTCTGTATATCTGAACAGAGAAATGACTCAACATTCAGTGGACGGAGGGCATGCGTGGTTCAGTTCCTGTCTCCTTCACTTTGCTTCCCATCTGTCTGAACACAATGGGGACGAAGCCAGAGACAAGACAAAGAGAGAGAGAGAGAGAGAGAGAGAGAGAGAGAGAGAGAGAGAGAGAGAGAGAGAGAGAGAGAGAGAGTGAGAGTGAGAGTGAGAGAGTGAGAGAGAGAGAGAGAGAGAGAGAGAGAGAGAGTGAGAGTGAGAGAGAGAGAGAGAGAGAGAGAGAGAGAGAGAGAGAGTTCCAGAAGGATGTGTGTCTCTGATGTGGTTTGGGGTGTGACCCTGTGCAGGATCTCAGAAAGCACACCAGACAGACTGAGGGTGGGGGGGGGGGGGATGGATGGATCGAGGAAGGTCAAAAGAAAGAGGTGAAGAGCAAGCACGGGACAGAAGACATGATTATAAAACAGAGGTTTGGGATGTGGAGGCGATGATGAAGTCGGGTAAGGGGGTTGGGGATGGGATAGGGGTTTAGTGGGTGCATGGGTTGCCAATCAGAGGGATGGACGGCTGGAAAATGCTCAGCTGTGTGTGTCTGGAAGCACCATCAGGAACGTTTACACAGAGGAAGAGCAGACACGGCATTGGTCCTGTCAAAAGAAAAGGAGTGCTGAAAGATATTCCTAACACTCCTCTCCTCTGCTCTCCTCAGATGTGAATGAGTGTCAGAATCCGGGCATCTGCGGCCCAGGCCAGTGCTACAACACCATCGGGAACTACACCTGCATCTGCCCCGTGGACTACATGCAGATCAACGGAGGAAACAACTGCATGGGTGAGTGTTGGAGGCTCATGGTGGAATGGCGGTGTCTGTTTGTGGCGCGCGTATGTGTGTGTGTGTGTGTGTTTGTGTGTTTGTATGGTACAAACTGCAGACTATGTGGTCCCGTGATAACCTCTGCCTTTTATCCTCACACACATACACACACTCACACACACACACACACACACACACACACACACACACACACACACACACACACACACACACACACACACACACACACACACTAACTCGCATACTCACAAACAGACATGAGGAAGAGCTACTGCTACAGAAACTTCTACACGGACAACGCCACATGTGATGCGGAGCTGACCTTCAACATGACAAAGAAGATGTGCTGCTGCTCCTACAACATCGGCCGCGCCTGGAACAAACCCTGCGAGCAGTGTCCTGTTCCCAGCACTAGTATGTTTACACACACACACACACACACACACACACACACACACACACACACACACACACACACACACACACACACACACACACACACACATACACACACTCTCACACACACACACACACACCTGAAGGCACAAGTTGTTTTACCTGTGTTTAAAAGAATTAGACACACTAGTGTGTTGCGAGCGTCCTGATGAGAGTGAACTCCTGCCAGATACCGGCTTTGTTTTGTCCTTGATCCAGATGAGTTCCTCAGTCTGTGCGGCAGTGTGAGGCCGGGATACTACATAGACATCTACACCGGACAAGTCATCGGTGAGCCTCCACCTCTCTTGTCCCGCTAGGCCTCGCCGTGTGGAGAAGAGAACGGTTCTGTTGAGTGTTGACTCTCCTTCCTCGTCTTCCTCCTCCTCTTCCTCTCCCCCCCATCCTCGTGTCAGACATTGACGAGTGCCGGCAGATCCCGGGCGTCTGCGAGAACGGCCTCTGCATCAACATGGTCGGGAGTTTCAGGTGCGAGTGTCCCCTGGGCTTCGTCTACAACAACAAGATGCTAGTCTGTGAAGGTAACCTCCCCTCACACACGCACACACAATCTCACTATGTGAAGCGCTTTGAGTGCCTTGAAAAGCGCTATATTAAAGCAATGAAATATTATAATGATTATAATTCAATAAAAACTGCTCAGGGTTGTGTTTAGTCTCACTCAACTGAACACACACATGGATCAAACAGTTATCTGCCAGCAACACAGACGTTAACAACGAAAGTTATAGACAGTGCATTTTTCCTTGGTTAAGCTTTTCATACCTCCTCCCTTCCCTTCCATGGCTAGACATCGACGAATGCCAGAACGGTCCAGTTTGCCAGCAGAACGCAGCCTGTCTGAATATGCCGGGGAGCTATCGTTGCGAGTGCAAGCCTGGCTATCGCTTCACCTCCTCGGGACAGTGTATGGGTAAGGTTACAGGGGTTTACTATCGGACGAGTCGGTTTGACCGCTGATTTCATAGCCCACCTGCCACCTGCCACCTTTCACTGCCTCTGGCTTTGGATGACAGCATCTCAGAAGTAATGTTGTAATGTTTTGTGCCACCAGCGGCCTCCTGCAAGCAATGTGTCTGTCCGTGTGTGTGTGTGTGTGTGTGTGTGTGTGTGTGTGTGTGTGTGTGTGTGTGTGTGTGTGTGTGTGTGTGTGTGTGTGTGTGTGTGTTTGTGTGTGTATGTAAATAAATGTAACAGGTTGCAGTTGAACCAAAGGAGACACGTTTTATTGTCAATAAGGGTGATTCAATCTTGTTAGCGGCAGGAACTGTATTGAAGATGGGCGAAACATTTTCAACAATTTGTGAAATTGCCTTTAATTTTGATACAGGTTTAATTTAACAAATGATCTCACGTAATTATAAAATAGTATAGCATTGAAGAAATTAAATATGCAGATTTGATTGATGTAATGTTAAGGGTAATTGACAAACAAACACACACACAAACACACACAGTTTGTATTTGTGGATCACCCAAGGGTGTTTAATGTGAACAAGAACCCCATCTCCTGCACGCTCTAGCCTAATGAGCTTTGTTTAGCCTGTTGAGCTGAATTAGGTGACACGTGGTGATCCAAACATTCCTAACGTGTGCTTAGCTGAATGGACAGGAGTGGGAGCTGCCTGACAGCCACAGCTCGGGAACGAACTGCAGTGCTGTTGTAGCGCTAGCTCGGAAGGGGGTGTCGTTGTGAAAATGCATATCATGTGTTGCAGGGATTAACTGATGGCTGTTTTATGAGCTGAGAGTCTTAACACCTTGCTCTGCAATTGAAACAATCTGGACAGGACTCCTGTGATACTGAGTCACACATCTTTAATCAGCGTTCCCTGTAACCTCTCCTGGATTCCTCTCTTCATGCACATTAAGGGCTGTCATTTTCGACATATTCAGACGTTAGTCAGAGTCAAATGTGCTATGACCTAAAAGTAGCAATGAGCCAATAGTTAGTTAGTTCCTTGATTTTCAGGGACTTTAGAGCAACAGAACAGAACATCAAATTGGTAATGTTACATAGTTGCTTTTTACTTCAGTAATGGTTATGTAAAGAGAGTGGCTAATAAGAGGCTAGAATGAACAGTGTTCATTGCCTTTGGAATGTAGCATTCACATTCTCAGTCAGCGGAGTGACATTTTTAATTTTCAATGATTTATTGTCATGAAAGTGTTCATTCATCTGTAAGGCCTACCGTGAGTAACTGTCCCTGTTCCCTGTTCCCAGATCGCAATGAGTGTCTTGAGAACCCTGGTGTGTGCAGTCCTGGCCAGTGCATCGATACGCTCGGAAGCTACCGCTGCATCTGTCCCAATGGCTTTAAAACCACCACGGATGGCTCCATGTGTATCGGTGAGTTGACCCAAGGATCCCTCTAGTCGTTTAGCGATATTCAGACATGTCCTCCCGCATTTTCCGCGTACATTTTCCGCATATATTAGAAACACAGATGGGTGTGCTGAAATACTCCAAATGTCACATCTCATTTTTCAGTGCATAAATGTCCTGCATTGTAGTCTGTGTAATATCGATGCCATGGTTCATTTGAAGTTAAATAGGCAAAACAGTCTTAATTCCGAGGGAACTTCAACTTTTGTACAAGGTTTTTAGCACAAGAAAACTCCTATGATTTCTTGTATCTGCGCGGTATATCTCTACCTAGAGCCTTTGCTCGACCTTCCTGCGTAAATCATGTCCACAGCTAATGGAATAACCAGATGCTGTTGCCTTGATGCTGCTATTGTTCGGTGTCCTGGATTAGCCTCGAGAAACCGAAGGAAGCAACGTTTGCCTGTCACACTGTTTACTAAATAATGAGTCATTCAACCAACACTTTCATTTAATTGTGTGTTTCCAGACGTGGACGAGTGTGAGAAGCAGGCTTGCGGCAACGGGACGTGTAAGAACACGGTGGGCTCATACAACTGCCTCTGCTACCCGGGATTCGAGAACTCACACAACCACGACTGCATAGGTGTGTGTGTGTGTGTGTGTGTGTGTGTGTGTGTGTGTGTGTGTGTGTGTGTGTGTGTGTGTGTGTGTGTGTGTGTGTGTGTGTGTGTGTGTGTGTGTGTGTGTGTGTGTGTGTGTGTGTGTGTGTGTGAAAAAAAATAATGGAGACATGGAGAGCTGTTTGAGAGTAACAGAATCCCAGCCGTATTGATTCAGGCTTTGTGACACGCTTTGTGTGTGATGCTTGTTGTCAGACGTCGACGAGTGCGGAGTGCAGAGAGGGCTGTGCAGGAACGGCCAGTGTCTCAACACCGTGGGGACCTTCTACTGCGTGTGTGGAGACGGATACGAACTCTCTGCCGACGGACGGGTCTGCAATGGTACGGTGACGCCTCGGTCGACCAACTCATGTGACGAATTCTCCGTCTTTTGGCCTTATCATTGTGTTTACTGAGTGGTTTGGGACGTGTGTGTGCTCTTTGTTCAGATATCAACGAGTGTGCGGTAAACCCTGGGACCTGCGGCGTGGGGGTCTGCGTCAACCTGGACGGATCCTACAGGTGCATCTGTCCAGCAGGCTACTACCTGCATGAGGAGACCTGCGAAGGTAATGCGCTCTATAGCTCCATCGCTCCCCAGCTCCTTAGCTTCGTAGCTCCATCACTTCATCGCTCCATCGTTCCATATCTCCATCGCTCTCTAGCCTCGTTGCTACACAGTCCCATAGTTCCCTAACTCCCTAGCTCCATAGCTCCATCGCTCCATAGCTCCCTAGCTCCATCTCCCCATAGCTCCATTGCCCCATAGTTCAGTAGCTCCATAGCTCCATAGTTTCATAGTTCCGTTCTGTTCTCTATAGCTCTTTGTTGGGCTTACTATTCCTGCTTTTGGCTTTTCCTAAAGCTGCAAAATGGTTTAACACCTGGAAAATGGTAATGGATGAGGTGTGATACCCCCCCTACTATTAAGACACACAAACACCCCCCCACACACACCCCCCCCCCACACACACACACACACACACACACACACACACACACACACACACACACACACACACACACACACACACACACACACACACACACACACACACACACACACACACACACACACACACAACCCAAATACTCAACCATAACCACGCTTCAGACTCAATGTCGTGGTTTACCAGAAGAGTTTTGAATACAACCTCCATTCATTGACTTTAATGTCATCCTCTTCTAGTCCATCCTTCCATCCTACACACCATCTCCTCACGTGTCAGAGTGGAGCGAGGGGGGGGGGGGGGGGGGGGTAAACCAGGCCACTTGAGTTGTTTGGGCAGCCTTAGGGCTTGGGGAGGAGATGCTGGGCAGACCTCTGGCCTGGGAATCGGTTCCCGGAAGCAGAGTGAGCAGGGGGAGTACGAAGAGGAGGAGGACGACGAGGAAGAGCAGGCAGACACTCCGCCAACCCGACCGGCAGCAGCTGCACTTCATGACGGATGCACACCAGCGCCGTTAATCCCAAACGCACACAAGAAGTCGTAGTCCTTTTTGAGTGCGATGAGATACTTGTTGAATTAGACCCAGGTGGTTAATCACAGGCTGCTCCGACATACGGATCAAAGATACAGCTTTGTACTGCGCTAGAGTTACACCATCCCCATACCGGCCAACACGAGGCACCAACGTTATCACCTCACACTGTTTACAGAAGCTCTGTGATAAGTTTAAACCCAACACAAGTCGGTAACCTTTGTATACAATGTTGTTTTTGTACATGTATTTGAATACTGACAATGTCTCTCATTTGGGTACTTAAACTTAAGCCGACAGTAGAACAATACAATGCAACCACATCAATCATCTACCGTAGATTCCCTACTTTAGGGCAAAGCACCACATCACGTTTGTATGTCTCATGGCTCTCAGCCCTAGGCCATACACTGGTATTTGCTTATTATTAATGCAGATCTTGGTTAAGCACTGCCAAGAGAAGATGTGTGGAGCTTTCTGAACACCAATGGAATATAAGCGAAGGTGTGACGTGCACGTAGGGCAACGAGCAAAAGCACCAAAACCTGCAAAACATGGTCTGGACTTTATGTCTGCTTCTCAAGTGACAGGTACTGTGTTTTTGACGGTTTTCACAGTGAACTAGTGACATTAATGAACAGGGACAGGGTTAGGCATCATGCTCGCGGTTGACTACATGGTCAACTGAGGACAGCAGACCTTCTACAACCAATGATCATGAATCATTTGATTGTGCAATGTATTTAACATCGTCTTCAATGTCCGTCTCTGGCAGATATCGACGAGTGCTCGCAGTCGCCGGACATCTGCTTGTTTGGGACATGCTCCAACACAGAGGGGAGCTTCACGTGCCTGTGTCCAGAGGGCTTCCAGGTCTCCCCAACGGGACGCAGATGTCAGGGTACGTATGACCTCAACAAGTCCAGAGAGAGAGAGAGAGAGAGAGAGAGAGAGAGAGAGAGAGAGAGAGAGAGAGAGACGCCATAGTGCGATTTAGCGTTATAGCGAGGGAGATAGAGAGAGAGAGAGAGAGAGAGAGAGAGAGAGAGAGAGAGAGAGAGAGAGAGAGAGAGAGAGAGAGAGACGCCATAGTGCGATTTAGCGTTATAGCGAGGGAGATAGAGAGAGAGAGAGAGAGAGAGAGAGAGACGCCATAGTGCGATTTAGCGTTATAGCGAGGGAGATAGAGAGACTCATTGTAAGGAAACTGGGGTGATGACATCAGCGACTAAGCAGCCATTTGCTTTATGAACACCATTAACCAGAAAATGTATTCAAATGGTTTCATGCCTGGGCCACTGGGCCTCCATATTGATATTCAACAAAATCAACAGAGGAATCGATAAAGGTGTATACATGGGGTTAATACACCTATTTCCTAGTACCCAACATGACAATTACTTTTGATTTGATCTATCTTGCTATAGATCTATTAACCTCCGACTTGGTGTCAACTGTATGTGTGCGTCCTGCTAGTGCACTCGCTCTCTGAGTGCTCTTTGAGTTGTGCGGGCAGCATAGCATGCCCAGCTGTTGCTGCTGCTGCAGTGGCTGCTCAGCCCAAGGGTGGATCTGAACAGATCACTTTTCCATTTCCTCATCTTGTGTGTGCGTTTGTGTGTCTGTCGTCTGGACAGATGTGTGTGTGTGTGTGTGTGTGTGTGTGTGTGTGTGTGTGTGTGTGTGTGTGTGTGTGTGTGTGTGTGTGTGTGTGTGTGTGTGTGTGTGCGAGTGTGTCTGTGTGTACAATTTTTTGGGTGTGTACCTATGAATGTGTGTGTAGTCGTTTGTGTGCATTTCTGTATGCATGTATGTGCATGTGTCTGTATGTGTGTTTGTATGTGCGCATGTGTTTGTGTGTGTGTGTGTGTGTGTGTGTGTGTGTGTGTGTGTGTGTGTGTGTGTGTGTGTGTGTGTGTGTGTGTGTGTGTGTGTGTGTGTGTGTGTGTGTGTGTGTGTGTCCGTACTATATGCATGTTTGCTTTCAGGCTGGGCGGATGGGTCTCTCTCCAGGCTTGACTCCTAACAGGGAGTTCCCCCTCCAAACACTGAAGTGATGACATCATAAGTTCAGCAAGGCAGTTTGCAGTTCACACTTTTAGGCCATTTTTTTCATTTTGGTTTCTTTGGCAGCTGGGATTGAGGAGGGAGAAAGACATGGAGGAATGGAGAGGAGAGCTGGCTTAACTAGAGGGGCAAACAAGGGTAGCTTGAGATGCCCAAAGAACTGAAACCAAATACAGACCTACAAACCAAATACGTGTCCTACATAGGAAAGAACATTCATTGTTATTCAGTTGAGGCACCAACTATTTGATTAGAGAACAAATTTTAGAATTACAACTGGAAATAATAAAATGGGCTTCTTGTGTTTTATATATAACAACATGACAAAAGTTAGTACAAGTCATTTTAGGACACATTGGTAGGTTCCCTGGCTCATGATAGCTAGGTTAGATCTTTAGCTGGTAAGAATAACTGGCAACAGTTTTTTCAACAAATGAGAAGGACAGTTACTCTGGATGAAAGGCACTATTGAGAAAATGACTGTACAGTGTTTAAGAAGAGTACGGTCTGTGACAGGACTTTTAATCAAGAGTACAACAGGTACACACACACGCGCACATACACACACGCACACACACACACAAACACACACACACACACACTGAAACTTGGAAAACAGCTGTGCAAAGAGCACATAAGTCTCTTTTTAAGAAGGGCTGACAAATCAGTTTTACAGAGGAGGGAAACATGAGACTCTTTGACATTCTTCACAAAGCACCAGGTGCACATGGATGCGATATTTTCTCCTGAGCCAGGTGTTAGTGTTCTACGTGTGTGTGTCAGTGTGCGTGTGCAAATACATTGAATGCTACAGTTTTAGGATAGAAGACAATGAATGAACGCCTGAAAAGATCTTAACTTCAACATGAATTATGTTGGTGTACATGTGCGCATGTGGATGTGTGTGGGTGCATGCACGCACCACATGCAAGCATTCGCACAGTTGGTCATGTGGATTATTTGCCTTGCGTTAAGGGAAGGCCAGTGCTGCCATATGCTTCTCATTACGACCCAGTCCCTCCGGCAGCAGAAACAACAGCCCTCTGAACCAGTCGGTGAAAGACAGAGGGGGAGACTGTAGACAGTAGATTCACAGCACCAAAGGCCAAATGTCCGAGATATAATTAAGATATATTATTTTTCTATTATTAAAACCCATTCCCTCCCTCCCTCTTTGCCATCCATCTGTCTGTTCTTCTCTCTCTCTTCTCTGTTTGTCGGGGCTCTCAGACTTCCGTGAGAGCTACTGCTTCACTCAGTTCGAGAACGGACGCTGCATGGCCCCAAGGTCCCTCAACACCACCAAAGAGCACTGCTGCTGCACATCCACGATTGGCCAGGGATGGGGAGACCCCTGTGAGATCTGCCCCAGCAAGGACGAGGGTGGGTTGATCTGCCATCCAAGTAGCAGCTATGGATTCTGATTTGATCAACTAGAAACTGTTGACGGCAAATTTGTGTCGAAAGCAAATTTGCAATATAAAATGTTCTTTCCCTGATGCCATAACAAATGGAATTGAATGGAAAAAGTCCTATTTTGTATACCTATGTATTGCCCCCTACAGCTTGGTAGGGGTATTGGTTTTGAAACATGGACATGCTGATGCCCTTGCAAACACAAACACATGCACGTAGTTCCAGGACATTAGGTAGGTACTTTATGGGCAAAGTGTGGTAAAGGGGGTGTTTTTGTATTGATTGTGTTGGATCTTTGTGTGATTTTGTGTTCCAGAGGCCTACACCAATCTATGTCAGTTCTCTGGATACACACGAGGGGTTGATGACAATCCTATTGGTTGGTCTGCCCGTTTGTCTTTATGTCTGTCTGTCTATCTGTCTGAACGTGTGCATGTCTGTTCATCTAGGTATATAAGAAAGGTTTTCTTTATAAAGCATATTTTTAAAAACAATCACGTTGTGAAACATTTTTAAATAGCAATTCAAATGTACCCGTTTTAAGCAACAAAATTAATTGAATATTCAACGTTACACCAAAATGTATAATCAAGTGTGTTGGTGTGTCTTTCTGCTTCCTAACTATAGATATTGATGAGTGCATCTACGAGCAATGCGATAATGGCCAGTGTATCAACACAGACGGCTCGTTCCGCTGTGAATGTCCCATGGGATACCGGCTGGGCACCACTGGAGTAACCTGTGAAGGCCAGTTCACACCCTCCCTCTCTTGCTCTTTCTCTATCCCTCTCTGTCTCTTTCTTTATCCCTCTCCCTCTCTCTGTCTTATCCCCCTTCTCCATCGCTTTCTCTCTCTCTTTGTCTGTCTCTCTATGTATCTGTTCCTCTCTCGCCCTTAGCTCAACTAATCTAAACTCAAGTGTTTATTGTGCCTTTCTTCAACACAAACAGACACCGATGAGTGTGACATCGGCAACCCTTGTGGCAACGGAACGTGCACCAACGTGATTGGAGGGTTTGAGTGTGCATGTGACAACGGCTTTGAACCTGGCCCCATGATGACCTGCGAAGGTAGGGAGAACTTTCAGCCAACACGCCTCCACGCTGAACAAGCATCATTTAATAAAACGTTTACAGCAGTACAGCAATAACAACGATTGTCGCCTGTCGTCTCCCATGCAGACATCAACGAGTGTTCCCAGAATCCCTTGCTGTGTGCCTTCCGCTGCGTCAACGTGGTGGGCTCTTATGAGTGTAAATGTCCCACGGGCTACGTGTTGCGAGACGACAAGAGGATGTGCAAAGGTACTGCAGCCAGTTCGCTCCAGAGATGTGTTGTTTTAAGGGGAAGGCAGAGACCAGCTCCTTATATGAATTGACGTAACGTCCGTGCGTCGGTTGCAAGTCCCATGCGGGGACTTGCAACCGAGACAAGACGCCCTTGTCTTGACGAGATGTAAAACCCTCTCCTGACACCGTCACCGGCTGAGTGGCTGTTTACGCCACAGCCCTCCACAGATACAAGGGGTGTCATGGGTACGGTTGTGATTTGGAGAGAACCGTAGAGAGCTGGGGGGGGGGGGGGGGGTGGTGAGTCAGGCACTCTTTACTAGCATGGCTGTTTAGACTACGCTTGGAACAGACCACCGACCCTCTCAGCACGTGTACCGTGTAACTCCCTGTGGGAGTTGGTGGGGGGAGATAAGGCTGTTCCAGAGAGTGTGTGTGCATGTGTGTGAGAGTGAAGGCATGTACTTCACATGTTGTCCCTGTGTTCCAGACCAGAACGAGTGTGAAGACGGCCTGGACGACTGCGCCAGCAACGGCATGACTTGCAAGAACCTCATCGGAACGTTCATGTGCATCTGTTCCCCGGGATACATGCGGAAACCCAACGGAGAGGGCTGCATCGGTGAGATAGCACGCTGCAGCCAAGGTTCACAAACTACATGTATCATTCAGGGAAGTCCAATGCTTGAACCACCTGGCTTTTTAAAGTGAGTTTGAGAGCTTGGCTTTCCTCACAAAAGCCCCATTAAGATGTTGCAGACAATATTAAGTGCAATAATAAACAAAACTTCTCCAAACAGAATTGTTGGAGATGCTCGATAAACACTGGAAACATTTGTTTGCATCTATTTGACGTACAGAAAACCCGACATACATAAAGTAACAGAATTGTTATGCTAACGAAATTCCGAACAGCGCCATATTTCTTGACAGTGTTTAAAGTTGTTTATGTTTGTGTGTTTGTGCGTGTGTGTGCATGTGGGTCCGTTTGTGTGTGTGTGGGTGTGTGGGCATGCATGAGTGTGTGTGTGTGTGTGTGTGTGTGTGTGTGTGTGTGTGTGTGTGTGTGTGTGTGTGTGTGTGTGTGTGTGTGTGTGTGTGTGTGTGTGTGTGTGTGTGTGTGTGTGTGTGTGTGTGTGTTGTGTTTGTGTCCATGTTCCAGATCTGAACGAGTGTGGCAAACCAGGCACCTGTAAGAATGGCCGTTGTGAGAACACCATTGGAAGCTTCCGTTGTAGATGTGACCAAGGATTCGAAGCCAACCCCACCCAGACGGAGTGCATAGGTCTGTCTCCCATATCTTATTTCACATATCCTATTTTCCCTTCTACTCAGACACTGTAGAACATAGGTGGATTATATTTGAATAGATTGGATTAAATTCAAATATGTTAAAAATAAATCCAATGGTGACCAATTAAATTCAAAGTAAACCCATTCACATCAACTTGTGATGACATGATCAACATGAATAGGCCATGAATAGTGTTATTATGCAAACCATTTCTCTCAAGGAGCCTATCTAAGTAAAGACGAGAATGTTCTTTAGCCACAACGCTAGCAACAACTGTTAAGGGGCAACTCTTCCATATAATCCTGATCGGAGCCTTGTTGGGAAAATACTCTGATTCGCTTTGTCCCTACAAACGCTGAGAGAATTTAGCTGAGGAACCGGGGTGGGTCGCTGCAAAGACAGCGGTGAGGACAAAGCTGTAGGTCTTATCTGTGCAAGGCCTGGCTCTCACAGGCCCTGCACATCCCCTCCACGTTGAGATCGGGAGGGTTTGCGTTGCCTGGTGGGAACTAAGGTCGCACAGGAAGAGAATGGGGTTGATAGGTTGTCCTGCATCCTTCCTGTCACACTGGCCCACCCACATGAACCGGGAAGCTTCTGGTCTGTCTGTCTGTCCGTCTGTCTGTACTTATTTGCCTGTCTATCTGTATTGTCTTTTCTGTCTGTCCGACTAAACATTTGGGAGCCATGTGCAGTCAGGATGTGGGAGGATTTGTCAAAATAAACCTTGCTCTAAATCTGCTCTTTGATTTAGAGTTTCACCTTTGTTTGTATTTTAGTTTCTTTGTAATAGTCTTTAAATATGTCTGTGGCAAAATTTCAGCACATGTGGAATTCTGTTGACCGGATATGTTATGTTTACTTCTAAGAAGAGGTTTGTGTTAACCCTAACGACACACACACACACACACACACACACACACACACACACACACACACACACACACACACACACACACACACACACACACACACACACACACACACACACACACACACGCACACGCGCACACACATACTCATAGCTAATGGCCATCTCATCCGGTGCCTCCCCTGTGCTCTCTAGATAACCGCCAGGGTTTCTGCTTCACCGAGGTCCTGACCACACTCTGTCAGATGACGTCCAGCAACAGGAACATGGTGACCAAGTCCGAGTGCTGCTGCGATGGGGGCCGGGGCTGGGGAACAGGCTGTGAGCTCTGCCCCCTCCCCGGGACCACCCAGTACAAGAAGATGTGTCCCCTGGGCCCAGGTTACACCACAGATGGCAGAGGTACCAAGTGAAAGTGAAACTTAAATGCTATGGAAAAATAAAAAAATTAAATTATGTTAATAATGTGTATATATATGTATAATCAATATATATACATTTATTTTCTTTTTTTGCATCTTTCTATTAACATTGAACCTCTGTGTGTACATTTAATTTGAATAGTGCCTTTAAAGTATACTATAACTACATCAGGAGAAGCCATGCTAAATGTCATTATACCTGAGTATCATGACCAGCATTCTTCCAAATATAAATATATATATATATATATATATATTTATATATAAATACATACACAGAGCCTTCACAAAAAGCAATTACACCTGAAAATGATTATTTTTAAGGCAACCAATTTAACCCAACAACAACCTGGAGAAGAAGAGATCTGGTTTCTGTGCCGAAATCTAACAACAGCCATTGTCCTGTTCCTCCCAGACATAGACGAGTGTCGCGTGATGGGGAATCTGTGCAGGAACGGCCAGTGCATCAACATGCTGGGCTCCTATAGCTGCGTCTGCAAGGCAGGCTACACCACGGATATCACTAGCACGCTGTGTGTGGGTGAGGACTCACATTCTACGCTTATCTCTAGCTTCTTCTCTATCAGCTGTGACCCTCCCCACACATCCCTCAGTCCTGCTGTCTAGGAAAGAATTGAAAAACTACCTGGAGGGAGTAGCTCTCGCTCCCCATCGAAAAACAAAGGAGAAGAAGGGAAAAAATGCAGTCCGTCTCATCTTTCTCCCTTCATGGAATGTCTGGCCTTAAGATCAAACTGTCTCATATTCTCGCTGACACATTCTCCCTCTATGTGTGTCTCTCTGGCTTTTGCTTTCCGTTTCTCTGTCCTTCAAACTCTCTCTCTCTCTCTCTCTCTCTCGCTCTCTCTCTCTCTCTCTCTCTCTTTCTGTCTATGTCTCCCTCTCTCTCTGTCTCTGTATCTCCCTCTCTCTATCTCCCGAAAGACGTGGATGAGTGCATCCAGGCACCCAAGCCTTGTAACTTCATCTGCAAGAATTCAGAAGGAGGCTATCTCTGCTCCTGCCCACGCGGATACATCCTTCAGGAGGACGGGAAGAGCTGCAAAGGTGAGCAACACAGACACAGACACACACACACACACACACACACACACACACACACACACACACACACACACACACACACACACACACACACACACACACACACACACACACACACACACACACACACAAACACACACATAAACACACACACACACACACACACACACACACACACACACACACACACACACACACACACACACACACACACACACACACATACACACACAGGCAGGTGTTTGTCTAAGTGTGTATCTTGGGTGTCAATGGTTCCTCCTCACTAGACAGTGCACATCTGTGCCCATTTGTTAGGCTTGTTTTGGAGTCTAAACAAGCGTGCTCTTCTCCTCTCCGTTGACTTCGCCAGCCTTGACTCCCAGTTTCCAGTGTCTGCTTCCTCAACAGTTCATTTGTAGTTCACTGACTTGATAGAGAATTAATAGACATGCTGGGGGTGGGGGAGAGGGACATCTTGTGAAAGCAATATCACAACATCCCCCAACGGCAACTATATTAAACTCCTTGACCTCTATTCCTGTTGGGTGATTTTGCGGTTATTTTACATGTACCACATGTCTAATTCTGATTCTGCTTGCCTCTCAGATCTGGATGAGTGCTCAAGCAAACAGCACAACTGTCAGTTCCTGTGCGTCAACACAATTGGAGGATTCACCTGCAAATGTCCTCCAGGATTCACACAGCATCACACAGCCTGTATAGGTAACTCAAAATGCCCTTTTCTCACAAAGTTTTATATTGAATTCTTTGTGTATTCTATATCTTCAAACTCACTCATGCCTTCTGGCTCTCAGTGCCAAAACCCATATTTTCCCTCGTACTTTCTTACTTAACTTTCGAACAAACGCAACAGCATTTAGATAACTCATAGTATATCTCGTCCCAGCTTGTAAAAGACCCTTCAAGCACCTCAGTCTAAAGCCCCCTAACCCTCTCAGAGAGTTAATAGACGCAGACTGATATCACGCTGATCTCATTAGGCCCCAATGGGTTTGAGTCATGGGAGCCTAGCAATGACTTGTTGTGGAGCACTGCAGTAGGTTGTCATGGTGACCTCTTCCTTTTTTTTTATGCCTCTCGCTCTCTTACTCTCTCTCCGTCGACCACAAGGCAGCTCCCATGTCAAAAGCCTTATGTCCCCTCTTCAGAGCTAATCCCACACCACCTCAAAGTCTTGCAGAAGCTGTGTTTAAAGGTTATATTGAAGGGTGATTATGTGCTCAGGACAAGGCTTGTAGCCATGCTTGGTTGTTTCACAGTTTGGGGATTGATTAGCATTTTACACCTTTACCGAGTGGTATAATCTCACTTGATGTGACAGAGCCAGTTCGGTTTTTTCAAAATGCACCAAAAGTGTGGCGCAACCGTCTCTCTTAGGCCTATTAAGCGGTTGTAGGATTTAAAAGTACTAACTTCTGCATTGCATTGTTCCTTGTGTAGACAATAACGAGTGTGCCTCGGACCCTAATCTGTGCGGCAGCAATGGTGTCTGCCAGAACAGTCCAGGAAGTTACAATTGTGATTGTCAACGTGGATTTTCATTGGACCCTGCCGGACAAACATGTGAAGGTCGGTGACTAATAGAAACCTCCTTACCTCCCTCCCTACCACCCAACGCCCCTCCCCCTCCCTTACTCTCCCAAAAAGCCCCCTCTTACACACACATTATTGTATGTTTGTACATCGCGGCACTTACAAATAGTACTTAGCATTGTGTAGCATCTTATCCTAACTATCCTTTTTGTATAGGGGGAATGGGTTAACCTAGCAATTATAAGTCCCTTGGTACTTTTCCTATGAACATCCATACCGACTGCAATATATTGTTGTTTCTCTTTTTTCTGACAATAAGTAATAATAATAATAATAATAATGTAAACCACCCTCGTCTTTAGTAAATGTGTTTCAGTTTAATTCTCATTGTGTGCGTGTGTGTGTGTGTGTGTTCCTTTGTGCTCCGGACAGATACGGATGAGTGTGATGATAACCACAGGTGTCAACATGGCTGTCAGAACCTGGTGGGTGGTTACAGGTGTAGCTGCCCTCAGGGATACCTTCAACACTACCAGTGGAACCAGTGCGTTGGTGAGACACAGTTCAGTCCATCAACATTCAATGTTATACTTGGTCACATTGAGCTGCTATACTGTAAACTCTTCGTTTCATTCTATTGCTGTACACAAAACCAATTGCCCGTCACAGTTGTATATAAATAGTGTGCGATTTAGATTTTCGCCTTTCATTCCTACTGCATTAATCCATCTCCCATATTCTCATTCCAGACTTCCTAGTATTGTTTCATGTTCTTTCAGCAGGATGACCTTTTGACTTACTTCCTGTTTATTTCCTGTGACCCAGATGAGAATGAATGTCAAAACAGCCAGATCTGTGGGGGGGCGTCATGCCACAACACACTGGGGAGCTTCCGCTGTGCGTGCCCCACCGGCTTCAACTACCAGCAGAACAGCGGGGGCTGCTCCGATGTCAACGAGTGCTCCTCCAGCCAAAACCCCTGCAACTACGGCTGCTCCAACACGGACGGCGGCTACCTCTGTGGCTGCCCTTCTGGATACTTCCGGGCAGGCCAAGGGTATGTGGGCTAGGGTCAGTGCTTTGCTGAGCATGGCTCTGACGGTGGTAGGGGTGTGTGTAATCACCACATGGTGTGTGTGTGTGTGTGTGTGTGTGTGTGTGTGTGTGTGTGTGTGTGTGTGTGTGTGTGTGTGTGTGTGTGTGTGTGTGTGTGTGGTTGCATTGCAGGCACTGCGTGTCCGGTGCGGGCTTCGACGGCAGCACTGACACCGGCGTCAGTATTGGACAAGCTGGAGTTGGAGATGGAGGTGGAGCGAAAGACGACAACTCTCTCTCTCATGAGGCCTGCTATGAATGTAAGATCAACGGCTATCCCAAGAAGGGACGCAGTCGACGCAGTACGAACTCTACCCAGGAGGGGGAGCACCTCAGTCACCAACAGGTTGGTCTACCCATACCCGAGTGACATTGATTTACTTTCTGTTATGTTTTGCTTCTGCTTACAAGTTTTTTTGTATACGAGTTTGTATATACGGTACATCTTTATCACAGTATCAGTCTCAAAATGGCTTTAAAGAGTATTCACTTTATTCTTCCTTTGCCAAATAATAGCAGGAGGTGGTCAGCATGGCCAGCCTGGACATCGAGGACACCCTCCTGTTCAACCTGAACATCAGTGACCTGAGCGGCGGTGTCCCTATCCTTGAGTTCACGCCAGCGCTGTCCACCCTCAACGACCACATCCGCTACACCATCGACTACGGCAACCAGGAGGGCTACTTTAAGATCCACCAGGCCCAGGGCGTGAGCTACCTCCACCTGGCCAAGAGGAAGAAGGCACTGCCTCCCGGGGCGTATGAGCTCCAGATTAGCAGCGCACCGCTGTACCGCAAGAAGGAGCTGGCCGAGCTGGAGGACAGACACGATAAGGATTACCTCACAGGACAGCTGGGCGACACGCTGAGGATGAGGGTGCAGATCGTCCTCCATTAACCGCCACGGGACAGAGACAGGGGCAGAGGCTGCCACGCTGCGACTGTTGATCCAGGCTCAGACGTTCTCCAAGGAAAACAAAAGAAAGGCCCGAAGCTTAAGCATCTGTGGCTGCTGGAGGAACCACCGAGTCTGGGTCAGCGGTGGTGGGGGAGAGGGCAGCTCCTTCCTTGCTCCAACGTGGAGGAAGGCTTGACACCAAAGAGACAAGGATTGAGGTTTTGTAGGGTGGAAGGGGCGGGTGGGTGTGGGTGGGGGGGTGGGGGGCGAAATAGTTTGATTCCCAAAGACGATTCTACATATCATAGATATACAATCGCCCACGTTTTTGTTTTTTTTTGTTTTAAAACGACCGGCTGATCTTGTCCGTGTGTCATGATCCTCAGATGAAGAACATATTGTCCTGACAAACAACTTCAGCTGTGTGCAAAAAAGTGCTCTAGCGAATGTGAGGGGTGGGGGGTGGGGGATTGTGCAGAGGGGAGAGGTGGCAAGAATTGTTCTATGTTGTATATGATATGTGGAATCGGGCACCAGTTTGAAAGGGCACTTGAACTGTAGAAGGCTTTACATAGCTCGTCTTTGGTGTAAGAATTGGAAGTAATTAATTTGCAGTGAATTCCTTTCCTCTATTAAACAAAAAAAAAACAGCATGAACATCTGACTTTCTTATATATTTGACTGAAAATAAGTAAGACTAACCGGAAGTTGTTGGCTGAGGAAAGGAACTTACTGTAGACTATTGAAATGGACCCATGTCTGAGCTTGAATGATGTCTTCTGCATATTTAAACTAAGCTTATTCCATTTTTCCTACTGACTAGAATAATTCATATTTACTGGTGCTAGCAAAACAATTACAGACTTCTGAAATGCACTGTACTATTCAGTAGTCACAATAATTCCATTCCATCGGCCGCTTCTTCAGATTTCAAGTCTTCGCTACAAAAACAGTTAGCTTCATACCCTGTGTGCTCTTCTTTATACTAAATGTAAATTATGTGTGTTTATACTGTAATAATCAATGCCACCTTTAATCTATGAAGCATTTGTAAACTATAGGAATCCTCGCAACGTTGAAGGGGTTTGTAATGGTGCTTATAATGACCAACTACTTTGTAAACTGTGTATACATACAAATCTGTGCACACATACCACATTGTGATGACGCCAAACGTGGGCCTTCATGATTATGCACTGAGGCCTTCATGGCCACACATTCTCTCACAAGTACAATCAGTGCCGCATCGTCTTGGACCAGCCTTAAGACACCCGTCTGTGTTCTCCGCTCACGTCAGTGAGGGTTTTCGTCCGAAATTCACAATAAACTTACATATTTTTGGTGTATATGTCACCACTGCTATGCTTTATTTGAATTATTGAGGCTATTTACCATTTCTTTCTTAGTAGCAATATGGCTGATTCTTTTTCCAATATATTCAGCTACATATTTAGGGAGTGGCAGGTAGGAGTCTTGCTCAAGGAGGCATATGGGTTGTGTACATACAGAACAAATTATACCCTGCATCTTCTCCTGAAATTAAGAGAAAGGTTCAACATAAAACTTAACACATAACCTTTGAAAGTCAAGTTAGACTTTATGGTACACTGAATTATTTATTTCCCTATAGTGCCCCCATGTGGTGAAATAACATTTTCTTCATTAGTGTCTGGGAGATTATCATAAGAGAAGTACAAATGAAAACAAGGACACCAAATTAATGCACAGATATATTGTTAGAAAAAAGTATACCAATGAAAACAAATAATATAAAACAAATATTTAATTCACATAACTCAACCAATTCATAATTTTGTACTTTATACATGTTCATTTCAGTTGGCTCCAGTTGACCCAAAGCCCCCAGCTCCGCGTTGTGTCTCGTCAAGGGTCTGAAAAACAAAACCCAAACTTCAAAAATATTCTACAATTAACAATGAAGGAAACAATTTATATCAAAGATTAAAAAAGGATATGTATATAAACGCATCAGTTGCATTTCTGAGAGCGGAGGTGTTTTTGAGTTTTACCTCCAGCATCACTAGCTCTGGGTAGCAGATCTTCTCACAGATCAGCTGAGCTATCCGGTCACCCTTCCTCACTGCAGGGGGAAGGAGACAAAAGCACTAGTTGAGTTTCCCGTATAGTATTTAATAAGAGTACACAATATTTCATACACATTTCAAACAAAGGAAATGATCTCCGAAGAGCTTTCACATAATTTAGGCACAGCCAATTAGAGTAGTCCAGGTATCTAGCCAGAACATGAAACCCATGACTTAGGAGTTATTAAACCTGATGATTCAAGGAGGTAGGTAACTAGAACATACCCACAAAGGGAGTCTTGGCGAAGTTGAAGAGCACAACTCCAACATTGCCTCTATAATCCTCATCGACAACTCCGGCTAATAAAAGAAAAGCAAAGCACGCATGTTAAAAGCAAGGGATTACACCACAGCTCTAATTAGGACTTCTTCAGCATTCATGATATCGCCGAACATAAAAGTTATGAACTCACCACCAACATCAATGAAGTTCTTTACTGCCAGTCCAGATCTGGGTGCTATAGAACATTATTTTGTTAGTATAATATATTAAATTAATCATTAAAACAGTGAAAATGAACAGTGGTCACTTTTTAAGGATGTGCATGACACTCACCTACTCTACCATAGTAGCCGTGAGGAACCGCAATCTGTAAATCCGTACGCACCAGGGCCTTGTCCATAGGTTCAATGGTGTACTCGTAAGCACTGTATGATTAGAAAAATAAAGATGTTGATACAATTGGACTTGCGAAAACTAGAAATCTAGAAGTAAGAGTATTACCATTTCATGCACAAGGTAAACAAACCTGTAAAGGTCGTAGCCTGCAGCTCTGGGAGAACCCCTCGTTGGAGTCGTTGCCAGCTCAGAGAGTTTAGCGAATTTAAGGACGAGTGGGTCATCTTCAGAGTGCGTTTCAGTCTTTGTCCTCTTCAATGGAGAGACATCTGAAGCATTTGTTACATCTACCGAAGGCATGTTATGAAAGAAAAAAGTCAATAGTATGCAGCATGTAGTTATTCGTTTTCGATTTAGATGTGGCTGCCGCTCATCGATCTTGTGGATAGTGATTACAAACTCGCGGGCTTAAAGTGGCGCGATTGTATGGCGAGCGACTGGGTAGCCCCGCCCATTCCACCGCCGATTTGAGTTCACCCTGCAGAAGGGTCTGGAGAGTCTGGTTTCGATACGTTTTAGCGGGAGCCAATCACCAAGCTGTCTTTTTCCGACTGGCGCGCTATTGGCTGGTTTAACACAATGACGACAGGGAAGCGACGGCAAGCAACAGGGTCATTTTAACTACCTTTTGTGCTGAAGAAATGGGTTTGGCAGAGCAATGGGCGTGTTTGGCAGAGCAATGGGCGTGTTTGGCAAGTGGCTCCGGCTGCAGATCTGCAGATAGACCCTACTCGAGTAGAAAATGACAGCAGATCCCGACCAACGTATTTACTGCCGCCTTCAAAACGGTCGGAGTTTCGGACCTTAAGCTCGGAGGAAAGTGCTTTGAACACTCTGTTGGGACGGAGCTTCCGCTCGGAATTTCTGGCGGAAGTAAAGCTACCCGAGTCCTCCAGGATCACGCCACAACAATGGCTGCCCATTTAATTAATAGACCAAATTGAACTTGCAGCAATCACTAAGAGGCGAACTTAATACCCATTCTAACATTTGCATTACGATACATTTAAGCTTACAATTATAAACATCACCTGATAAATTCTCGCTCATGGTCAACCATCGGAAGCAGTCCTAAGAACTGATTAATCTGATTCAGCAAGCGCAAAGAGGTCCCTGCAGACATCCCTGCTTGTTGTTATGAAGTTTAGTCTCAGGAATTATCTGTTTTTCCGGTTTTATGTCAAAGCCTACGAACTTCTGAGGGGCGTTTCCTGAACACTCATTTCGGAAGATGGGAAGGTTTACGTAAAGACACGTAAGAGCTTCCGAATCTCCGAGCTGCTTTGAGGGCGGAATTTTATTGAGCTTGGTCTGAAACACACACACACCCCTTCCGTGTTGGTGTGTTTGTCTTTGAGATTATTTAACCGGCACTCATGTCACGTAAGGTTTATTCATTTTATGGAAATTACTGAGTGTGATTACAGTACAAATAAAAACGATACATGTATAGATCGCAACCAGTAATGCCTCGTCACTAGGGCAACACCTCCCCCGAGATTATGTCAAAATGTCTTCTTTGTTTACCAGTTTGGTTCAACCATTGTATCGTTATCCAATTGCATTCATTGCATTATCAACCAGCCAAACGACCTTGAATAGTGAAAAATGTTCCATGGTTGCATTTGTTTGTTACAATAGCATCGCAAAAAACAGCAAGAGCGTTAAAAGAAAACTAAACCATTGTACTATTCGGAAAGGAAATCCTCAATGGCATGCCATCAAGATGTTGGACTGTACCGTGCTCATCTTTGTCTTGGGTCGACATATTACATTTCCTTTGCACAGAATGTGGGGCAGTTGGCCACAACGAACAACCCAGTAGTTGCTGGACCAATCCTCGGCGAACAGTTTGAATCATTTTTCTAGGTTTATGTTAGCTTGTCGGTAGTTCGACACGAGCTGCACGTCTCCTTTTCCTCCTGCAGGGGCCACTGCGCCCTCACCCGAGGACACGTGTTATGAAATTGTGTCATGTTGGTCAGCTAAAATATGATGACGGTCTATTATTATTTACAGTTAATAGGTTACAACAAACATATATCTTACATGTTACATGAATGTGTTGGATTATTATTTGTCCTGCAAAATACTAGGCCATTCATTGTTCGTCCATCTGTGGAATCCCTACTATATAAGGCCCATAGATATTCTGAAATGATAAATACAAAAATAAGAAGACAATATTTTAATTATTCTTTAAATCAAATGATCACATTTAATAAGACATAATTCTGAATTAAAAATATACAGACAATTAAGCAATTTTCATTAACCCAAAGGAGTATGTTATGCTATAGGCAAAAAATGAATAGCGTACCCTTTGTAATATTTAGACATTAATATGCAATAGATAAACGGCTTTATAATACAGCAACACACTATGCATGTCAAACAATAACAAAAGTGCATATTTCCGTATGGCCTAATGACAGAAATCAGCATATACCCAACACCTGTGAGTTTTCCATATTCATTCTTTACTATCAAAAATACTAAACATGTATTGATATACTCTATATTAATGCTTTTATTTTACAGTTATAAAATGTTTTGATAGCAGTGACCTGCCATTTTGCCAACCAACAACATGCACAGGTATGGTGGAATTGTACATACAACTGTTTTATTGTATTGTGGCCTCGCTAGGAGAAAAAGCATTACCAACTCTAGATTTTTATTTGCCTACTTTGTAAGCATTGAAACCTATTCCATGCATTCAGATAGCCGACCACTCCAGAGAATAACATCACTAAAGTCATGTTTTAAATGTTTCTGCATTTTGAGTCTGTTCTGGCACAAGTTCCCTTAAAATGAAACCGACCACAATGTCCTTTCAAAAATTAAATTTTAGCAAGGTTGTCTGCCGTTGTCCTCTCCCTCCCGCTCAGGAGTAGAAGGTGAGGACACTCTTGTGGTTTCCTCGGATGAGTAGTGTGGGAGGGAGGTTCTTAGTCAGAGTGTCCAGCCAGGCCATGTAGAGGTGATCAGAGACAGACTCCTTGCGGGCAATAGGCATGCTCCTGTAAAGGTAACAGGGAAAACAGTAAGCACCCAGTTCAACCCTTTTTTGTACTGTGAACGTATGTTTTGCCTCTTTCCTTCCTTTAAAAATAAACAGTGTTGAACCTGCCCACACTTTTCTGCTGGTGCTTTTATATAATACATTTTTCATTCGAGCCGTACAGTATGGGATGTTTCACCTTAATGGTCCATACTTACACTATGATGAGGTTAGCCGAACTTGACTTCTCCCTGAGAAGCTCATTCAGGCGCACCTGCAGGTTAGTCTGTAAACAATCGAAGAAATTTGTATGCAAATAAACAGACCAAAATACTGTGTTATCAACTAACTAATTGACTCCAAAAGAAACACAAACTGTCTGTCTTCTGTATATCGTCTTGAATACATTTGTATTCTATATTTATATATTTATTTATTGTGTATTTTTTCAATCTGGTTGTTTAACCTTTTCTTCGAAGCTGCTGAGCTCTTCGTCTGTGATCATCCAGGGCGATTCTTCTCGCAATGCTTCACTGCGGGCCTTGTCTTTGCCACCCTCGTGCAGACGGAACGGTTCAATCATGTCTTCAAATGCCTTCCAGCTAAAAGGAAGCCCATGGATTTATACATTATTTTCTAAAACATTAAAGAAAGCTTAAACCACTATTCCACCCTCTGGACTCTGGGCAATGAAATAGCAATGGAAAAGGCACACTTACTTATCTGATTTGGGGCCGATGTGAAGATCGTCGATGACATTGATGTCACTGCAGTTAATTCGGAATTTGATCAACAGGGTCTTCATGCTGCAGAGAGAAGAATATTTTGTTGGACTAATGGACTCCTGGACTCATTATAGGAAAAAAAGAACAGCTTCTTTCTTCTAAATAAATGTGTGTAATTATTATCATAAACTTTTATAATAATCGTACTCCTCTTTATCCTGCTCAGTGCGTCCAGGTTGCCCGGCAACAAAGATCCTCAATTTACAGTCCTTCCACTTCTTCCTGGTGGTGAGAATGTACGGCAGCAGCAGGGTCAGACCTGGATGAGACATTCGTTGATTCATTCATTTGTTTCATTATTTTTTCACCACTCTGTCAAAATTAGTATCAATCGATATCTCATGGCCTATTCCCCCCTCAAACAATGGCAGAAGATAGTGTGGGAATAGAAAAATAAATGATTCATTCAACATAGCATTATTCAGTTAGTCAGTTCTAAAACTGTTTTCCCGTATCTATGGCTGGAAGTGTAATGCTCCTCTCTGTGTGTCGTCTGTCTTGGACAATGCACCAATAAGGGCACCATACAGTGCATGTGATGCGAATGCTTGAGGCCAGAAGCAATGAATACCCACCGCCGTCATCAAACAACCACCACACGTCAATGGTGCCTTTGGATTGTTTCTTCTGGAACTGAGTGCTTGCCTCCAATAGCATGTCATTAATCTTGGCCTCCTGTGGTGGTGGAGGGCTGCACACTGATACTGGTGGACAGAGGGAATAAGCACAACCAGAGTTAACATATGGGTGTAGCGGGGGGGGGGTTAATGCAGTATGACAGAGAGTGTCCGTCTCCGTGAAGAGGAACGGTAAGAACATTAGCAGGGAGAGCCAGCTCTGAAATCTCACGTTCCAATTAGACTGTACATTGCACACTCCAGCAATGCCTGGCAAAATAATGTGTCGACGCTCTGTGTGTGTGTGTGCGTGCGTGCGTGCGTGTGAGTGTGTGTGGGCGTGCGCGTGTTTGTGTGTGTGTCCAAGACTAAAAATATGCTTAATATAACTGGCCCCCCACTGTCTGAGTAAAATTACTGTTTTGTCAGACCATAGTCTTACTGGACAAGAGAAGCCGTTTTATTAGATCAAATCCCCATCGATGTGCTTCTGGGAGCTCGCTGATTGTGTTATAATTTATGAAAGAGGATAGAGAACTTTATTCACAAAAAGATATCTGAATTCAAGGCTACTTTTGTAAAAGCAGTTTCTTTATTTAAGGCTACAATGGGCATGTGTTCTGTTTTAAAAAGTGACATTTTTTCCGAAGCACTAAATTATGATGTCATCTTTTACAATTACATCACTCTGCTTACGTGAAGTTGCAAGGAATACGGAATAACATGCTATTTTATAATTCATAAAGAAGAAGTGGTATACCTCTGGTGGTGAGCACTTGTTGAGATGAGTTCTTGGATTTCCTGAACCTTCCCTTTCCTTTCACTCCATTGGACATGACCTCCTTCTCCTGAGCCTCTTGCTCCTTCGCAGCTTTCATCATTTCCTCTAGAGAGCAGCAGAAAGCAATATACTATTTAGTAATATAACTGCCATGTTATATCCAAAGTAAATCCTATGACAGGAACAGATGAGGCCTTTTACTTACTTGAACCTACAACCCTTCAACTGGGAGTTGGAACATTACCCTATCCTGCCCTCTAATGTACACCAGGAATATTAATTAAACGGTAAATCAGTGTTGACATTACCAAACTAGCTTCATAGAAAGATGTCCTGCAATCCAACACAGCCTTTATTAAATAACCAAAACGTCATCATACAGCTAAAAAGCAGGATAGTTATCATTTCTTTATCAGGTACATTTGCGTAATAATTTCAACAACAAAAAATGATAATATTCAGTGTGCATCAATTTGTACACTAAACAACACTAAATGTATGAACACTAAAACATATGGCTTTGATACTGTAGGTTAGTCAGTTAATTTGTGAGAGGGGCTCATAATAATGCACCCACCTTCTACCTCTACGAACTGAGACATGTCCAGACCCTGGGGCACTCTGAGCACCAGAGTGCCGTACTCAAAGTCAAATGCATCGCTGGAACAAAGACAAGGGGCATATGAGGATACCGAGCTTCATTAAGCATCTGCATATAATATACTTTTTTATTTTTTTTGATTATTACAATTGCTTAATAATCTAAAAAGTGTGCTCAGTCATGCATTAGTGTGTGTGTTTAAATGTGAGGATAGTGTGTGTGTGTGTGTGTGTGTGTGTGTGTGTGCGTGCGTGCGTGCGCCTATGCGTGTTTAGGTATGAGATTTTAAGTTTGTGCCTGTGTGTTTAAGTGAGAAAGTATGTGTGTGAGTTTGTGTGAGTGTGTGTGTGCTGTGTTTCAATGTGTGTGTGCTAGTGTGAGTATTTCATGTGTGAAAATATGTATATATGTGTAAGGGTGTATATATTTGTGCTGTTTGCTTGCATATATGTGTGTGTGTATGCCAAACGCACACACAAACACATATACACAAGCACACACCATAAATGTGAGGGAGAGTGACATACTGGAGAACTCCCACATAGTTCTTGATGGCCTGAGTGTCGGCGCTCCTCCAGTCTCTTTTGAAGCCCATCATGAGGATGTTAGGCTTCAAGCGGCCCAGACCAGAGCTCTGTTGGCGGCAGGGTTAAAACAAACATCATAAAGATCAACCTCCCAAATGACCGCTGAAACCACAAAAACCCAGATAGCGTGTTCAATTAACTCACGGGTATGAATATGTAATCATTACAAATAAACAAATAAAAACAAATCCATAAAAAGGTGTATCAAAAAAAAAGAAGCCTTTTACTGGGACAAGATAAGCCTGTGAAGATGTTACGAGCTGATTATAGACAAGATCCTCTGCCTCTATCCCTCAGCCACAGGGCTTTTGTTAATCAATTCTAACTTTTATACTTCCACAGTGTTTGAAGTAATAAGCCTAGGAAGGAACCACAGCTATATCCTTTGGCCACTGCGATAGCCAGAGCTGTAACACTTGTTATCTTGTTGCCCCACATTACACTATTTCACTCGCTGTGTCCATAAAGACCTTGACAGGAGCCTTGGTCTGGTTCTGAACCACAGTTATCTCTAGCTGATAGATTCACACTTTGTGTTGGATCAGGCAAATTTAAGAGACAGTAAAAAGATTGTGCTGAATCATTTGTTGCATTTAAAAATACATAGTGTTTTGACACTTCTCTTTTCAAATCACTAACAGACTGCAAGGAAGACCTGCGTTCATATGTTGACCAGCTGACCTGCAGTAGGGCGTCTGCCCCTTGCCTGAAGTCATCGCTGGCCACTGCAGTGTAGAATGCCTTGCGTTTGTTTTTATGAAGCCATAGTTGATTCTTCTCCATGCCAGCGTTCATCTCCTGAAGCACCTTCCACCTTGGGCCCTGGAAATGTAAAAATCAGCTAGGCTCATGAATGAAGGAATTTGTTGCACGGGTACAAGCTTCATGATGAAGATACATTATACATTTAGGGTATTTACATTCACCTATACATTAATGTATATATGAATGTGTGCATATGTGTGTCCACCAATCACAAACTCTATTTTAAATTCAGAGGAAATAGGTGACCCTCAACCCTGTCTCTAGTACCTTTGTTAAAATAACACACCTACATATATACTTTATTCTACTTTTAAAAGTCAGGTGACAGGTTTACACTTGAATCAAAGGTTGAAATTTGAATAAAAATGGCCACAGCTGTTCCTTGGAATAGAAATTAGCATTCTCCTGCCTAATTTGGTTTTAAATCAAAGGAATCGAGCATATCCCAGCCACATTCTCCCCTCAGGTCTTGACATATGAGACACTGATAAGACCCCCTCCCCCCTGGTAACAACCGGTAAAAGTAATTTGTTTCAGATCACATACCACAAAGACTTCAGAGGTAAGACAGAGTCCATAGGTCTTGGATAAGGAGTGAGCCAGGTCCAGGAGAGCCGGTCTAGTGCGTACCGAGCCAGTGAGGACAATGATCTGAGGCCTAGTGGAGCAGTGGATGAACAGGGGAAATGTGAGAGTACTGACATATTTCACGTCAACGATTTGAGGAATTGCTCCTGCGGTCCGTCTGGTACCTGAAGTTTTTCACATGTTCCTCGATGCCAGACAGAGACAGGGCATTGCTGACCGCGCTGACAAAGGTCACCGCCTGGGTGGACGAACCCCAGTTCACGTCTAGAAGAAGACAGGGTTAATGTTTTAATGCTGATGCTGATGGTAATAAAGCCAAAGGTGATTTCGTAACAGGTCTGCGTACATGAACACATTCAAGCGTTTTGCACACACTGCACTCACTGGGCTTTTTGACGGTGACGTAGATGTACAGAAGGATCTCGATGCCGTAGGTGAGGAGCGCGGCCCACCAGTTGATGACAAACATGACAACACAGCATAACACCGCACCCACCAGCGACAGCCACATGTTGTAGAATTTGTATGCCGGGCGCCAGCCTGTGGAGAAGACAACACAAAGAATGTAAAGCACACATCGTATTTTATGGATTCCTTATTCGCACGCTACAACCTCTATCATATCAAAAAAATAAATAATAATCCAAGACCGATTCCTCAAAGAATGCCATTTCTAAAGCCAATGCATGAAGAAAACAATAAGCAAAATATGGACCAGGGACATGCTCACGTATGTGTGTTTATAACCGACCTGGAGACTTGGCGTAGGAGGCGTGGAAGCAGGAGAAGTTGATGAGAGCGTAGGAGGCCAAGAAGAAGTTGGAAATGATGGGAGCGATAACGTTCAGGTCGCCTACAAACACAGAAAGCAGAATTAGGCTGAGGTGGTCCCCTGAAGCTCCGAGCAGCATGCACCACACTGAGGGGACTGGTGAGCAGGGAGTTTGCATGGCATTTCTTTCTGGTTTTAGTATGATTATCATTGAAATGACGATGATATCATTAATTCGTAGCCTATTGGGTTGGGATCTTTCCAGATCAATTTCAGTTCACATTCTGTTGCTCTCTGCGGATCTGTCAGGCACAAAGCCCATTGAAAAAAGATTGCAAAGGGACAGGGATTTTCAGATCGTGAAAACGCAAGGAGCTCCGCGGTCGGCAGATTTCAAGAACTATTGCTGCTCCTTAAGACAGTGTATCAATCGAGCACAGTGTATCAAGCACTCAAAGATGTTTTATCTGAAGTAGACCGAATAAGGATGTTGAAGTGATCTGCACAACAAGCTTTCCTCAGACATGTTTTTCCTGACTTCGAATTGGATTAGGCAAGAGCGAAGAGAACAAGAGCATCCCTTAGTTATTTGATCTGATATTCGGGAGTTTTGGAGCAATGTAAGACGATGACCATGCGTGAAAATCAATTTCGGTCAAGCCAATGCCAGACCAACTGATAATCATTGCCGACCACAACTTTAATATATAGATGGTCTCATCAGGCTTTGCCCTAATGCATACTGTGTAAACAACTAAAAACAACTGCTTGCCTTTGTTTTCTGTGTAACCTACAAAGTTAGCCTCTTCTCAATGGCCTTTTTTGTACTGCATCCCCTGGGAACATCTGTTTATTGAAGTTTAGATGGGAAAACTGATGATAACCCAGCACTCATTTGACTCAACTGACCTATGAGAATGAAGGCAACAGAGATTAAGAAGGTGAGGACATAGCCGCGGATGGGCTCGTTGTTCTTGCCGCTTCCCTTAGCAAAGAAATGCAGTGCTGTGTAGATGTTGTCCTTGCACAGTGCCTGTTGAGGAACAGAGTCACTGTTAAAAGAGGATAACTGAGAACGCTTTACACGTTTCGTTGAATACTTTTACTTGTGAATAAACCATGTTCATGACCAAGGTCAGGTGTAATGAATAAGCACTATCTGGTGGGACAGAACTGTTTCTTTTTCTAGGTGTGCGTTGGACCAACCTGGAAGACTTTGGGAGCACTGACTAGTGAAGCAAGGGCAGAGGATAGGGTGGCTGAGAATGTTCCGGCGATGATGAGGGGACCAAACCCTGAGACCATGGTCATCACCTGCAGGGCAGAATGTCAGAAGTTTCCAAAGAAGGAAAAGAAATTGGGTTAAAAGGGACTCGGTTTCATGGGAACATTCAACTTCTATATCTATAGTCCCATTAATATAACTAATACAGAAAAACAATTTGGGAAGCTATGCACTGTGTTTGTTTGCGTGTGCGTGTGCGTGTGCGTGTGCGTGTGCGTGCGTGCGTGCGTGCGTGCGTGTGTGCGTGCGTGCGCGTGTGCGTGTGTGTGTGTGTGTGCGTGTGTGTGTGTGTGTGTGTGTGTGTATGTGTGTGTGTGTGTTGGGGGGGGGGGGGGGGGGGGGGGGGGGCGTTTCTCAGCATCTGAAGAGGTCATGGTAAAGCACAGTTAGAGGAAACCTTTGGGCCGGTGTACCTGGAAGTTATGCATCGAGCCAAACTTGCAGGAATCTGGGTTTGTAACACAGGAGGAGAAGTTGTACCCCAGTTCACAGGCAGCCACTGAAGGACCATTGCAATCCTCTGCTGGCATGAACGTGGTGTTGATAAAGGAAGTCATGTTTCCAGTGGCATCACGGACAACACAGGCAGCTGACAAACACAAAGAGAGCAGTGCTTAGAAATATAGAAGTTACTGTGAGATATGGATTTAATGTATTGTGTGCAGGACCAAACATTGGATGTGATACCTATTAGGTTTCCATATTCTTTTTTTAAAATGGGAATATGTCAAAAACAAATCAAGCTTTATATAATACGTACAGACACTGAGGGCTACTGCGAGGTAAGTGATACCCGTGATCAAAATGGCCCACAAGGTGCCCTTAGGAATGGCTGCTTGAGGATCCTGTAAAAACATAACACAAAACACAACAATAAATTCCATTGTTAGCGAGCAAATGATCGGAACATATTAAGTTAGTTTAAAGCTAAGAAAACACTGAATGAATTATTCTGTATTATTCTTCATTTTCATCTGGCTGGGAATATGTTAGTCTAGTGAGAGCATCCTGATCTCGCAAGTTCACAATCTGTGTGTCTCTCTTTTCCAGAAATGTCAAAATGTCATGTCTGCATGGAATACTTTTCTCAGATTAGAATATTTTCACTTCCAACTGGATTCAACAAGAGGGGTCTCTCTGATTGTCTGGAGGTTTTTGGACAATCAATTTGAAAATCGACTGCTGTGCAGCCGATGTCAGACATATATTTATTGCAAAAAGCAAACTTAAATATCTGTATGTTCTCACAAGGCTAACGAATCTGTGGTTCATGAATTCTTTGGGTCAATTTCAACAGTCACCAATTTCCACAGTCACCTTCAAGTCTCCAGAGATGTTGGCTCCGGCAAGAATGCCAGTGGCAGCAGGGAAGAAGATGGCAAAAACTGAGAAAAAGGACTCTGCTCCTCGGAAATCTGGTGTAAAGTTTTCCATGAATATGTTTGCTGCAAAGAAAACACCAAAAAAATACCCATAAAGTGAGAGAAGGAAGGGGGAGCCTCACCAACATAAGGTTGGTTAGGCTATATACCATCTGAATTAAATGCTTCAGCACAAGGGTTTGTTTAGAATGCAGATTGTAACTTCTTTGTATCTGACCTTGATAGTTGAAGAAGCCTTGTGTTTTCTTAGTTTCTGTGGCCGGGATGAAGGTTCCCACAAACACGTTGACAATGGCCGCCAACAAGATAACGAGCAGAACAATCTGGGCCTATTAGTGAAGTCAAAGGACAGTTTTAAGCTTGCATTCATTTGGTTGGTCGACCATGCTAGCCATCCTCCTGTTCTCTTCCTCTTACCTTGGCTTCCCATGCCATACCGGCTAATGATATGCCCAGGAGCAACACCACTGTGATACAGCCAATGATCCTGATGTCATTCAACGGATCCACCATGATGGAATCATAGTCCTGGAAGAGAGGAAGCCGAGAGGGCGACGGATAAGCATTGATAAAAAATCAAATATTCAGTTCTAAGATAGTTGCTGTAAAGCATGCTTACGTACTACGAGAAGCTGAACCACAGTCTCTGCAAATCCAACCACATACATAGATACGGCCACTGCGTTGGCAAACGCAAAGATCAAACCGATGGAGCCTCCAAATTCTGGTCCTAAGCTGCGAGATATCAAGTAGTAGGCTCCTCCTGTGAAGACCGCGACAACGGAAAATAGACAATTACAGACACGCACACACAATGGTGGATGATTAATCACCACATCAAGGATTCATTGACTACATATCAGGAAGAAAATTATTTATGGTGATAGCTACGGGGTGCAGTTTTTAACTTTGTGTCTTTATCCAAGAAACTTGTTCACCTGCTTCCTGTTTGATTCTCTATCTCACAACCCTGTTTCCAAGGGTGTGTAAACATTATGGATATGCTCGCACACTGTTTGCATCCATCGCCCCTTATCGACGTGTGGCTGGCTTTGTGTTGCATGTGTATTTTACTAATGCTTAAAAACCTTTCCTGGCAAGGGAAGTTGTCTATCAGAAATGAGAGGAAATGTCTGTATCAGTGGTCACCGCATAAACGTTTCTTAAGGTATACAATGGTAGAGCAGTAATTATGTATGAACTTAATTGTAGGTTGCACGATGGAATAGACAGTGTGTCTGTAAACTAATAAAATTATAATAAAAAAATATGTGTAAGACCCAAGGGTTTAGAGGTAATTGCTATTGTGTTGTGATGATAAAGCGTTTTCTCACCTCCTCTGACAATTCCGTTTGTACAAATAGCAGACATGGAAAGGCCAGTGATGGTGGTTACCACACAGCTCAAGAGAATAACAACAATCCCAAGGCCTGGAAAGAAAACGTTACACAAATCAAAAAACAAATCTTTATTCTCCACACACAAGACCCAACATATTTAGTGGGGCTTTTGTTAGCCATGCCCATGTATAGGGGGTGGACCCTCACACACATTCTGGTTTTAAAATGCTTAAATACATGAGCGACCTCACCTCAACTCTACTCAGATCTTTCCCCAACCCCCTTCATCTCACCTCTAAGACTTATGCACATGTACACACACACACACACACACACACACACACACACACACACACACACACACACACACACACACACACACACACACACACACACACACACACACACACACACACACACCACACACACACACACACACACACACACACACACACCCATGCATGAACAAATGTAAAGACACACATGCACACACACACGCACACGCATACCCATGCATCCAGGCACACACGCAGGCACACACTCACGCGCACACACACGCACACACACATACGCACACACACACACACACACACACACACACACACACACACACACACACACACACACACACACACACACACACACACACACACACACACACACACACACACACACACACACACACACACACATATACCCATACATATATCAGATAGTTGAATCAGTCCCAAGACAATGATTCACTACAAAGTAGTGGAGGACTGCATAATTAGAATACCGCTTTCACCAGCTCTGCCTCACATCCTGGAACACACATCCACCTATCTTTTCAGAGCTAAGATAACATTATTAAAATGGAAATGAATCCTTACTAACTATGTTATGTGGACCCATATTGAAAGAAATGCAGTCAGGGGACTTGGGGATGATTTGGAATGTTGGTCAATATCACAGCCCACGTCTCATTGGAAAGCAGGAGAGCCATGCAACTCACCCCAGCCGGCCTGCCCAAACACCCAGGACAGACGGATGAACAGCATGACACCCCAGATGTTCAGCATGCATCGCACCTGTAGGAAAGCATCCCAAGAGCAAGCAAGTGGTTACGATTGATGTCGGCAGGCAATGGTTGGTTTCCACTTCAGAATTGGCACGAGACGGTAGGTTTATGATGCCTATGATAAGGCACGATGAAACAAAGGACTGATCCCCCCCACCACACATGTGCACCCTTCATATATTCCATTTCAAGGGGGGTAAAAATAGTTAAGCAATATCATTAAAAAAAAGGAAACATGTTTATCTGCAAATGTTTGCATCTCAGTGCGAACAATCATTTATGAACCTAGTATCAAATTAACTGAATAATGAAGTACTGAAAATGATGCCCAAGTGTGTTTTTATGGGGAGTCTGATTTGAGAGTCTGTTCCTATAAAGTTAAGGGGCTAGTCCACAGTGGCCCCAATTGAACTCACCAAGACCCCCTTTATCCAACCAAATTTTATTGGGCCTCCTTTTTTCTTTTCAACAGGGACAGCCGACTCCAGGTCGTCTGACGGGAACCCTTCGCTGCTCTCCTCGTCGTCCGCCAACGTTTCCGGCACTGAGATATCGCCACCCTGCGCAGGGAACAATGGGAAGAGGGCCAAACAAAAGGGTAAGGGGAAGCCTTGTCTTGACACATAGAAATCATTTATTGACATTTATAAATACAGGGCCTAATTTCTCTTCCAAATTTGTCTCATTGGAATTAATTTGCGACACTGCGTGATTATTTTAGATGGGTTGGATTTATTGGGTCCGAGCAAGGTCTGTGTCTTCTTGTCTTCCCAATAAAACTGATATAAACAGCCAGTAGATTAGGGCATTGTGTTTACATATTAATCAAATGATTTAGCAATACATTTAGCCACACCTAAACAGATAAACAGATTCATACAATGTTGACAAAGTAATAAAGTCCTTTCCAAAAAGCATCCTCATCATGTGTGCTTTTGAAAAGGGTTCAATTTGTGGTTGTGAATGGTTTGTGAATGGCTGATGATAAAAGCCCATGATTTCTAGACCAATAAAAATACTATCAAAAGTCCAAGATGACATTGACATTATCTACACCCTGATATCTATATCTAATACCTGACCAACCTTGAATGTCAGGATAAAAGGGCTCAGCAGATCATATCTATTTTATATCAATAACTTCAATAACAAAACTGAAACTGACATAAAAGTAAAACCCAAGATGAACACCATTCAAATTCTAACCCTAACCTTGAATGTCAGGATAAAAGGGCTCAGCAGATCATATCTATTTTACATCAATATCTGCAATAACAAAATTGAAATTGAAATAAAGGTAATCCCAAAGATGAACGCCATTCAAATTAAGAAACAAGTGCATCTATTTAGGTAGTGTTTTGTCCTTCTTGGTACAGCTTTAATAACCTTTAAAACTCTGATGACCTTTGTCCCATTCTCTTTTGCAGCTCAGAGCAATTTAAATGTCTCTTAAAGAGCAATAAACGTACACGTTTTTTAGGGTCTTACGTAAACCGCATTCCCCATATAAGAGCTTTATGCAGTATATTATTTTATTAAAAAATTCTTTCTTAAATAACGAATCAGATTTTCCTCTATAAATCTTGCAGCTCTTCACATTTCTTTTGTTGTTTATATGATATGGTTTAGGTAAAAAGTTGCATCCAACACAGAATCCACAATCCTTAACGTCCTAGACATGGTGGAAAAGCAAATGTGAATACCAGGGTTTTTTTCGGCAAAGTAAATCCATGTCAACCTTTATGTGCACATGCTTACATACTCCAAAGAGAGAGGTTGACAGAAGGCAGTGAAGGAAACAGTGCAAAGATTCATCATTGATTGCTCTGGGGAGTTTGTATATAGTGCAGAGATCAATTTTTCATCATTAATTTGAGTCATTTTCTCTCTTTCTGTTTAGACCCAAAGACACACAACACAAGCACACAGACCTTCTGGAAGACATCGTGGAGCTCCTGCAGAGAAGGTCTCACAGCCCGGTGTCCGCTGATGCTTCCGGCGTTGCGATAGAGATCAATGTGGGGAACGCGGTCCAAGGTGTCGTGACCGAAGGCGCTCACCACGGAGGCCCGCACCGCCCGGTGGTCCCCGTTGGAGACGCCGTTGCCATTTCCGGAAAACGATGTCTCATTGTCACCTGTGCTGTCAAAAGCTTGGTTGACGAACTCCCCACCGCCACTGATTTTCCTCTCCATCAGATGTCTCTCAATGCCAGATAGAAGCAGCTGTGCACTCTACTCTTTCAATGAGATCCGTCACCTTGCTGCAACCTCTTATGGTCATGCAGGATACAGATCTTTTGGACTGGACCAAAGCTAACAAGATATGTGTTGAACCTGAACCTATTGATGCTTTCCTGAGCCACTCTAAGGCTGTCCTATGGAATCTGAGCTGTGATGACCCCTGCTTTATACCCTGTGAAACAGGGCCATATAACGGCAGTCAGCTATTGGTCAGCCGTGGATCAACCCTGGGAAAGTTGAATGAGGGGTGTCAGATATGTCCTTGCTTCATCCTAGTGGACACAAAGGCATTGCTTAACGATTAACCAAGTCATAAATGCCCAGGGAGAGATAAAGGCGCTTAGCACTTGTGCTTTGTAGAATTGATCACTAATATTATTGTCTTAAGGGCCTAGCAGGAGCACATGTTGTTCTCTAGTGGCAGTTTATGAGTCTATGGCTTCTTCCTGATCCTCCTTCAGATGAATCACCATATTATAACCCAAATGGAAGTTCACAACTGAGGACCAAAAATTGACAGAGCATCAGCATACAGGAAAAGTTTCAAGGTCAAAGTTGTTTGGTCATGACTATTTCTCAAAATATCCCAAATGTAGCACCTGTATAAACATCCTGTCCCGGATGTTGGGTCATTAATGTATACGTCAGGTTGACTCTCACTCTGATTATGAAGATGACAACAACAAGTACTACTACATATAATTATTATTATTATTATTATTAATAATGTTATTATTATTATTGTTGTTGTTGTTATTGTTTTCATTATTATAATAAATAATAAATTAAAATAATAATAATTCATTATTGTAACAATATATAAAAGTGTTCGCTGGTCGACTCAGGTATGGCGATAAAGGGAGAAAAATGTGTTAATAGAAAATGTTAGTTCTCAGAAACACAAAGGAGGCAATTCTCTCCTACCGCTTGACTTCTTCAGTATCGGCTTTAGTACCTTTAGAAGAACCACTCAACATGTACACTTCCTTATTACTTATGCATAGAAGTGATTGATGTTGCAGGCAAGCAGTGGCACATTAACTGGATTTGACCTTGGCAGTGTTACAAAATATCCAAAATGCTGCATGTGACTGCAAAAAGGTCATAAATGGCCAAGAGCTAATCAGATACCGTTAAGTATCTAAAGCTAAATAACTTCAGATTAAACTGAGTCATACCTGCGTTAAAAATATTCCACCATGGGATATGTTGTCATATTTATTCCTGACTCTGTGTGTGCCTCACATATCTTTTACAACCCAAACTATGATGCTGTTTTTGCATCTGGCGACAAAATGAGGGAACTATAACCAATAACATAAATAGTTATATTTAATGGCATGGGGATTTTTAGAATGTACCCATCAAATGGTCGATGGGGTCTGAGAAAAGGTTCTCATCTCAACAAAGGTACAGATGCAGCCTAAGGTTCATGGAGAATATTCACTTTTCACTCCCCTTGGAAACAGCAGTCCACACCACTATTACACTAATGACACGCGGGGAGGAAACGGAATGCGCTCTGGGTCATTAGAGTCCTACTGGTGGTATGGTGCTTATACACGATCATAAACCAAGGAAAAACACAGATCTTTTTATCTGCTTGACATAGCGTATTGAATACACGAGTATTGAATATTGCATTGTTTTGTATTCTGACCATACACTCAGATGCCTGTTTAACAAGCATAATATGTTTGAACAGTATTGGTTGTTTCAAAGTGGTACATCAATTGACTTGATTTTTGATAGAAATAACAATCTGAGATTAGGAATCAAATATCATTGAATATTATGATTTTAAATCTAAGACAGGACACAAGAGGACATAGTTGTTTATTTTAATAGGATTCTTTACAAGAATCCTATTAAAATGCTAAAATATTTGTAATTTAATTGTGTCTCAAGTGTCTCAGCGTCCCTCACACCAAAATCAATATCACTTTTGAATGATTTTATATTCAGAAAAACACATTGGCGTACATAGGGAACCAATTGAATAAATCATAATTTAAGTGGAAAAATACATGAAACAGTCTAGTGATTACAATTGCAAGATAAGTATTTTAAATATGATTATTATGAGGAGAACCCTATCTAATAGATAATTGTACGCCTTACCCAGAGACGATATCTCCAGTCTTTTGGGTTATCAAGTTATATATAGTTAACACTATCATGGAGTAAAAGGTTAGAATTCATTCAATAGTTATTAATAGTTATTATATTTAGTTATTATCTTAGTTATATCAATTAATTCCTTAGTGATTGTTTTAAGATGGATTTAATCATTACACTAGTTAAAAGAAAAGTAGAACATTTGTATTAATCATTGACATATTATACGGGCTGAAGCACAGTGGTGAGTCACCCAATCCCATTTTGTATCAGCAAGGTCTCAAGACTGACATCCTGAATGGCTGTTTACAAAACGCCAACAGAAGAGTGTGGAGCACAATCTAATAACTGCTCTGTGTTCTTGCTACGATATTCTGGATTCAAAATCCCATATGTATACTTCATGTGAAAATACAATTTACAATCTTTAAGATGAAAAGTAAAAGAATATGTATAATGATGCAAAAAAAAAGCATAGAGACGTAAAATATAAAATATGGTGGTCATGTGCATGTGTAAGGAGGCTTAACTGAAAGTTGCCCTAAGCTTCTGCTAAGATTTAACTTTGTCTCCACATATTGTTCACTTAAAATTCTATAGATTCTTTACATTTGGGGTTGATCTAAAAATATATATTCTTAGGATACTTACTTCAATAAATGGCAGTCACCCCAAACAATTATGTAAAAGAAGGCCAATTAGGAAATATCGTCATTCTTAACAGGCTGTGGATAGCAAAACAGTATTTCCTATTAACAGTGCTTGTGTGGGGAATATTCAAACAGCCTTCAACTGTATCTAACGCGCCAATACATTTTTTTGTGATCAATTTTTTTTTATTTTCTATATGAGGAGGACTCACAAAAGTACAATTATCGTGATCAGAGACACATGATCGCCCACCTACCCCCTCCCTCAGGCCCACCCAACCAGCCACCTACTACCCCACCCACCTCCCTCCCAACCCCCTACCTCACCCCCCCATATCCCAACCACAACCCTAACGCGCCAATACTAATGCACTGTTACAGAATAACTCTTACTGTGGTAGAATTAGCCTGTTGCCTCTTGTAGCATAGCCTTCTAACTGAGACAAGGCAAGACACGGATGACGGTATTGGACTTATCATGGTAGATCAAAGACACTGCTATCAGGTCCAAAGACCACAGCTAATAATTTGTAATATTTATGATCAGCCATAGTTAAAAGTGCCACGCCTGGATGGGCCCTGTGTTTGAGGGAATTCTTTCTCTTTGCCTGGCTGTTTTAGATAAACCAACAGTGACTATACAATCACATAACTGCTATCTGTAATGTATGTATTATTTGATGCTAATGTTTTCATTGATAATAATCACTCACACTAATCCCAAAATCTGGGATTGTGTTTTCATGTGTGGTGTTTGAAACAGCCAATAAAAAGATGTGCTGCACATCGTGGCATTCAGGAAATATGACAATTACAATTGAAAACTAGCTCATTTGCTAAACTTTGAATGACACACTATTATTGGAGCCATATAATGTGTGGTTAGGGTTAGGATTTGGCTCTAAGAATAGGTATGAGATAAGGACGGGACATAGGTAACAAAGAAGGACATCGGGTGAGATCGAAGGAGATATGGAAAGAGTGGGGCAATAATGATCACATTCCTGGTGATGTGTGGGGGGCGCGGGAAGTTGTGCAGTGGCATCAAAGAAACAGCCCTGCCTTCGTAAGGAAAGCTGTTTCAGTGTTGCCTTGAATGAATGAATGCATGCTGCCAAACAAACAGCTACTTTACTCTATACAATGCTCTCACATGCTGCTGTTGTTAGCCCTAACCCCATATGCTTTATCAAGCCAAAACCAAAAGGAAACACTAATCCACCAGACACTAAAATAAATGCTTTAAGGTTGAGCAAATGTGTCTATTTTCATTTTCACTTACACACACACACATGTACACACACATACATACATGCAAACATAAATGTATTTGTCTCTTTTTGCTTCCAGGTTGGTCTAAGAGACAGAACAGTTAGCCAAGAGAAAAAAAAGCTTTGTCATTACCTCTAGAGAGGAAGGATTTCTTGGCATCTGCTATTTGCTTTGACCTGAAAATGTTCTCAGACACAACATCACATTAAGCGTCTACTCAAGGTTCCCAATCTTCCTAGTCCTCCCTCAATTTCAAATATTTTCATTTGAAAGGTACATTGACACATGAACTGCAGACTTGACAGGCACTTTTTTAAATGAACAAATTTGATTTATTTCACATGGTTGAATCAAATCGATATCAGTGACATATCTCTATCACCAGCTGTGAAAGCAACAGGCCAAGAGACAGATTATTTTGATATGGCACACACACACACACACACAAACATACACACATACGCACTGCACATGCGTAAATATGTAAAGCACATACAACCTAGTGCCTGCACGCACGCACGCACGCACGCACGCACGCACGCACGCACGCACGCACGCACGCACGCACGCACGCACGCACGCACGCACGCACGCACGCACCACGCACACGCACGCACGCACGCACTACGCACACGCACGCACACGCACACACACACACACACACACACACACACACACACACACACACACACACACACACACACACACACACACACACACACACACACACACAAACACACACGGAAACAGTTGACTAGATGACATGTATCTAGATGAAGGCACATAATCCCATTGAAGGTCACAGTAAGGCAGATTCTTAGCACTAAGGAGGGAGTGCAGACTGTAATAATAGCGAAGAGTTACAATCAAAAGTGTGACCAGTCAGCCATTTTCAGTCTCTGTACAGCATGTCTGCAGTCTGGAAGAAAAAGGCGAAAAGGAGGACGTGGAAGAGGAAGGAAGGTGTGGTTACTGATACAGATGTTCCCGCAGTCCTGAAAGACATCTCTTTAGTTTTTATCTTCGTGACCTTTACTTCTACTGCCAGGTCGGGACACTTTCTCCATGTCATTAGCATCTGAGGTCGGAGTGATTTCCCCGGTTGCCAAAACACCTTCCCCTACACAAACAGGCCTTAGAATACCCTTGTTTTATAAATGACGATCGGTCTTCATAAGACATGCATTGTAAAAAGTAAACAGCTCATAAAAATGACTCACACATTGTTAATTAGCTCTGTGAACCACCCCTCATAGACAGCAGCAGCACAAACTCTCAGAGTTGTTTTTGCATTGATTCAAAACAGCAGCATCCTATGTAAATCACAGTTTGATCACTTGCCTCTTGACTGCTTGACACACAAAAAGAAGAAGGAGAAAAATAACAATCTGCACACACAGTATTACCACACTACTTTGTATTCCCCACCTCCACAGATTAGCCTCGGCCAGTAAACGTAATACCCTGTATCCTTCCGTGATACATTTGTGTGGAGCACAGCTTGCGCATTTAAGACAAACCCGTTCTGTTTCATGTTCTTCCTCCGCAATATACATCTGGTCTCTGAGACTTCAAACTATGTCTGAACGATCCCTAGGCACCCTGATTCTCTCCCTTAGCCTTCCTGAGTCCATCCTTTGGCCATTGTGTCGCCTAGACATTAAACATTACAGTGTGTGTGTGCGTGTTTGTGTGTGTGTGTGTGTGTGTGTGTGTGTGTGTGTGTGTGTGTGTGTGTGTGTGTGTGTGTGTGTGTGTGTGTGTGTGTGTGTGTGTGTGTGTGTGTGTGTGTGTGTGTGTGTGTGTGGGGGGAGGGGGGGGTTAAAGGAAGTTTCCCAGCTTAGAGTCATGAAAATCTAAAAGGAAGGAATACTGTACGCTCTCAGGCAGGCTGGCAGATAATCTGAAGACAAGGCGACCGCCATGTCCCAAATATGGTGAGGCACGCGACTGCGATTCACATGGTCACATACAGCATAACCTAGGTCGGCTCTACGGAGGGGCTGAGCTAACAGTGTGCACACAAAGAACTACATACATTTCACTAGGCTCTGAAGTCCATCGCACAGAGAGAGAGAAAGAGAGGGAGAGAGAGGGAGAAAGAGACAGAGACAGAAAGAGAAGGAGAGGGGAACATTTTCAATGCCCAGGTGTTCAGGCACCACAGCTGTTAAGGGCTGTAGGTTAACTTGAGTTTGTGTCCACACAAACACATGTGTGCAAGTGTTTGCATGTATGCATGTATATATGTATGCATGTGTACTGTTGACAACTGTTGATGTTGTTTTCTTCCATATATGTGTATATAAATATCAATACACCTATATATATATAGATATACACATTTATGTTTTTCTCATTATATATTGTTATTTGTAAGAATCCCATCCAGTCCGGCGTGCCCCAGTGGGTTAGGTAAGGGCGTACTCAAACGTCCCCTTCTCCAGCCCCTCGATGCCGTCGGCCCAGTTGGAGGACGGCATGCTGCTGTAGGGGTCAAGCAGGATCCTGAAGCACCTCACGATCAGCAGTCCCAGGAAGACCAGCAGCATGCCCACGAAGGCAAACGCCGTCTTCTGCTCCAGAGTCAGTGAGTGCGCCATCATGTCATTCCCGCTCATGGCAGACAGGGAGTGGTTGTAGTGGACGCTGCACATTGTAAACCGACATCCCCACGCCTCATGTCTCCTCTGATTGGCTCAGGCACCTAGATGTCTGCATGCTACCTGGACAGGACATATACATATGTGTATGCCATTAGATATCGATATATCTTTATATAGATCGATATATCGATAAATATGTTTATATCCATCATCTGTTATATTATGGTTTTATTCAGTGTATGAAATATATATTCAAATTTATCTATTTTTCATATTATCCATATATGAATGTGTATCTTTTGGAACGAGTGTCCTTTGTTGGGGTTCTGTGAACAGTACAGAAAATAACAGCCTCACTGCCTGCGGCTCCCGACGTTGTGCTGCCCTCCTATTGTTTGCCTATGTGCCTGCACATTGTGTTGATGATAATAAAGTTTAATTGAATATTCACTGCAGACAGCAGGAGAAGAGGATAGGAGTATGTATAATAGAGGTAATATACCTAATAAAAAAGTGTCCGATGAGCTGATGAGGCAAAGCAGATAAACGTGATCTAAAAATAGCCTCCCTTGACTATGGTATAAAACATGTGTCCCGGCTTGTCCTCCTGTGTTTCTCTCCTTTGCAGGGAAACAGGTCAGATAAACCAGAGGAACACCGGCATAAAAGGGGAGGAGAGGTACTGCATTATCACAGGTCGGGTCAAAGCATAGAATAAAAGACACCTCTGCAACGGTATCACATTAAATGTTTTTACGGCCACGTATAAAAACACCTTTTAAGTGAAGCTAATGAAGACCGGCACTGATGCATGCTACCTAGTCCATTGCGAAACACCCAAGTGTTGGTATTAAAGGCACAAACCAAAACATCACAGCCAACGATCCATACGTTAAGAAAGAAAAGCACTGTGTACCTGTTGCACGTGAACAGATGCCTGCCAAGGAGTGTAATTCCATTGGGAGACAACGCAGCCATGGAGAACAAGAAATCACAACTCGGGGACAATAATGTAGTCATAAAGCCAGAGATGTTCCCTCTTTCGTCATTCCAAATTGTTCCCGAGTCGGTGCAGCAGGTGGCTGAAGCCAGAGGGAGTGGATTGCTCTGTGTGAGTGTGTGCAGACGGAGAGAGGGACGAACTGACAGCAGGAAAATAGAAAATAAGAGCGATCACAGAAGATTGAGAGGGCAGGAGATGTATGAAGACAGTGTGCATGGGCATTGCTTGCATGTGTGAGGGGAGAGATAGCAAGGCAGAGGAGGAGGAAGGAGCAGAAGGGTGGGGATGATGTAGTCTGCCAACAGGGGGATCGACTGCAATGAGAGAAATGTGTGATGCGGCGGGTTGTGCAGGGGGGGGGGGGGTGAAAGAGAGAGAGAGAGAGGGAGAGAGAGAGAGAGAGAGAGAGAGAGAGAGAGAGAGAGAGAGAGAGAGAGAGAGAGAGAGAGAGAGAGAGAGAGAGAGAGAGAGAGAGATAGAGAGAGAGAGAGAGAGAGAGAGAGAGAGAGACGCAGGCGACTCACCAATGTTATTGTTTCATCCTCATACACCTGTTGCTGCAGCCTCTCCCGCCACACACTTCCCCTGTTTTCTGAGCCCATGTAGCAATATGCACCGAGCTGTCCATGCTGTTGGTGCTGCTTCCACACGTTACAAAGAAACCAAACAAATAGAACATATACAAAGAGAGTGAGACAGACCCAGGGAGAGAGGGAGAGAGAGAGAGAGAGAGAGAGAGAGAGAGAGAGAGAGAGAGAGAGAGAGAGAGAGAGAGAGAGAGAGAGAGAGAGAGAGAGAGAGATAGGGCATACGAGAGGGAAGATCGATTGCGCAAAAGAGATACAGGGAGGGGTGGGTGTGTATGAGTGTGTATGTGTGCGTGTGTGTGTAGTGGGTGGTGGTGAGAGGGTGGGGATCAAGCTGTGATCCTTCTTCTCCGAGAATAAGCTCTCCTCTTCATGCTCATCTACTTGCATGCCTCCTACTCATTATCATTCCTCCTCCCCTATCTCTCACTCCAGGAACGCACAGACACGCGCTGGGTTCCTGCTGCATGGCAACCACTTGTTAGTCGCACTAAGCTGGTCCGCAGACCTGCTCATTCACACCAAGGCTCAGTCAGACACGCCAGGATGGAGGCAGATGCAGCATGTTTTCTCTTTCTGTCCTCCTCTATCTCGTATGCCGTTGACACGTCCACTGGGTTTTTGGCGCACTCCTCGAATACACCCCTCGAGGATGTGAGAGGAATGTCGAGGTTTTAGCCTCAGAGGAGGATCGCTCCCTCTCCTCTCCTTCCTTCCTCTCCTCCGTCCTTCCATCCTTGCTTTCCTACTTCCTGGGCATTGAATGCTGGCGCAATGGTATTGTCAGTAAAGGAGGAAGGAGGGTGGCTCCCACCCCCTTACCTTCCTCCCCATACCTCCTTGCCTCCTCTCTTACGTCCTCCCTTTTCCCGTGTTGGTGGTACAGAAGGGAAGCGATATCCCCCCCCCCCCCCCCCCCCCTGAGGTTGGTTGGTTGGTTTTTTAATTGGCGCAGCTTGCTCTGGTCAAATTGAATTAGCCTTTCAGCTTAAAGGCTCACGACGCCCCGCTCCCCGAGGATGATGAGGCGAAGGGGAGATTGGCACTTAAAGAAACCCCACCATGCTTCCCTCCCTACAGCAGCCGGGACAACAACGACAACAACAGTGCTGGATTGAGGGAGACAAAACTGACCACACTCTAGTTAATGACCAAAGCTATATAAACTGCTTCTATGTCAGTGTAATGCTGTGAAATACGTTTCTTTGAAAATAAATGATTTTGCTCTTTGCGATGTGAACAAGGTCTCAGTGCATGCTGGGTAAGCGTGCATGATTAGGATGTACAGTATATTATCTATGAGGGTACAGCTCCTAGCAGGCTGCTGACAGTTTTATTGCTTATAACCAGATAGGATACTATGTTAATAATACATTTGGTCTTCGCCCAGACATTAAGCCTTAGTGTTTGACTGAGCTAAGTAAAAAAAAATGATATGCACACACTAAAATAAAGTGTTACATTTATTCCAGAAATGTTTAAGAAATGCAAGAGTGATATGCTTACTTGAACCCTAACACAACAATAACACAGAAAAACATCAACTTGCGTCAATGAAAGAATACTATAGCCCTTAAATAAATACGTTAATAATGAAAGCCTCTTCACAGTCGGACATTGGATTAGATGACAGTCCTTAACCCAAATCCATTAAATGACAATTAGCTTGCTGTTTAAAGAGTCTTCATGCTCAGTCACTAGCACAAAGTTTGACCCATGTTGCGTAATGCTATCGATAGGACAATAGGGTAAGGTTTGCCCTACACTTTTTTATTTTTGCTCTCGAGCTAGGCCTGGTTCTAATTGATAGTAACACATAATCCCCTATCAACACTGACACAATCCTGTTCCATGGTGTGCAACAAAAGGAATTTCCATACATCAGAACATGGTAATGCGACATTAGGCCGGATTCCCCTGTAGTAATACTGCAGCAAACACTAATCCTCTTGTGGACTCTATGAAAATGAAATGCAGAGTCCACTGTGAGTTTAATTTCACCTATAAAGAGGATCATAACAAGCTAAAGCAAAAGAGCAGTGAAATGAATGACGGTTTCCTCTAATTAAAAGTATCTTCCAGGAGTGCTGAGCTCTGCTGATTGGTATAGCAGGGGTCAGGAGAGTTGCACGTCATTACACCACCAAGCTGATGTATTCCTATTGCTGTTCATGTTTGATAGCCTTTTCTTTAATCCTTCTTTCCTTGTAAAGCCAACCATGAAATGGGTTACACCCCCTCCTACTTCTTCTTCAGCAGATTTTGGTGTCTGCCCCACCAAGACATTTTAACACAACTTTTTGTCAAACACTATTTTGCAATGGTGAAAGAGACGAGATCATGGGAAAACCACATCATGATAAACTGATTAACTGATTGTGTAAAGAAAGGATTTGTTGTGTTTAGAAGAACACACCGTTATTTATTTATTTTATTAAACCTTTATTTAACCAAGTCTCATTGAGATTAACATCTTTGAGAGAGACTTGGCCAAGAAAGCAGAATCAAAGAAACATTAATTTAGATTTCACACAAACAAACATACAAAAAGCACACTTATCATACAATTGAGTTTGGGGATTTCATAGGAACCGAATTAAACACAGGGACAATCTTCAATACTTCCAGGATCAAGGTCCTCAGTATGGAGCAAAGGGCATCATATGAAATCAGTTCTGACAAATTGTAGGTGTACCTGGAGGGTGTTTCATGCAAAGTGGGATGCATATTGAAAGCTTTCTTTCCGAGCACAATGCGAACATGCGGAACAGACAACTGCAGAACATCCTGCGAGCTCAGGTAATGGTTTTGGCTTCCAAGGAGATATGTACATAAGCAAGTGGAGACCAGATCAAGGGTGGTTTACAAATCAAACTCAACCAATGGGTATAAAAAGTTACAATGGTGGGTTAGATGTTTAGAACCAATGAGAAATCGCAAGGCACAATGATACACATCGACCGCACACATTGGGCAGAAGCACTCATACAACAAGTCATCATCATCTAGTAGAGGCAAGAAGGTTGAAGAAGTGAATTTGTTCTGTCACAATAAAGCGTTCTGGTTCGAGCCATTGCCTAATGGCTGATACTAAAATCCACAACAGGCTACAATATTGATTTATTTGTATTTTCTAACAAATCTATTTTCTAAATAAAGCTTCAAAATATAATATGTATATTTTAATGTCATCATAATGGATAATTATTCTTCATAACATACAAATTCCAAACATTTTTGCAATATAAAGTTAAGTGTAGGCCTACAATAGGTCTAGGATCAAGATGAGAAGTGGATGATTTAATTCAAACTCGAAAGACAACTGTGTTTTAAAATACTACAAAGCAGATTCAAATTACAAATATAACCGCAAGCGGTGATTAACAGGGTCCGAGCAAAATTAAAAGTCAAAAACACACTAATGGAAGATATATAAATATGACATAATTATGAAGGAAAGATGAGGATGAAGATGTTCCACTTAATGCAATACTGTGCCTCAGCTTTCAGGTGTACTGCAGAGCAATGGCCGAATGTCATGTTCAGCTTGTACATAATGCTCTAATCGGGATTCAAACTCTCAACCTAAGGATAACCTGTACAAGGCATTATCCCATTGAGCCACTTATGAACCTGAACTGCAGCCACATTCACATTGACCTGAACTGCAGGTCAAAATGTCTGATTGAGCACACAACATCCAGAAAACTCCAAGCACATATTTCTCAAGTGAATTAAGGGCTTTCTAAAAAGCATATACCTGAAAAATCTTTGAAATTCTGGGGAAATTAAACCTTTGTAGTCAGAAACACTAACGGAAGAAATATAAATATGACAGAGTTAATTATGAAGGAAAAATGGTTAACGAAGAAGTTCCCTTTAATGCCGTACTGGGTCTTGGCAGTCAAATTCTTGGAATCTAATGAGGCGTAATGTTGATTGCCTGATGAATTCTACGTGCTGTTCAATGTTGCGTTTCTTAAATGAGTGGCAATGACAGAATGTAATGTTCAGCTTGTTCATAATGTTCTACTCAGGATTCAAACTCTCAACCTAAGGATCACCAGTACAAGCCATATCCCATTGAGCAATTGACATTCTTGAACTAAGCACACAACATCAAGAAAACTCCAAGGACACATTTCACAAGAGAATTTAGGGGTTTCTTAAAATAGTTAAGATCTATCAATGTGCACGGTAAATGGTAGCCACCTAATGATAGCCGTATGGTAGTTATGCAATAACAAAATGGTCACATAGGCAAATAGGGTTGAGACTGTGGACGTTTGGCTTTTCTAAGAAATTGTTGGAAAAGTAAACATTTTTAGAGCAGAAGACCAGGGTGAAAAAGATGCATCTGATTTTAGAGATTAACATGATGAAAGAATTCTGGTAAGGAGAATTTTTTTAAAAAATAGCGCCACCTGTGGGTGCAGTACCACAATTTGGGTTTATGGGTAGGTATTGGTATCCACCTAACAATAGTCGTATGTTTTTTTTATACAATAACAAAATGGTCATATAAGAAAAATGGGCTAACTACTGTTCCAACTTTATTGGCCATTATTTCTAAAATGGAACTAAATAAAACCAATTCTGTTTGATGATTCTTGTGAAGCTTGGTCTAAGGTTTTATGTGGCTATTTTGTTGAATTTTTGATTATTTTTGTAGTCTGTGAATCATTTTATCATGTTTGGCTATGAAATTGTGTGAAAAGTAAACATTTGTTTTACAGGGTTTTATAGATGCATCTGATTCTAGAGATTAATATTATGAAAGAATTTTGAGTCCAGGTCAATCTGGTGAGGAGAAATAGGACTAATTCATGATTTTTTACAATAGCGCACCCTTTGGGTGCAGTACCTCAGATTTGGGTTCATGGGTAGAGTGGGTTATTGTTGGTAACCAATAAATAACCATAACTGAAAACTTCAAGAGTTTTCGACTTACGGTATAGGCTGCAGTATGACTTTGACAGAATTTGAGGGGAAAAGAAAAACGTTACAGAAACAATAGGGGACCAAGCAGCTTCGCTGCTCGGACCCCTAATTAATAATTCCCTTTCCCACTTAATGTGAAAAACGAAATATTATAGCTATTGTTATACACGGATCGTTCATTCTACATACAGAGTATTAAGTACGTCCAGACGAGGTCTGGACAAATAATGATTTGCAATTTACCAACTAAATGAATGTCCCTGAAGCGAGCGGGAATTTAGCTGGCCACAGCCAGCCACCAAGTCTCGCGTTGGTGGACAAGCTCACCGCTGCAGATTTCAAACTGCGTAGCTACATCATCTTGTATTGTGTATGCTAAACAAATCATGGAGGATCTAAATGATTGTGATTTTCTAACAGAGCAACCAACTGAACAACCGACTGAACAAACTGAGTCCGAATTCGAGAATGTAGTTGAGGAGAACACCAATGGAGTGAAAACGTAACTAAGAATCTTTGTTTTACGTCTGTGTAGATGTTAGCAAACGTTGGCTAAGATGGAGAGTCGTTCAGCTTGCCATTACAGCTAACACTGAGTAACGCAGCTTATACTATCATCGGTGGTGGTCAGCTTGTTGATAAGGCGGTAGTTCGTTTTATTCGCGAAGCTTCAATGAAATGCCCTATTGCCTTGCTTGTAATCGCAAATACGCCAAAATAAATGCCTTTGCTTTAATATACCAGCTAGTCAAATCTCCTAGCCACCGCCATGTTCAGCTACATAGGTATTGTAGGGTTAGCTACGCTAAGCTAATCTAATAACGGGATTTGTTTTATTTTCTGTAAACAACTTTAGTACATTTTTGATGGGACTGTATTTTGATAAACACGTCGTGAGTTAACTTGTATGATCGATAACCCATTAAGAAGCTATATTCTTAATCCAAATAATGTACCTTATGTCCTTCAACACCTTACTGTTACTTGCGGGTGTATGATTGATTCAATTCACTATCGATGGATGCCTATTTTGACACACGGCTCTGTGTACTTTTTAGAGATGGCGAAGAATCCTCAACGCTATCTGATCCGAAGGAGAAGGCGCTTGCGAACAGAAGAGGAAATAGGCACCATCCATACAAAAATGGTGGTGTAGGAGACAAGAAGGGTGGTCAAAGGAACCGGGTGTTCATAAGCAACATTCCGTATGATATGAAGTGGCAGGCAATTAAAGATCTGATGCGTGAGAAAGGTAATCACGCCTGCGCTTAAGGAGCTCCTTCCTCATTTGACTGAACAACTCTTCTTTCTTTCTTATCAGATTGAGCAGGCTGCTAACATCAGTCAGACTTTTCTAACTTTTTGGAAGTACTTGTGAAGATGATTTGGACAAGTAGTCTATGGGTTATAAGTCTATTGGGTTCAATTCACTTTTACGGTTGGACACCCATTTAGTTTGGACTGAAATGTCTGTGAGAAAAGGTAGATTATCTCTGTTTATTTAATGGTATTGTCAGCTCCTAAATGTAACCTCAGACCTGTAGTGGCATCGACTGTTGTACAATTGTGTTGTGTCTTTATAAATGAATGATATGCATTGTCCTTGAACTATGGGGTCTTCGAGAGCCTGTATGAAAGGTGAACGGACCTTTTATGATGAACGTTGCAAACTGCTATGATTGGTATCTCGTTGACCAACTGATCCATGTTGAATTTCCCAGGTTGTCTGTAGCTGGGTTTCAATTTTGGCCGTGACCTGTGATTGTATCAGTGTCCTGCCCAGGAAGGCATGGTGTTGTCTGGTCGGGGCTTGGTCTGGGCTGAATGTTGCTCATGAATTGGTCTTCTCCATCTGTAGCGGCATTGCCAAGGCCAACGGCGACGTGAACGTGGTGACTTAAATCCCTTTTGTTCTCTTGGTATTTTTCCTTTTGTATGTCTCATGTAGTTGGTGAGGTTACATACGTGGAGCTCTTTAAGGATGCAGAAGGAAAGTCAAGGGTAAGTGATGTGGGTGATTCGCTGCAAGAGGTTCTAAAAGCCCCCGGCAGCTTTTTAAAAAAAAAAAGTTAACTGGTGTTGATTGATTATTTTGGGTTTGTCAGTTACCGAACTGGAGGTGGGTTGTGTCACGAGCCTGAACGTTGGCTACAGATGGATACTTCTATTGAAAGGTTGAAGTCTTGTTGATTCTGGAAAACTAGTCTTAACTTATTTGACGGTTAAATCTTTGTTTTGTTGTGGTCATTTCAATTGGTTTCAAAGATTGTCTGTTTGGCTATTTTCCAAAGGGAAATGTGGAGTGTGTGATTCTGGTTTTATTTTTTGATCTTGATTCCTTGCCTCAAAACCTCAAATTACTATCGTTTTTTGTAAGTGCCACATTTCTCGTCTAACAAAAGACTTATTGAACACAAATAACATGCCTTACTCTACAGCTCTAAAGCCACATGAGGTCACAACAAAGATATCTCATTTGTTGCAATATATAAACTGAACCTCCTAACTGAAATTTCTGAACTCTGCATTTTAATATTTGTCTACAACCATCTAATTGTAAACTAAAAGGTTAAATTCTGTTAAGAATGGTGACATGGAGTTTTTTTTTTTAAACATTTCTCTAACACCATTATCTTTCAAGACCAAACAGGTAATCTTCCAAATTCATATTTAATTGAGTGCTTTGCCTAACGTTTTACACATTTATCCCTTTTGCCCTTAAGTTTAAGGAAAAGAATAGAGCTGGCACATCCAGCTCCCAGCCAAACGCAGTGATGTTAAGATTTGGAACTACTTGAAAGCCCATTGAGAAGTGTTTGTTTTCTATGCTGTAAACGTAACATTGTCTTGTTTATCTCCTTCACTGCTGGATGTCACTTTGCTTCCTGCTTAGGGTTGTGGGTGAGTACATATATTATGGTCTCCCATGTATTCTCTTTCTACTCCATTTGTTCTTTGTAACCCATATTCCAAGTGTGTTGGGCTCAACCAGTGCCTGTGCTGTCCTTGCCTCCCCAGTGTGGTGGAGTTCAAAGACGAGGAGTTTGTGAAGAAGGCTGTGGACACCATGAATAAGCATGACCTGAGTGGTAGGCCACTCAACATCAAGGAGGTGTGGACTATTGGACATAATGCATCAAACTCAATGCCGATTTCACACATCAACATAGTTGATGTGTAGTTTATTAGTCCAACGTGTCCCCGTGAACACACTCCCTTCTCCTCATAATCCAGGACCCGGACGGTGAGCATGCCCGCCGGGTGCTGCAGCGCATGGGGGGCATGATGCCGGGTAGCCGTGGGCCCGAAGGAGGCCCAGGCGGGATGAATCTGCCTCCCTCCCTCGCCAACAGCCTCAACATACCACCGGACATCCTCAACGCCATGCAGGCCGGTCGGCTGGGCACCACGGTGTTTGTGGCTAATGTAAGGACACACCCGCACTGCGTCCTCGGCCCTGATCAGAACTAGTCTTGTAAGGTCGCTATTCAATCATGATATGGTGGTGTTGGTTCTTCCCATAGCTGGACTTCAAGGTGGGCTGGAAGAAGCTGAAGGAGGTGTTCGCCATGGCGGGTGTAGTGAAGCGGGCCGACGTGAAGGAGGACAAGGACGGAAAGAGCAGGGGAATGGGAACGGTCACCTTTGAGCAGCCGCTGGAGGCCGTGCAAGCTATATGTATCCTGCAACCCGTTGGCACTTGAGCAACCGTTTAAACGTGCACAAACACTCTTAACAGCAATGCAAGTCTTTATTCCTTAACATTGATTTACAGCCATGTTCAACGGACAGATGCTGTTTGACAGACAGATGCACGTCAAAATGGTACGAGTTGCATTTATCCAGTGATTTACATTTATTTACTGCAAATACCTTATTCCAACTATCAAGACCCAGTCCCAATCGGATCTATTACTTTTTACTTACAAATCAAGTGAATTAAACGTAATATCTGAAATGGAAGTTTTAATTGCAAATTGATGGGTAATATAATCAGTGCATCTCTATCAAAATGTTGTCAATATTATTCAAATCTATAAGAACATGTGTTTGTAGTTTAAAAGTTCTTGCTTCATTTTAGGATGAGAAGTCACTACCGATTGAAGACTTCCGTCAAGTGGAAAAAGCACCTCTGTTGCCACGTAAGTTTGCATCAGTTTCGACACCCACAGCTATCAATACAACCAATGATGTCTTCAAAGGCAAAGACTGTATCATATAAAGTTCTCAATCTATTCTGAAGAAGCTGTCAGGGTTTCCACAGTGCTCTATAAGTGATGGAGGGCAGCCCCTCCAGACAATGCAACCAATTCCCTTTACGCTACAATTGCGTTTTAAAACGACTTATGTCCAATTGAACACGGTTGCAAAATGGAACACATGCAACCAAGTAAAAAAACTGAACATTTGGACTCAAGCGAGCTTTTGTCCTTCTGCTCCATATAAATAAAGAAAATGGGGAATGGAATACTAATTGATAAAACCAAGTGGCTCATTAAATGCAAGAACCTCAAATGCGGATTCTAATTCAGGGCAAATAATAGATTTCTATATTTTGGGGGGATTTAATAGCAGAACTACGTAATGCAAATAAATGTATGCACAACTACGAGGTTTCTTGACCAAGCTGCTGTCAGAATCCAACGCTGACATGGGACCACAAAGTACCTTTACAAACTGCAACTACAGGCAGAGGGTTGACTCTGTTAAGGTGTCATGGAGCACATGGAAAAGCTTTCAGGATGGCCCATTGACGCACTGATTTCCCTGTGATCCATAGAAGAAAAGTTGATTTACCCGCCAACCCCCAAAATCGATCAGTACATGGGGTTTTAAATTGTAACAGGATTTTCTCAAAATATTTGAACCAGTTATCAACTGATTGCAATAATGTAAACACACAAAGGCAAACCGATGCCAAGAGGAAGAAAACAATTTTGTCAAGTTTTGAATGGATTCAGTATCATAGAATATAAGAATTGTGATTCTTGCATGGATTGTTTTTCTTATTTTATTCTACATACCGTCAATTTATTGTCTACTTAATCTTCAGCTGTTCTCCCTCTCTGCTCATCCTGTTTGCAGGGGGTCTTGGGGGCATTGGGATGGGCCTGGGACCAGGTGGGCAGCCTATCAATGCAAACACTGTTGGTGGAGGTGGAGGTGGAGGCATGGGCTCCATGGGGCCTGGAGGTCAGTACCTAGACGTCTACAACTGTGCAATTAATTACACAGACAGTCAATTTATCAACCGTTGTCCCATTATGTGCAGTCCAATGTGCTATTTAGGCTCATCCACTCACTGCAGTTATCTTTTTTTCTCTTCCACTGTCATGTATGTTGAATGTCATAGCATGTGTGTTGAACAATGCTGACACGCCTGTTGTCTCCCTTTTAGGTATGGACGGTCCTGGGTTCAGCGGTATGAACAGACTGGGCGGAGGTATGATTATTTTCTTTAGTTTGAGACTGCTTTTCCTTTGTTCTCTCAGTGCATCCGTCCAGCTGTCCCTTATTTTGCTGCACTATGCATTTATATGTGTTGCTGGCCTCCCACAGGAATGGGTGGTGGTGGTGGTGGAGGCTTCGGGGGCATGGATAATATGGGCAACATGGGACATGGCATGACACCCATGGGCCGAATGGGAGGTAAAAATGGGAGGAAATGTACTATATTCTTTAAACAATGTGTTCTCGCCTGCTAGAAGCACGGACTGAAGAATGCTAGACAGTCTGTTTATTTTTATTTTTTTATCTGTTAAATTTTATAATTTTTCTTTCCCATTTTCTCTTGACTAATGAATACATGTTCTCATCGTCAGGAATGGGTGGTATGGACTTTGGACGCAATGACATGCAGATGAACCAGGGATTCGGGAATTCCTTTGGAACAATGGGTACGTGCTGGTTTGTTCCTGACTACCTCACCATCATCCCCTCTTCAATTACTGTTGCTGCCTCTATTATTGGGCCAGTGTTCTTGGCGGTATATTATAATTGGATGCTTCTTCCCTTGCTTTCAATTCTGATTGGCTGCGTGTTCTGTTGTGTTTTCTAACTGGATGCATGCTGGCATGCTTTCTCTCCTCAGCAGGTGGTTATGGTGGAGGCATGGGGAATGCAGGCATGGGTCAAATGGGCACTGGAATAGGTACATCACTCATTCCATCCCATCTCCCCAGCCCTTGTTTCTTTCCGTTTCTACACTTCCCCTTTTGATTAATCATCAGTTCAGCCTACCTAATCGGACGCTAAAGTGGATACATGCTAGTGACGTGCATAACTATTGCCCATCACAATCGTTGTTTGTTTTTAAATGAATAACAAACTGTATATTTAGCCAAATATCTGTAAGGCAAAAGGTGTCACACAATTATAAAGTGCAACTGATGAATGCTTCATTTAGACCGGCATGTTTTAACGCATATAAACCATGCCACAGCTATAGCATCATCCTCAGAAGTTACCATGGCTACTAGAAAGCACTTTTTTTTTTTTTTCCTATGGTTCAAATCAAAATCAGTTTAGTATTGCTGTAAACCACGTCTTGCTGCTTGCATGCCTATAATTGAAGCAAAGGTCCTGCGGTATAGCATGGTTTCCTTTTTAATTATATATATTTTTTTATTGTATACTTTATCCGTAATCTCAAGATAAGTGACGTGTATGAGATGTATTGTGAATCCCTTTACTGTGAATGGAGAATATTGTAAACATGAAATATTAATGCAATCATTGCATTTGTAAATGATGAATCGGCCTACCGCGCCCTTATCTGAACCCTATAGTGCCTGTTACGATGCAATAGACTTTCTACATGTTTAGTGATAAACGATGGATAATAAAGATAATAATTTGTCTATAACAAGTCGTTACACAAATCAAAATGGTGGAGTATTAATGGTGTGGTCGGTGTATGTTTTGAATTGCAGGTGGTGGGATGGGCAACATGGCCATGGGCTCTGGTGTTAACCGCATGGGCATGGCTGGGATGGACATGAGCCGGGGCTTCGGGGGCTTCGGAGGGGCCGGCCGGGGCGGAGCACACATGGGCGGAGCCATGTCCGACCGCGTCTCCGGGGCCAAGGGAGGCTGTGTGATATTTGTGAGAAATGTAAGTGCAGGAATGTCCTCCGGCTGCAAGCCTGAAACATATCCTCTGCCAACTTGATTTTATGTCTGCGGAAGCTACTCCCTCATTTTTGTATATATATATATTTTTTTTTCTTTGTACTAAATCCCCGTAATCACAAGTCTTCTTCGTCCCACAGCTCTCCTATGACCTCAATTGGCAGAAGCTGAAAGAGAGCTTCAGCCACTGTGGTAGGTCTCTTCATGGATTATAAACTGCTTATTTAATTCCAAAGCTATATTATTTACTTTTATATATTTAGTAAAAGAAAAAGTCCAAACTCCACCGATGAGTTCAACAGACGGTTGGAAAACCGCTACATCTTCTGTTTGGGGGATTACAGGATTCAGTTAAACTCCTCCTGCATGTCTCTGGTGTGACCCGCAGGCCAGGTGATGTTCGCAGACGTCAAGATGGAGAACGGCCGGTCCAAAGGCTGCGGCACAGTGAGGTTCGACTCCCCGGAGGGCGCAGAGCAGGCCTGCAGGATGATGAATGGAACCAAAATCAACGGCCGAGAGGTGGACGTCCGCATAGACCGCAACGTCTAGACGCCACGATTACACAACCCCCCCCTCCCCCCCACGGCAGCGACACAGGGTCCTTGCTCGCCAAATCTTTTTCGTTTTGTTTTAGAAACACTTTTAATTCCATATTTTCATGTCTACCCTGTCACAACATGTTGGTTGTTAATTAAATCTGTTTGTTCTTTATTTTATCTTTTTTGTAAACCCCCCCATTTTCTTTCCGGTAGTTTGGTTGAATAAAGAAACTTTTTAATTTTTAAGTCTGCCTATTGTCTACCTACTTGTATAAATAAAGTGTTTTGGGACGATTCCATTGAACATACAATTTATTGCCTACCCTGCAATACGACATTGGCATAGTTATATATTTGGTTAATTTTTGATTAAAGAGGTAAACAATTTAAATCAAGTTTAAATATTTTATTTCCTGAGTTTGGTCATTAAATTTAAGGTTAATTTAACTGACCTTATGCCACTGCTTCAAACACGCATTTCATGGTCATGTCCAAGTCTTCAGCATTCATATGAACAGCCATGGTACCCCAGAAGGTATTTCAGAACGTGTATTAACAGTTGGTGTGTGCTGGTTCTTGGCAATCATAGAAAACACTTTAAACAAGACCAGTGGGGATGAGGGACCATTCGTTGTAGTAGACGACCCTCTGCCTTCAACAACAGCTTGAAGCTTACTTTGGTTCTATGAGGTATCAATCGATAGAGTTCAGCTCATGCGGGGTGTTTCACATATCAGTCGCTGCACAGTCGGATTGGGTTATTCCCGATGATTCCCAGTTCATACAGGATTGCCACAGTTGCAAACACGATGTAGCAGAAGAGGGATACTATGCCAAGCTTCCAGTCTAGCTTCCATCCATTGATATGGACTGCTACAAAGAGGAAGACTATGGACAGTAGAAGTGTGAAGGAAATGAAGAGCAGCCCCGTGCTGTTGACCTCCACAGGGTTTTCGGTGTCCACAAATGCTGTTTTAATGAACCAGGGCAGGCCCAGGCATAGCATGTCGAACACATTGGAGCCCACGATGTTTGACATGGCCATGTCTGCTTTTCCTGAAGGAAGAAATGAAAATGCATTTAAATGATTGACATTCTGTCTATAAAGGAAGTAAATAAACCTTATTTATTATTTGAGAATCACAAAAATGCAGGTTTTTGCTGTCAATACTGATCCCTTCACAACACACGCGATTCAAAAGCTTTGTTTGAAGGACAAGGTTTTTGTCTGCCAAATAAACTGCAAACTAGCCACTCCCTCTGATAACCTCTTCCATGCCAGTAAGTTGTACTCAAGCCTGTACTATATACTAGTACTTATAAGTTGGTGTAACTCGCAACCTAGATCAAATTAGGTTCCACTGGATATTCTCAATTATTTGTATTTATTCATTAATTCAACAAACAAACTCAAGGCCAGCTCTCCTTTTCGAATTGTTGTTGCAATGATCAAAATCACACCTTTGGACTCTGACCTCACACATGTAAATCATTGATAAGCTTATCAGGATATTTTTATTTAGGATCGTGAAGGTCACCGCACCACACTTGAAATGTTGTATTTGATTACTAGACTCCGCCATTAGCCTATTTTTGTTTAAATAGGGTGTATCTTATAATTTCTTTACATTTTTCTGAAGAGAAAATAATGGAAGAATTTAAAATGTGGTTACCTTCTCTGGCCACCATTACACTCGCTATGGTATCCGGTATGCTGGTCCCTGCTGCCAGAAGAGTCAGACCCATAACTGTGTCCGGGATGCCCAGTGTCTCTCCTGTATGGGGAAGGAAATCCTGTTAGAAGCAACCAGGAACAAACAACATCCGAGCTGAGAATTACTTATCTTCTTTTGATAGAAGATATTAGTATTTGTATTTCTTCTATATACATCTAATGCACCATTATATGTAAGCCCTATAGATAGGCTCACTGGATATGTTGGCGGTGCCTCGACTCAAGAAATGCAATAGGAATACTATAAGGCCCTCAAAATGCCGTAATTCTATCAAATTAGTTATATTGAGCTTTTGATGTGTCCAGTTCACTTTCAGCTGACGTACCCATTTGTGTTCATAAAAGCTGTATCCTCAGGACAGTATAGTATTCTCCATGGTAACAAATATCATACACCTCACCTCGCAATCACAGACCACACACACACACACACACACACACACACACACACACACACACACACACACACACATACACATTCTTGAATGCATTCTGCAAAGCTTTCTTCTAAATTGTACGCTAGGAATTAGGATTAAGCAGGATTAGTTAGCTATGTTCTGTCTGAATATGGCCTTTGGCTGCAGAGGGTTCATAACTTTACAGGAAATACCTGAAGCACTTGTAACCAATCACATACATTAATGGAAATATAGCAATATAGGATTAATCACAAGATCACCAATGATATTTTCTTTACATTTGTATGCTGTACTAATTAACACTGTTTAAACATACAGTATGCAGCAGGTTACACATGTGATCTCGTTCTCACTCACTTTCACTTTCACACACACAGATACACATGCACAAACACAAACGCACACACACACACACACACACACACACACACACACACACACACACACACACACACACACACACACACACACACAGAGGGGGGGGGGGGGGGTGGTACCTGGCCCATCCCGTGCCTGACCCTTCATGAGGTCTGATTCTCATGTGAGGACCTTTACAATCACTCTGCCATAATAATCCTATTATACTGGAGGTCACATGATGCAGCTGTACCCCACATGCCGCAGCAAACACACACTGACACACACACACACACACACACACACACACACACACACACACACACACACACACACACACACACACACACACACACACACACACACACACACACACACACACAGACACACACACACACACACACACACGTCCATGTGTGTGTATACAGTCACACTCTTCTCCCACATGACTGTTTTGCCCTAGAGGGGGACATGCAAGGCTCTAATTCTACTCCTGGGACTGTCTGAGAGCAATAACACGCACACGCACACACACACACACACGCACACACAAAGTCAAAGGTATCCCAGGAATTACCCAGCAGACCCACATGTGATTCTGCAAACAATATTTTTTGCTCTCACTCATAATCCATCGACATAGTTCCCTATCTGGCCTGGAATAGTGCCTCACACTTAGGTCCACTAAAAGAAAGCCAAGATAAGTAACGATGCGTGGACTTTTATTCCCACTGTTGAAACCATTTGCAGTTACCAAATTAAGTTTTAAATCATGCCATTAATAAACAACGTATTTACCAACGATGGTGACCATCCACACCAGGATGTATGTGAAGGCAGAGATCCAGACAGCTGACATGAGGAAGGTCACCATGAACCACTTCTTCCAGAACCTTCTCCGGCAGTCAGGTATGGTCAGGAAAAGCAGAGCGATGAGTGGCAGAGAAAGAACCCAGAAGATCCGTTTCACATCGCTCTCAGGCACCGCAAATACACTCTTGTTAGGCTCTGGGGACACCAAATACACAGAAAACACATATCAGAATGCTTGATTATGTGTGTGCAGTATTAAGACTAGTAATATTAGGATTTGGCTTAGTGTATGCTTCTTTAATATGAATTAATTTGTTTTTGAGTGTTTGTGTATGTGTGTAAATGTGCATGACCAGGTATGGATGAATGTATGTGTGTGTGTGTGTGTGTGTGTGTGTGTGTGTGTGTGTGTGTGTGTGTGTGTGTGTGTGCCTGTGTAGTGTGTAGTGTCTGTTTGTGTGTGGAGTGTGTGACAGCATTATATGTTGGTTGACTCTGGAGGGATGGGCAGTGGTCGTGGTAATGTCATGGCAGTGGTAGACTCCGATGTGGTTCAGGACCCCACCAAGGTGTGCAGTCCAGGAGCCAGGGTGTGTGTGTTGCTTCTGAAAGCCACCGGAGACCCGGCGACTCCTCCAGTTACCTTCGGGGATTTCGTTGAGGCCGTGCAGGCTGAGCGACAGGTGAGAGTAGCCAGAGTCATCCTGGAAGATCCCGCTGTCGGTCCGCGACCGGTTGTTGGCCCTCAGGCTGGTGTCGAAGCCCATCAGGGGCCGGGCCTCGTCGGGCCCCCCGGCATTCTTCCCCAGACAGGTGCAGCAGGGGCTGAAGCGACGCAGGACGAACTCGCTGATGCGCAGGTCGAAGCACAGCACCACGATGTAGACGGCGTACACCAGCAGCAGACAGGCCGCGTCGTACCTGCGTCACACACGCACCGTGTTAACGCGGGAGGTCGGGAGGCCATGTGGAAGGCCACACATAATGGAACGTCATTCTCGATAATAGAAACATGGATGGGTTGGCGGAACATGTGCTGTACAGTAAACTAGTAGCATATTATGAGTTATGAGTGCCTCACCAGTACACTTTGTTATCAGAGATGATGGCGATCACAGCGGAGACACTGATAGCATAAGCCAGGCAGTCTCTGAACATCGGCCAGCAAGTCAGACGGCCCACCTGATGTACCAGGAAGAGACATGAGAAAATACACGTTGACCGCGGTGTGCTTTCTGGTTTTCTTCCAATAAGCATGTTTTGATGTGAGTGAATGTGTGTGTGTGTGTGTGTGTGTGTGTGTGTGTGTGTGTGTGTGTGTGTGTGTGTGTGTGTGTGTGTGTGTGTGTGTGTGTGTGTGTGTGTGTGTGTGTGAAAGCATACCATAGAGGTCAGTAGTCCGCATGCAGCACAGATTCCTAGGAGGTTGTAAACGGCTGATCCAACAATAGTGCTCACTCCGATATCTCCCTTTGTGACAAACACCCCTGACACACACAAATAAACACACACAAGCACACACACACACACACACACACGCACACGCACACACACACACACACACACACACACACACACACACACACACACACACACACACACACACACACACACACACACACATAAGCATGAATTAGACATCATTAGTAACAATGACTTTAACAAGGCGTTAAATGGAACTGCATTAAAAGCACAGCTGGTGCCTGTCTTTGCGTTATCATGTCGGCTAAGTAATTGTACTACTGTTAGAATGATTGGGGTTGTACAACATCCAGCATGGTTGTCCTGTTACCTAAAAAGGCTGTGACCAATTCAGGTGCAGAGCTCCCAGCTGCCATGAAGGTAGCTCCAGCTACGTCCTGAGACAGTCCTAGGCCTGGTTCCGAAAAAATACATGTTACATATAAATAGATAGTATAGCGCATTTTATATTATAATATGTAGCCTATATTCATATATTCAAAATAACTGAATTAAAATAATATTTTGGAAGTTGAGACACAATTTAAAAATCTATATTTTTTAACTTGGACCATTGAGGGATTCATATGCCTTCATAATATTTTCATAACAAAGCTCAGCTCTCATCATTCTCAACAATTTTCTTTCATTGACTTTTCTTTCATAATGCATGGCTTTATTTAAGCAACACTTACGTTCACTTATGACCTCCAGAGATGGTAGAAAGTAATCGTCACACACGATAGCGACCGCCAGAAACATGTAGAAAATGATCATAAAGTAGATGACAAGTCCCCCATCTTTTCTCTCTCGGGCAGTAAAGAAACCGTCGGGGAACTCGGAGGACTGCGGTGGAACACATTCCGTCTCATTATCTGTAAATAGTCCAAAATAAATAAATAAACAGAAACACGGCTGATGTTGTAAATTAACCAATATAATCGGTTGCTGATAAAGTAGGACTACAACAATGTTGTTTGGGGTGTACTCTGTTTGGCAAATTACACACAATTTCATGCAATTACCGCATTGGTTTAGCAAGCATTTAAGATCCAATCGATTATTCACCCTAATTATCACAGAGGTCTTACCAAGAGCCCGGCGGATCCGTGCAGAATGGGACGACTGTTTTGCTGTCGTAGCAGTGAATGAAATAAGATGAACAATGCAATACAAAAATACAACTAGCCCGAGAAAATATGGTATAAAATCCTTTCTTTTCTTTTTGTGCATAGCTGAGGTCGTACTCATTGTCTTTTGAGTACAAAATGTGACAAGTATTAAATGAGAGTAGCCTAATTAATCAGAAGTAATATGCCTTCCAAATATTGTTCTGTTTTCTGGGTAGACCTATGCAATTCAATTCCGTGTATACACTGCATCGATCATGACACTACACTACAAAGTAAAGAAAGGAATAAATAGGGGGATAGAAAGCATCTTGTAAGGACTGCCATGCCCAGAATGGGGGATCACGAGATTCACTCATTCCACTCGACTTGGAAAGACTTTCAGCCTGGGGTGGTGTGGGAGGCCTGTTAGGTAATGGGTTCAAATGCATGAAATCACAGGATGGGAGGATTATAAACATGGATGTTTGAAACAATGAATGGGCCTTCATAGTCTCTCAAGCGTTTTTCTTGAATTATAAAGTAGACCTAGCCTTATAACCTTTTCAAAACAATTCGGTAAAAGGCCATTGGCCTAGGCCTAATTATATTTACCTAATTGTTTAATGTTATTGAGGCAAAACGAATGACGCAAATATAAATTCGAACCTTAACCACAACAGTTGCCATATATTTCAACTTTGTTAATCGTGATATTTTTCAGCGAATCGAGATTTTAGTGGTGGTGGCTTGGTTGCGGTGGTGGTTGCGGGGGTCGTTGTGCGAAATATGTTTGGGCATGCCCTACCGTCGAGTTCACCAACTCATGTTGTTCTAATGCTCTCACTAAAACCCCCAAATGGAAGAGCATCTTTAAGCGCCCTGGTGCCCCTACACGAACAATATCATCAGTAGGCCTTCGATGAGACAATGAAAGCAAAAAAGGTAAGATATCTTCATAAATATTGGTAGTTGTCTGCAGCGGTAAAGTTCTTGACTTATAAACCAAAAGTCTTAGGCCAACGTCTTAAAAAGGCATCTGAATATAAACAAAAGTTACTATGGTGTCATGATGTTTCAAGGTTTGATTGGCATTGGATGTTTGTGTTTTCGTGCGTGTGTATGCGTGTTTTATAACAGGCTCTATGGCAAATTCTAGTTTGAAATGGGGGCACACACTCACTGTGGTGAATAGCCTATGCATGATGATAGCAGAATGAACAGGGTTTGGTAATATACTGGGTGTATAGGACTAAGGAGCAGGCTGCCACATTGTTGGGTTTTGTTGTGTCTCGTCTGGAAGGAAAATGTGAAAATAATAAAAGTAGGCCTAGTACTTTGATACAAATGAACATCTTGTTGTAAAATCCCAGCCTGATGTGTTTATTTACATCTGGATATTATTGGCTGGAAATATGATGTTATAGGTTATCGTCATTTGACCAACAACTTGGGTTTTGCGGCTGTTTAAGTGCATAATTTAAAGGCCGATCTGACCCAAAGCAGAATTATTTTGGGTATTATTGTAGAGTTGTTCTCCAGCTCTATGGCAATTGCTGCGGTGTTCTTCAGCAAGGCATGCTCATGCTGATGTTCCAGGTGGATGTTGCTTACAGTGGGTGAAGATCTGGAGTGCACGTTAGAAGTCGTTATAGACCGATAACCTCCTCTAGTGAGTACGTAAGTGAAGCTTTGTATCATTTCTAAATCTGTATGATTTATTTAGACACTGATTATATGAGAGGCATACTGGTCTTGTTCATGTCTAATCATACGTTGCTGAACAGCGCCTCCATGTGTAGATTATATATATTGGGTAGGAAAAGGGGTGTGGGATTTTTTCTTCATTGTCTTTGCTCATACAGTTTCCATTAATGTTTATTATTCAATAATATATTGATATGCTATTAATCACCCAACCAGAATAGAATTGGTACTGAAAATTACTAGTTGAAAATAAATTCACAGAGAGTGCAGTTATATTCCCAACTCTAGAGTAGGTTGGAGGAATTAAGTGCCTAAATACAGTCACATTGTAGACAATGAATGTCAACATTTTCTAAAATAATAAGACTTTCAATATTAAATATAAATATTAAATATTAATTGTCTTAGTTAGTGTTTGTTAATTGTTAACTTGGCCTATTATATTGATAAGAAGAGAATAAAGATCAATAAAAGGAACAAATAAATAATCAGTTAGTCTCCCAATCACTCGGGTGCCAGCTAGGGTGGCTAGACATTATACGATAAGATACGATGCAAATTTATCAATGCCCCGTAGAAATTGCTTTGTTGCAATAGCCCAGCAGCAGTGGGAAAACACAGGAATACAATATTCCTGTGGAAAAAAAAGAAATACAATACAATAAGAATACAAAGTACTAATACAAACAAAAGTATATGCTAAGGGAAAATGCTAAACGAAATGCTAAAAGTAAGGAGAAGACACGACAAACAGAACAAACTACAACAAATAGGGCAAACAAAATAGACGGTATAAACAGTATAAATTATAAATTATAAAAGTGTAAAGCATAAAGTGTAAATTATAAAGTGCAAATGCAATGTTTATCAAGATTCATTGTAAACAAAGAGAAAAAGTAGTCCAGTGATCAAGTATACACACACACACACACACACACACACACACACACACACACACACACACACACACACACACACACACACACACACACACACACACACACACACACACACACACACACACACACATACACACACACACACACACATACCAACTGCACGTACATATATACACGTATGTATATATAATATATCTATATATACACATACACATAAACACACACATACTACATACATTCATATATATACACATTATATATACATACAGTCAGGTCCATTAATATTGGGACATCGACACAATTCTAATCTTTTTGGCTCTATACACCATCACAATGGATTTGAAATGAGGCGAACAAGATGTGCTTTAACTACAGACTTTCAGCTTTAATTTGAAGATATTAACATCCAAATCAGGTGAACGGTGTAGGAATAACAACAGTTTGTATATGTGCCTCCCACTTTTTAAGGGACCAAAAGTAATGGGACTAATTAACAATCATAACTCAAACTTTCACTTTTTAATACTTGGTCGCAAATCCTTTGCAGTCAATTACAGCCTGAAGTCTGGAACGCATAGACATCACCAGACGCTGGTTTTCATTCCTGGCGATGCTCTGCCAGGCCTCTACTGCAACTGTATTCAGTTCCTGCTTGTTCTTGGGGCATTTTCCCTTCAGTTTGGTCTTCAGCAAGTGAAATGCATGCTCAATCGGATTCAGGTCAGGTGATTGACTTTGCCATTGCATAACATTTCACTTCTTTGCCTTAAAAAACTCTTTGGTTGCTTTTCGCAGTATGCTTCGGGTCATTGTCCATCTGCACTGTGAAATGCCGTCCTATGAGTTCTGAAACATTTGGCTGAATATGAGCAGATAATATTGCCCGAAACACTTCAGAATTCATCCTGCTGCTTTCGTCAGCAGTCACATCATCAATAAATACAAGGGAACCAGTTCCATTGGCATACATGATGCCCACGCCATGACACTAACACCACCATGCTCCACTGATGATGAGGTGGTATACTTTGGATCATGAGCATTTCCTTTCCTTCTCCATACTCTTCTCTTCCCATCACTCTGGTACAAGTAGTAGATCTTTGTCTCATCTGTACATAGGATGTGGTTCCAGAACTGTGAAGGCCTTTTTAGATATTGTTTGGCGAACTCTCATCTGGCCTTCCTGTTTTTGAGGCTCACCAATGGTTTACATGTTGTGGTGAACCCTCTGTATTCACTCTGGTGAAGTCTTCTCTTGATTGTTGACTCTGACACACATACAGCTACCTCCTGGAGAGTGTTCTTGATCGGGCCAACTGTTGTGAAGGGTGTTTTCTTCACCAGGGAAAGAATTCTTCGGTCATCCACCACAGATGTTTTCCGTGGTCTTCTTGGTCTTTTGGGGTTGCTGAGCTCACCGGTGCGCTCTTTCGTTTTAAAAATGTTCCAAACAGTTGATTTGGCCACACCTAATGTTTTTCCTATCTCTCTGATGGGTTTGTTTTGATTTTTCAGCCTAATGATGGCTTGCTTCACTGATAGTGACGGCTCTTTGGATCTCATATTGAGAGTTGACAGCAACAGATTCCAAATGCAAATAGCACACTTGAAATGAACTCTAGACCTTTTATCTGCTCCTTGTAAATGGGATAATGATGGAATAACACACACCAAGCCATGGAACAGCTGAGCAGCCAATTGTCCTATTACTTTTGGTCCCTTAAAAAGTGGGAGGCACATATACAAACTGTTGTAATTCCTACACTGTTCACCTGATTTGGATGTAAAGACCCTCAAATTAAAGCTGAAAGTCTGCAGTTAAAGCACTTTGTTTAATTTCAAATCCATTGTGGTGGTGTATAGAGCCAAAAAGATTAGAATTGTGTCGATGTCCCAATATTAATGGACCTGACTGCACATATACACACTCATACAAAAAAGACAGACATGCATATGCAGACACATACACACAGCCTGAAGGCTGCTAGCACAAAGGAGCACTTGAAGAGCTCTGTCTTGCCCCTGGGGGAAATTAATCTGTGGCTAAAGGTGCTGCCCATCTGGCCAGCTCAACATAGAGGGGATGGTAGGGGTTACCCAAAATGGACTTGAATTTGTCCCTCATCCTCTCCACAACTACCTCCAGACTGTCCAGTTCTAGTCCCACAATAGAGCTAGCCTTCCTCAGCTGTTGAGTTTGTTGGACTCCCCAGCCTTGAGGCCTCCTCCCCAGCACGCCTCAGCAAAGAACAGTGTGCTGGCTACCACAGACTGATAGAACATATTTAGGAGCCTGCCACTCACGTCAAATGACCTGAGCCTCCTCAGGAAGAAGAGTCTGCTCTGACTCTTCCTATAGAGGGCCTCTGTGTTGTCTGTCCAGTCCAGCTTATTGTTAATGCGCACTCCAAGGAACTTTTACGCGTCCACCGCCCCTATTTCAACCCCTTGGATGGTAATGGGGGTTGGTGGGCTTCCTGCTCCATCGGAAGTCCACCACCAGCTCCTTGGTCTTGCCGATGTTGAGCTGGAGGTGGTTCTCTTATTTTTTATTTTAGGGTGGCAGGTCTCACCATATGCAACCCCGGTCCCTGTCTCAGTGAACGTTTGGATCATGTGGTAGCATAATTGTTCAGACATGTTTTTGTACATTAAAGTCCCATGTCACCTAAATTTAACAGCAGCGACAAAGTGTTGTTGGAACAGCATGTTTTACAATGGCTCTTTAATATTTCTCTTTAATAATAAAAAATATTCTAATCATTATTATTATTAGAAATTGCTTTTAAGTTATGATAAAATTCCATGATATTTTCAAAGTGTTGGCTGTGATTGTTTCGCAGCTTGCAAGCAATGCATACTGTTTAAACCACCTTGAATGCTGCCAGCAGATGCCAGTATTTACCAATTAATCATGTCCATGCTGCAATTTGAAGACTTTGAATTTAATTTCCTTTTTTTAATCTAACTTGTTTAGTATTGTTAAATATTTATGATCGATAATTGTAAGAAAGAAAATAGCCCTTTGGCAAGATGCATTGTTATTTATTGATCCTTTGCCTAGCCGCCCATGAAGGTGTTTTTGTTCAACATTATGAAGTTTTCTGACAGTAATATGAGTTCCCTTATCCTGCCTATAGTCCCCCAGTAGCTAGAAATGGTGTTAGGTGTAAAACGAGCACTGGCTATCCTGCTCTTCCTTGAAAAAACAAAGCTCAGGCACGCCGATTTGGAATCTTTCCACCGCCGCGAGGCACCACGGCTGCGGGGCGTAGGTGCCTCCGTGCTGCCCGCTGCTCGCTACCAAGGCACCACCACCGCGAGGCACAACCGCTTCGGCGCTGCCCGCTGCCGTCACTTCCGTGGCGGTGGTGCCTCGGCAGCTTTGATATAGATCTCCAGGACTCCTGCCGGAGCACCCAGCGTGTTTATTTACAGGACACGGCCGAAAGCTGTGTGCGCCTCCGGATGATGAATGAATGAATCCGAGCAATTACTATACATCCAATCTAAACACTAGCGCATGGTACTGTGGCCACAAGCTGCACAGAGCCACACCTCTGCCCTCTACCTTTACCCGCTTCTAAAAAAACAGCACGTTTGTGGAAAGCTCATTGTGGGACTGGCTTGCAGTGGCTGTAATTCTGCACCAATGCTGAATTTCTTGAACGTCTTCAAATACTGTATTAAGGGCCCACAAACACCTATATATAAGCATCCATAAAGTAGCATGCCATGGGACCTTTAATGTTTACATTGATGAGTGTGTGTTCACACGTGCAAGTCTTGGAGAGGTACAGAGCAAGAGAGTGAGAAAGAGACAGAGAGAGAGAGATAGAGAAAGAGAGTGAGAGGGAGCTGAAGGGAGGTTGGTTGAGGGAGGAAGAAATTGAAATGTTCCTCTGTTGAAAAAAATGCCTATGGGTGGCAGAATCCTGTACCGTCTCAGATGTTCCTCGTAGCTATGAGGCTTGGAGAGCTCATTATTTCCTTACATTGTTTTGCAAAATAATACAACCCATGACCTATTCAACTAACATTAGTCTGTAAAGCACATGCAAAATCTAGGTTCCATTGTCTCATGTATTTACTGGCCACCTTGTGGTCACCCGTGTTTGCATTCATTTGGATGTCATGAAAAGTTCAGAATGGAGATTGGAGACACTTCTCCATTCTGATAGAAAAGATAAACTTCTCCTTTCTAAGATTAAAGAGCTGCCTGGCTGGTAGAACAAGCTTCCCATCTTGCTCAAACTCAACAACATGAGCTCACATTTCAGGGAGAAGAGGAACAAGCTTAACAAGAAATTCAGCCTCACAGATTTCTCCCCGTGAGCATGACGAATGGAAAAGTCAACAGCCCCTTATAACACAAGTTCCTTGTCTTTATGACTTTGTCCTGTACATATATGCCTTATCATTCAGTTATCGTCATTCCCCTTTCTTATTGGCTTGCGTTCGTTTGGCTTTCAAAACAGTTCGGAACTTCAACTTGTTAAGTGCCAGTGACTTGCACTGTGAGAGGAGTGCTCACTGTTCAAGGTCCAGGCAGATAACGAGAGGTGAGTGGCTGACGCAGAGCAGTGTTATGTTACAAGAGGCTCATATCAGATTACCATCGAGAGCAGGTTGGGTGAAACGCTAGCACTATCCCGATCGCCGTCGATCAAATGACAACAACAACTGGAACATAAAAACTGGACAACTCTGAAACAAGTATTTAAAGTTACTCCCTTTACGGAAAGCGTTTCATGTTTTTTTGTTGAGAGAAAAGCGTTGCCATGGATCTAAAGGTAGGGCAATGTGTGCTCTTCCTGGTGTTGTCGTCCGGACTTGTTCAGGCTTCCTCGGCGTTCGTGTTTTGGTCGGCCTTGTTGGAAATAAGCTACCTGGACATCCAAACCAATTTGACCATAAAGCGTTACTGTGAGTGTGGTGTGTATGGCCGCAACTCCCCCCTGGAGGGGGCTTCCGGACGTCTGATGATGCCTATTCAAGACCCAACAGGCTGCGTTGGGCTCCCTATCTACAGCCGCAACAACAGCATACCCCCCTGGATAGCCCTCGTCAAGAGGGGCAACTGCACTTTCAGCGAAAAGATAAAAGGGGCCCAGGCAGAAGGGGCTGCTGCCATTGTGGTGTACAACGTGGAGGGGACCAGGAACGAAACCATGCACATGTCCCACCCAGACGCCCCTGGGATGGTGGCCATCATGATCGGAAATGGGATAGGGCTGGAGATCACCAAACTGGTCAATATGGGAATCCCTATAGAAATGGTTATTGACTTGGGTAATCCTCACGGCCCCTGGATGGACACCTACTGGCTCTACTTCCTGTCCATCGCCTTCTTTATCGTGACAGCGGCGTCCATTGGCTATTTTGTGTTTGTTTCTGCCCATCGGCTCGTCAACCTGCGGATGCAGAGGCGCTCCGATGACAGGCTTAAGAAGGACGCCAAGAAGGCCATCAAGCAGCTGGTGGTGCGCACGGTCAAAAGGGGCGACCCGGAGACGGGGTTGGACGCTCAGACGTGCGCTGTGTGCATCGAATCCTACAAGGCGGGGGACGTGATCACTGTTCTGACGTGCGGTCACATCTTCCACAAGGCGTGCATCGAACCCTGGCTCCTGGAGAAAAGGACCTGCCCCATGTGCAAGTGCGACATCCTCAAGGCTCTTGGGGTCGAAAATGTGGACGAAAAGAACGAGGTCAGCAACACCTACTCGTATCCGCCACCAGATGTCACTGTGATCACGGTGTCCGGAGGGGAGCCCCTGTATGAGGTGCCACTGACCGGCCCACAAACCCCCGAGCCACAGGAACATCAGCACCGCTACGTCAACGACGCATTTGAGGAAGACGCACAGGACAGGCGTGGATGAGGTTGAGCATGGCCACTTCTGTACTTAAATGCAGGGTCACGTTTCTCTTGAAAGTGGACTAACTCAATTTCTCTTGGATTGATTGGACATGCCTGGTTCATTAAAATCAATTTGATTTTGTCTACAAACCCCTCAGGAATCGATCAACAAATGCAAACACAAGATTTTCCATGTGTTCAAGGATTGTATTGCTAATGATTTATGCTAGGCCTCCTGCTGCACTTTTTTAAAACAGTGCAACGTTTCAGTGGCAGCAGATATTGGATACAAATGTTGACAAATTATCACACAGATTTCCAGGACGAACCCCCATTACACAAATAATCCAAATGTTACGATGACAATGTATTTCATGAGCATTCATAGCATTCACTGAGCACTTCTCACTCTTAGTAAGTTTGACTGTTTACAAAGTCAGCCAAACAACCAGCAAACAATGCTCTATAGCAAAGAGGCCTGTTCTCCCTGACAGCAGAACTCATGCAATAACCCTTTCAAATTTGGTCAGAATCTGTTTGTATTTGGATAATAATAATCACATTAAAGAAGAATTATTATGGTTGAAGGTATCATGTTTCCCTGTAAGATGTATGAGCACAACTATCAAGTCTTTGTGCATGTTTTATTTTGGAGTATGACTTTCAGATCTGGGTACAATTTGAATGTGTTGAGGTGAATGTTTTTTGTTTTTGTTTGAAATAAAAGGGTTGTTGTAAATTGTTATATTCAACCAGCTGATAATGAAAGTGGGAAAGATAATACATCAACATCAAGGGACTGTTGTTGAAGGATATCAATTAGCTCTGATTTGTGTTATTGTCAATCAAAGCAATATTGTCTTATTATGAAAATAAGTCTTTATGTAAATGTATGAAGGATTCTTTTGCCTTTAATTAACAACATGGAGGAATTATTAGGTCTTCCAGTCGGACGAAAGGAGGGTTGTGAGTAATCCTTCTGAACTTAACAACTGAATAACAAGCTAAACAATTAATGGTTTTCCTAAAATTAAATGATGTAAACGCTTGGTAAAAGATAAATCTAAGGAATCATTTGATTTCCCTGTTTGCTATTACCTCTGATTATGTTGGACAACATATTTTTCTATGTTGTTGTTTTCCTCTATTTGCAGTTTGCTGAGTGTATGTAAAAAATATGTGTGATGTCTGTCTAAGAAATCACATTGATGCTTGTTAGATCACAATAAATCCCTCAAAATGAGGACAAACCAAATGATCATGCATCTTATATTCAAATGGTGTCACTAAACTTTTCAACTAGAGTGCTCAGGAAAATCTCCTGGGTTTGTTGCTGAAAGTGGTCAGAAATTAGGCTTGGGCAGTATCACGGTATAATGGTATACTAGGAGTATTAGGGGAGAAATACAGAAGTTATGATATTCAATACCATCAATTATACAGCATGTCTCTTTCTATTACATTTTTTCCGACATCTTATAAATTCTCTTCTATCACCAGCACCTCAGCTTTAATGTTTTTTTCTTATCATTTTAATGTATTCTTTTACAGAAATACCATAATATACCGTACACAGTGAAATATCAAGGTGGTATGCAGGTAGGAAAAAATAGATACTGCCCAAGCCTAGTGGAAATAATTGAAAGGTATTAAGAGGGATAAAAAACAACAACACAAGATGAATCCGAGATCCTCTTATAAAGCTCATCGTCTTATAAAGCTCTCTCGGTGTTACAAAGTGAATTGTTATATCTCCAAATGTTTTTTACTATCGATAACAATGAGAGCATAGTCTTTGGTAGGAGACACTTGGTAGGCGCCTACTGATATCGCAAGACACTGCTATTCGTACATATTTATTTTACTTTTTTTATTAAGAGAAAACATAATGGACATTTTATTGCTATGGGATGAGTGGGACCCAAGGTTCAGAGTTGTGTGACATTCCAGAGATACCCCAGGCCACTCTCCGAGGTCAGTCAGCTTGTGGCATTAATCTCCCTGTCCCGCTCTCTCCCCCTCTCTCACTCTCCCCTTCTCCCTCTAATGCAAGGGCGATGCCTGCTGGATATGAGGCCAGTGTGGTTATTGCAGCAATCAGGTCAGATGGTTATAGTGCTATCACAAGGAAGAGGGAGAATCAATACCAAACTAACTGGAAACAAGTGGCAGGCCCTGCCTTACTGCCTCCCTGGTGTTGACTTTTCTGATTTATTATGGTTGTTAAGAAAGAAAATGAGGCAGAAGGGTTTCATTTAAAAGCTTACGTGGCTGTTTCTCGAACACCAGCCCTTGACCTTCAATTGGAGAGTCAAACTCAGTGGAAATATCTTAGAGAAGCCCATGTGGGCACGATTCATAATTTAGTTTATTTTACGGCTTCACGGTGGCCGAATGTTGTTGTGGCGCCATCTGGTGTACAGACTAAAAATGAACTCCTGATGGTGCTACACCGTTGCTCATTACTTTTGTGTGTTGTTGAGTGTCATAGTCTTTGGAGGACAGAGTTCCTTCTCTTAATAATAAGGTTGTATTAAGGCCAAAATAGACACAATTATCCAAAATATTTTTTTGTTAACCTACGCCCATTGTTTGAAAGGGATAAACTGATAAACCGGTTGAATGAGATTCCCAAATGATTACTGGAATGAAGTCAGTGATTGTCTACTTCTTCATACCATTGGATGCTTTTAAGAGGAGATCCTATCTCTGACGTTGACAGTTTCGCAATGATTGACTTTACTCCACACCTCTTTTGCATACAACACAAAAACATACGCAAACATTCACACACACTTGCAAGCATGCACACATACATTGAGCAATAGCGCTCGCACACACACACACACACACACACACACACACACACACACACACACACACACACACACACACACACACACACACACACACACACACACACACACACACACACACACACACACACACAAATACACTATATGAACCAAACAACTGGCAATATGCTTATGAGCAAAAGCCTTCAAGGCTACGCAGTTTGGCTGTAAACTGTATAGGCCTACTTATCCTTTATGCTATGATGCATTTTTCCTATACAGTTTGAACATAGTTTTTGCTAGAAATAGGAAGGGTTACCTTACTTACATTCTCCTACCAGAAAATACATATATTTTTGCTTCAATGTTTTAATTTGAAGTGATTCAAATAAGTATATTTCTAGAATTTTTAAATCAGCCATTTTCTACACGGCTGCCAATCTTCAACCATCTATATTACAATCGACACCTTTCATTCAACAATGAAACAGGACTATGAAAGGATTGTGTGTCGTCGTCGTCGTCGCCCCCCACTCCGCCGCCAAAATTAACACATGTATTCGATTTGAGTGGGCATGCCAATAAACCAGCTCAGTCACTGTATGTCGTGTTCTGCATAATACTAGTTACACAGTGCTCCCTAGTGGTGAATGTAAATAACTATGCTGCTTGTGTTTAAATTCTCAAATTGTCTGAAGCCATCATTCACATCCAAATGTGTGTTGCAATTACTTGGTTCACTGCAAAGTACAGTGTCTTTGACTTTTGTCAAGCTTAAATACTGAATCGATTTTGGACTGTTACATTCTACATACGCAACAACTACACAACATACTACAACAACCCTGCTCAATCACACAATCATTTTGCGTGTGTGTGTGTGTGTGTGTGTGTGTGTATGTGTGTGTGTGTGTTGGTTACATAGACCACGTCCAAAAACCTCCATAATTAAATTACGCTAGCTGGTTTTGTCTACGCTTTCTTGTCCCTGCCTCTCCGACTAATTATCTTAATGAAGGAAGGGAGATTAGATTATACATGTGCACCGGGCGAAACAAATGAATCCATTTAGTCAATAAGTCGTTCATTTTTCACCAGGGTTGCTTTGTACACAGAATATTAAATATAATGCTCTGGTAAACAAAGTATATTTGAATAGCTTTGTGAATATAGTTATTTGGATATAAACTTTGACATCTTTGTAGCATAGCTGGTAGGTAGCATTTTGTTAACTTTGGTTTTCTTGTGGTTTTGAGAGGTTTGGATAGCTTACTTTGTAAGTAACTCCTCATCTGTTTGCTCTAGAATAACGTTTTGCAGGTTGAAAAGCAAAGGCTCTGTTTTACAGCAATGCAGGTCACAAGACAAAACGTTATTCATTGATCCTCAAGAGGGAACTGCAAAGGTAAGACCAGCAGAACAAACTGTTCATCAGAAGAAAGCGAAAACAAGATGTATCGCAGACTTTCATAGAAACAAGTGCCAAGCACTTACAATTGCGAGCCCATATGATAAAGTCATATCCTGTGATAAAACATAGAGGTGCCCACGCTTATAGTCTGGCAGGCAGACTATTGCATGCTGAGGGAACCTGACACACGTGAGGCAATAAGCAACCCTCATCCTGTGACAGTGCTGCCGCAGCGTCTCTGTCACGTGAGGTCCTGTCCCATGTGACCCTGGTCCCTGACCTACCACCTTCCTTCTGCTGCTGACACACAACAAAACAAGTCAGGATGAGATCATGCAAAGCACAGGAGGATCACACACACACACACACACACACACACACACACACACACACACACACACACACACACACACACACACACACACACACACACACACACACACACACACTCACACACACAAAACCCTGGCAACATGGTCTGGATCATAAAGTAGGATGGTGATGTTGTGGTCCGACTGACGGTCAAGGCAGTGATTCATGCCAAGTCTATTAATTAATCATCTGCAGTTTATTGTTGCGTTGATCGAGACGTCTGCCCTCTAGTGGAGAGAGGGTAATAGTGCTTGAATGGGACAAAATATTTAACAAATTCAGAACCACTTACATCTGGCCCAAGTCTTCAAGAGATGGTTGATTGTAGACTATAAGTAAATCAATTGTTGCCTCGGTTGTCTATGTTGGCTATAAAAAGAAGATATACTAACACACACACACACACACACACACACACACACACACACACACACACACACACACACACACACACACACACACACACACACACACACACACACACACACACACACACACACACTGGGTCCTGTAATGATATAAAGACCAATTTACTCAATACAATAGAGAATATCAGGGCTCTGCCGATCACCAATAGCCCACTTTACAGTTTATGTCCGAGAAACGATCTGTCAGCAGTCTCTCCTTGATAGACTGGGTTGTGTACTATCGAGTGGTCCAGCTCTAATCGCAGAAAGCCAGAGGAATGGTTCCCGGCCAAGCATTTTGTAAGGAAAAACCTGCGGCTCAGCACTTGTTTACTCATTTGACTGTTTTTATTTATTTCATTCAGGCAACAATCTATTGATGTCTCCAGAAATGGCCATAATCTGGGTTTATTGTTTCAATATTTGTGTGTTTTGCCTTTCTGTACTTGTAGGTGTGTATGTGTGCCTAAATAGCCTTCTGTTCAGGCAAGTACATTATGCAGGTTTTGCTCGAATCTATCTTTGCATTTGTGTAGTGGTTACATTTGCGATTTTGTTTGTGTGTGTGTGTGTGTGTGTGTGTGTGTGTGTGTGTGTGTGTGTGTGTGTGTGTGTGTGTGTGTGTGTGTGTGTGTGTGTGTGTGTGTGTGTGTGTGTGTGTGTGTGTGTGTGTGTGTGTGTGTGTGTGTGTGTGCTTGTGTTTTTCTCTCTCAGCAGTCCATCCATCCAGTCTGCTCCACTCCTTCTGTGTCCTGTTGCCCAGAGCGATTAATTAATGCCCATTTGCTTAATTGCTGTGAGCAGAGAATGGAAAGAAGGAGAAGCAAGGGGGTTAATGGGGTGGTGAAGTTGGGCATAATGTTTCTTACGTATTGTAAGGAGGCGGGAAGATACTACACTAAAAGCCCTCTCTGACCATATTGTCTATTTGTGTGTGTGTGTGTGTGTGTCTGTGCATGTATGGGTGATATGTATTGGGATCCACTGTCTGTCAATGTGCTGAATGTGTTGTTTTTTCCCTTGGAGGAGAACAGGAGCCCACTGACGGCCAGCCATGCCTCTGACCATCTGGCCTGGCCTGGCCGTTTGGTGCACAGTTTGTGGACAATCTGTGCCGGACATTTGCCTGTCTTTTTTCATATATTTTTTTACCGAAGGTCACTGCTGGGTCATGGCTTTAAAGGGTGATCTTAAGAACGCTGTTCCACAATAGGTTACAAAATTAAGCTTACATAAAACCTGCACTCTGCAACTTCTCTACTGTAGCTACTGTATATTCAAAAATATCTGAGCAAGAAAAATATGCGCCCATCCACTAGTCAAATCATCCAGATCGTTTTTCTCTATTCGCTATGGGAATATCTCAGGGGAATTATGTAGCTACCTCTGTTGCTACAATTTCAGCCACTAGAGGCTGCTAATGGGGACAGTTATATAGTGCAGGCTCAACAATGCATTGCATCTTTGCTGTCTTGTAGGGTGCTTTCACAAGCTCAGATGTTGGTCTGTTTTAAGGGGCCACTCACTAGGGCCGCGGCCCCGTGCCCGAGCTTATTTGCATACTAAAGTCTAGAACGTTTGACTAGTGTGACCACGCCATCCGTATTCCAGCACGGAACAGCCCCTTGGCCACGGCACAGTTGGGAGAGGTGTGCCGTGGCCAAAGTACAGATGCTAATGAGATGACACGTGCACACGCGCGGATACGCAATGTGAGCTGGATGAGGTAGTCCTTGCGTGACCCTTCTTTCTTTATAGGTCCATGCCCTTCTTCCCCAAAACAATAATTTTAAACAATGGCGGCAAGCGGTTCACGAGTGGGTTTACGTTGGTACGATAGTGAAGTCGAGTGTTTACTTGAAATTTGGGCCGACGACAGCATTCAGTCGACACCACGCTTGGGGATGACGTATTTATCGTATTACGACGTGATGACGTATGTATGAAGGAGCAATCGTGCCCAGGCCATGGCCTTTGGGAGCAGTGTGACCACGGGCCAGCGGGGTGAGTGGGGAGGGGGGGAATCGTGCTGAATCTTCCTGCAGCACGGAACAGGCAAACTTGCCTAGTGTGAGTGCCCCCTTACCCTGCGTTCACACCAAAAGATGCAAAAAGTTGACGCGCGTCGTGATCCCATTCAAAGTGAATGTAGAGACGCGTTGCTGCTTTGCTGCCGCAGCATTTGCTGCCGAGAAAACGGGCAGCAAAACTTGATTTGCGGCGTGTCAAAATCTGATTTGCGGCGCGGCATGCCCGTGCCCGCTGCCGGGCACGGGCGAAGGGCGCGTTCACGTATTTTGCAGCGTGTCAAATGCTGCTCGAGTGGAAATATTTCAACTTTTGACGCGCCGCAAAACTTTGACGCGCCGCAAAACTTGATTTGACGCGCCGCAAAACTCAGGGGTCAACGCGTTCGGGCAGCAAATGCATCTTTTGGTGTGAACGCAGGGTAAGTCTACCTTGGTAAGTCTGAATCACTGGTACGGATCTGTTGGCGAACGTGAACGAAGCGATCGAACTCGGGTGCTGACCGAAACAAGCGCCTCGGGAGCTGGATCCAATGCAACACTAGTGTAGTCCGATAGGCCTCACTTGCAATAAGATGCTGTGCGACCCAATTAGAGGAACTCAACCAAAGCCTGATAAATGATGGGCTGCCTCTGAGGGCATTAGTTGATACGTGGAACAATATATATCTGTGATAAGATTTGCGGCGGTAGCCTTAAGGTGCTTGCACACCGCAGGGCAGTAACCACCCTGGTAACCGCCTCGCTACCGGTGGGTTCAGCTGCCGCCGCCGAAAGTTTTTACACGGGGGAAGGCTGAGCGGTAGGGGCAAAATCTGTGCGCGTTCACGTGGGCGGCATCCGCTTCCTGGTCTACAGACGCTTTTGTAACCGCCGCCCCTCCGCCGCACTTGCCTCATTCTAATGAATGGAGGTGGCGAGATGCCGCGCGGCGGTGTGAAAGCAGCTTTAGTCCTCCATACCTGTTTATATTGGTGTGGTTGTACATTTATCTTTAGCTACTACATGGTAGTGAGGTCATTTATAAAAAAAAGTATAGGTCATTTATAAAAAGATTATAGCATTTATCCTAATTATTAATAAAAAGGTCATTATGTTGTGTTCATATAATAATATTGATGAAAATAATTAGAATCATCTATATGTTAAAACCACAATCATAATGATAATAGCAACAACCACAACAATATGAATAATGATGATAACAACAAGCACCCACGTGTTGGGTGCTTCACGCAGCTGTTTTCAGATGCCATGGTTCTGCAGTGCTTCTCTCAGGGTGAACGGTCCTGATCATCCTCTTCCTCATATCAGTATTCACGCCATAGAGCCAGAGAGAGGGTTCACGCCCGATGGCCTCTGCAGGTGGACACAGCAGTTGCTGCCACAAGAGAGAGAGAGGGAGAGAGAGAGAGAGAGAAGGAGAGACTTGGAGATGGATGGTTCTCGTTCTTTCTCCAGCGAGAGACAGAGAGACACAGAGTGAAAGAAAAACGTCAGAACATAGAAGTCAGCCTAAAGATGTGGGAGGAGACGATTGTTTGTTTTGTTTGAATTGTGTCCAGCTAGCTTGGATTCAGTGTGGAGGCTATTTATATGACTCGGTAAAATGGAACGAGTGCTTATTAGCCACCACACAAGGCTCTTATTTCAACAGCCACTTGTATTCATCCGGTGAATCAAGCAACCTATAGCACTAAATTACTTAGACGATCGTCCGCTTCCTGCCCTGCTTTGCGGAACAGAGAGAAGTCTGTTACCTCGTCCACTATTTTTATTTGAGCACCCCGGCTATTTGTCAGAGAAGAAACAGCCCGTGGAAGTGCTACCTAAATTGCCCAAGGGCAGAGGTATTCATCAAAATGACTTACACCTTCACCCTTTAGCTCTCAGTGCTAAAGACCCTGGCAGAGATTCAGCCTAGGCCAGACCGAGACATAGAGTACTGCTGAGTAGTTACCTGTTCAACTACATGTTGGCTGGATTACAGTGTTGGATTATTGCATGCTCCCACTATTTAAGGAACAAATATAATCAACAATAACCAAAGAAGTTGGATGACGTTGTGCAGTAGCGTGGGATCTGTTGTCCGCTGGGGAATGTCATCCTCACCACCATTGCCATTGCAAAACCATCAGACCTGACTCAGGCAAAATAATTAATTTGCACAGACGGTGTTATGTATCAAAGTTGTATTTATGTCAGGTTTAGTCACGTTGATTCACGTTATATCATTTCTTACTAATGAATAGCCATTAGATGATTTGACTATTGACTATTACTACTACAAACGAATATTGTCAATAAATAAGGACTCTAGTGGCTTACCGTTTCCCAGGCATTGGTTACCTCACAGCCAAGGTCTCTTTGTCCAGGCAATGGGATAGCGGGGCTGGCCTTGACGTTGGGCCTGGGCTGGAGCTGTGCCTGGAGCAGGGGGCGTCTTCTAGTAAAGGGATATGGGTCCCTGGCCCCACGTTGGGTCACCCAAGACACAGAGCGCTAACCTGTAGACAGAGAAGAACACGTCCCCAGGTGTCAAAGGAATCATTACACACACGAGAGAGAGAGAGAGAGAGAGAGAGAGAGAGAGAGAGAGAGAGAGAGAGAGAGAGAGAGAGAGAGAGAGAGAGAGAGAGAGAGAGAGAGAGAGAGAGAGAGAGAGAGAGAGTGGAAAAAGAGACGGCTTACCTGACATGCGTTATGTTTTGTTCTTTTGTCTGCTGTCCCTGTACTGTAGACCACAGTTGCTGCTCTTTGTCTATGCACAATGTGTGTTCTAGGCCACAGAGATGTGCGCTGGGAATAAAAGTTTTGACTTGTGGTTCAGAGGAGGTGTGTTTTTTCCTCGGGTGAGAGTGAAGTCAGGTCAGGTTCCTCATATTTATATTGCAATTTTGAAATTGCCCCCACGAGCCCTCTGTGAACTACCACACACACACACACACACACACACACACACACACACACACACACACACACACACACACACACACACACACACACACACACACACACACACACACACACACTTGTTAATAATTGTCATTTGCTGCTGCTGGCTGTCACAGGGGTCGTGGCTGAATCCAGATCTCTGGGTCCTGCAGGCACGGAAAACTGAACAACATCCGCAGACGGCGACAATAACGTGTCAAAGATCACACAGCGTCTGTCAGGAGGAGCCGCTCTAAGAGGGGCGGGGACGGTGGTCACTGGACAGAGGGGACGCTGCTTAGATCAACAAACCCATAGACACGACAAGGGTCGTCCCCCCGTCCCGCACACACACACACACACACACACACACACACACACACACACACACACACACACACACACACACACACACACACACACACACACACACACACACACACACACACACACACACACCTGTGTGAGCCAAGCTTTAACATGTACTGGTGGTTGTTTTTTGTACGTTGTGTGTTGTCACTACACTGGAGCACTGAAAGGGAATGGGAAAGACAAGACCGTAACCTTTTCCATCTACAGGCTTATTTTCCTATCCAGCTCAATACCTTTGTGTGTGTGCATGTGTGTGTGTGTGTGTGTGTGTGTGTGTGTGTGTGTGTGTGTGTGTGTGTGTGTGTGTGTGTGTGTGTGTGTGTGTGTGTGTGTGTGTGTGTGTGTGTGTGTGTGTGTGTGTGTGTGTGTGTGTGTGTGTGTGTGTGTATGTGTGTGTGTGTGTGTGTGTGTGTAGAGCAGGGTTAACAACAGGCCTGTCAGATGTGAATGATCAGAGTAATCAGGTGGAACACAGCAGAGCCTGGGATTAAGACACTGGAGAGCCTGTCCAAATATAGCCATGTCTGATACATATGCACAGACATCGCCATACACGCACAAACGCACACAAAACCCCCCCACACACACACACAAACGCACACAGGCACACACACACTCAGACAAAACCTAATACCTCCATGCTACACACATACACACATGCATGCACACACACATGCACACGCTTGCACACACACACACACACACACACACACACACACACACACACACACACACACACACACACACACACACACACACGAAGCTTGAGTGCACATTTCTGTGTATGTGTTTGTATGTGTGTGTGTGTGTGCGTGCATGCGTGCTTGCGTGTGTGTGTGAGCGTGCGTGCGTGCATGCATGTTTGAGTATTGAAGGTGAAATGGAGGAGAGTTTCAGTCTTGTGGTGCCTTATTGTAGGTCTTATTTCCCGTCATCAACTAAGCACCTGCTCATGACAAGGAGGTTCCAGTACACACACACACACAGAAAGGTCATGATGACCGTCACCACCGTTATTATTTCTGTTAGTCTTTCTGGGGAAACCTCATGGGACCGTCATTTAAAATCCCCCTGCGGATGTAACCGAAAACGTCACTGACTGCCAGCACTGTGGCTGCTGCATTAGCAATCTGATGTTGAAGCCTACTAACACACGGCCAAGTGCACAGAATGGCAAGCCCAGAACTTTAATGTCATTAAACATCGAGCAGAATGAGCTATCCATAGATTGAGTCTGACACCTCGTTTATCTGCTGCATCCATGAGCACATCTAAGATAAATAAACCTAACAGGCCATAAATAGAGCAAACCATGGCAGAGAAAACAGCCTACGACGTTTATCTGACTAATTTCTCTGTTTAGTGATCACTGATAAATACACATTCCTGGACTCATTTTTATATCGGTGTTTATTTGCTTCATGATGACCCTGAATCAAAACCATTACCCACATTAAGGTCCACTGTGTCACAGATACACATTGTTCGGCTAATCCGTGAAACATCGTCTTCACAGAGAGCACGTCGCCAATCTCCTAAATATAGCTAACTTTGAAAGCGTTCTGTGAGAGGGATACGGCCAGGCCAAAACCCCAAACGCCTCACACGTCCCGTGACTACCCCCGTGTAAGCGCCGGTGATTACAATCAATCGCCATTTCATGTTTCTAGACACCAACGGTTCTCCAATCATGGGATGAGCTTCACGTTTGACCTCCCGTTGTTAGCGCGCACGCAGTCCACTGTGCTTGCAATCAGACGCGCCAACGTGGTTTCTGCCACCGCGAATCCCATTGTTAAGTGGAAAACTGCCCCCAAAGGACACGTCGTTCCTCCCACATGTTTTCCCCGCCTAACCCCGACCTCTGTTCCTCTAATTCGCTCCCTGCCCCCTTCCTTCTTCCTTCCTAGCCCTCCTTTACCTTCCTCTCTCTGGGTTGTGGGCTCCGAGCGTCTCTAATTACAGCCGGGGTCGGTGGTGGTACAACGTCTTCCAGCCGAGCAGAGGAGAATGCCTCTCATTCCGGCTCTCAGGATGGGACTCCGACACACAATGGCCCCTGCCATGGCCCCGGCCCCCCTGCCGATTCCCCACTGAAAGCCCTCTCCTCAGGCAGCTTTTTAATAGGCCTCCCCTCACCAGCACGCCCTCGCACTCATAAATATACCCACACAAGCACACATTTACACACACATGAACCTACACGGAAAAGACACCAACACATTCACACTCAATGCAGATTGCAGAAATTTATTTAGAAAACCGCTCTCACACATACAATCACACATGCACACACACACACACACACACACACACACACACACACACACACACACACACACACACACACACACACACACACAGACACATATATACAGACACACACACCCATATATACAGACACACATGGACACACTTACACACACCTACGCAAAAAATACATGTATACGCTCATACACCAATGCATGATGCAGACATTCACATACATACACACAAACACACGCACACATGCACATGCACACATACACACGGTAAGCCATTACATCCCGTTTGTGTGTGTGTGTGTGTGTGTGTGTGTGTGTGTAACATGTGCTCCAGCCCAAACAGCCCAGGGCTTTCTGGAGTGCTGACACCATGTCGACCAGACGGCAGCCTCTTACGTTTCACGTCATGCAGAGATGCTAGCGGCTAGCCTACAGCTGCCGCAAGCTCCATGTAGCCAGCATTGTGATGAACAACATTTGTTTTTCTCCCGCATTTGACTCAAGACTTGCCTCCCGCACCATGGATGTTTTTCCGTTTTTTTCTGCAGAAAAGCTGGATCAAATGTCAAGATTCCAAACAAAGACAACGTATTCACTCAGGGTTTATGGTTACACATTTAAACAACAATTACCTATTCAAAGCCAGGTTTTGTGTTGGATAAGCAATTCAATTTGTATCTCCTTGTCCTTTTTCCAGCATTTAAGAGCAAGATCACCAGCATACCATTTTCTGTCATAGTGTCATAACATACCACATATGGTATTGGGTTATCTACAGGAAGGAATCCAATTGGATATTTTTTTCTTTAACCATCATTTGCCTGTTTTCACAACAACCGTCGCAGCAGCTATTAGTTTTGATTGGTGCTTCAAACTGTGCCACTAAACCAGGTTTCCTGCCAAGACAGCATTGTTTGGATGCATGCTGTGATTCGTGTGATATTATCTACCTGAACTCAAAACGAGAGCGTTTCTCATAACACAAGGGATACAGTTGGGTTACATGTCGATTAGAATGGCATAGTGTCTCGCAACACATAGTAGGCTACATGCTTTTTGGACTTTAATTTTAAATTACATTTTTATTGTTCAATATAGAAATCGGATTTCACGGTAATCGCAACGTGATCTCCAACCTAAACAATGAACGAATATGAACGTTTTAGCCCCCTTTCCAAGAAACAGCAATACGTCACTTATGTCAAGGTTCTGTTTTACCAAAATGAATGACATACGTTATATAATTCTTATTCTTTCGTAATCTTCAGTCAGTGCATGTATATGATCTTTAGTATGTTTGTTACAACGTTTTCTGTCGTTTCCATGAAGATTCATATGGATGCTGCTATCCCTAAAACCACTCAGATTGCATGTGGTTTGATTCTCGGTCTCACGTTGGTGAAGTAATCTGAGCTGTTGTGTTCAGTAGTATTTTATGTAACTGATGATGTTCTCTCAAATATTCTTTTTGGAGTGACCCAAGATGACATGTATTCTTCTTTGGATGTACTAGGATGACGTGTTTTTGTGATGCACCACACTCACTAAGTCTATTTTCGCTTTGCTTCGGCCAAAATAAATCTGTTCCAACGGTTCCTTTTATAAGTACATACAAAACACAATAAATGCCTGGGTCACACCAAGTTTTTCGAGAAATGACATCATCTAAAAGCGGTATTAATGTCACGGTTGATGTTGTTAACCAATATGTATAAAGGAACCGTTGAAATGGATTATTTTCAGCGGAGGCAAAGCGAACATGGACTTCCGTTGTGCACCCCTGAAACACGTCGTCCTAATCCATTCCATAGAAGAAGAAATGTCTTCCTCAGACACATCATTATTTACATAAAATAGCACTGAATATAACAGCTCAGATGACTACACAACGCAAAGACGCCGATTCAAATGACATGCAAGCTGAGTGCTTTCACGGATAGAAGCCTCCATATGAATCACCACGGCAACGCTAGAACAAGTTGCATTAACCAACAGACCAAACACCATATACATTCACTGACTGAGGATTGTGCGCTTGCAAATGTAATGTCTGGTGTCTGTTGTTTCAGAGATTCTTTACCATGTTCATACTTATGTGATGCAAAACACGATGGTTCACAATAGCTGTGAATGACTGGCTGCCTCAGTTTGGGTTGCCTCAGTTTGGGTTATCAGGAAGGGCTGGAGATGAATCCTGCCCACCCAAGTCATTGGATCTTATTTGGATGTGTTAATGCTCTGAATGATAATCCTGCCTGTTGGAGAGACTAAGGGGGTGGGTCGTTGTGCAACATTTTGGCAATTGGTCCATCCCACTCCTTTCGTGCAATCTTCTTTTCTATGTCACTCACTCCTCTTTTACTCCTCCTCCTCCTCGTCCTCCTCTTCCTCCTCCTCATACCGGTACTCAACCTCACTTCCTTCTCTTTATTTTTGCTTTGCGATGTAATCTCTCAAACCAAAAACATAGTCCTGAGTCACAGGAGAGAGAGAGAGAGAGAGAGAGAGAGAGAGAGAGAGAGCGAGAGAGAGAGAGAGCCAGAGCCAATCCGCTTAAGAAGATAAACAAATGGCCAAAAAAACAAGATGATGTGAGACGGGAATCAAACATGGGCTAGTAAAGAAGGAAATAATAAAAGTAGAGAGGGAGACAGAGTCTCTGGTTGAGGTATTTTGCTCAGGAAGGCTCCTAACTGAGTTAAATGACCCAGAAGTCTCTAAGTGGCCGTCAGGACAGGTGTTCGACGTCTCTAAAGAGCCTTTCTTCACTGCTTCCTTTCCTACATGCTTTTATCATTGTTTTCACAGCATTCCACTCAGGTAGAACTACATAGTGCAGCCTCAGGCATAGGCCTACACAAGTAGCTATATCTGCATGGGCGAATGGGCACATTTGTGTGTGTTTAAGTTATTGATATTTTCGACATAGTACGTGCGTGGGTCTCTGCATGCATCACTGCCTGTTTGTGTTTGTCAATGTGTGTGTGTTTGTGTATCTGTGTGTATCTGTGTGTGTGTGCGCGCCCGTGTGTGTGTGTGTTCTCTTCAGCGGGGGTTTTCCCAGGCCCTGGGCTTTGCAAGGGGATGAGTGCCCCAGCAGGAAGAGATAGGTCTGTTCTGGGATCTATCGTGTGTGGGGGGGGGGGGCCGGGGGAGGGAAGTGTAGAGGAAAGGAGAGGCGGGAAGGAGGGTGTGCATGGGAGTGGCCCAGGGTGCGTGTCTTGAGAAGAAGCGGGTTCCCAATGACAAAGCTCAGTAATAGCAGGGTTGGCTCTGGTCATAAAGCAGTTGGGATCATCTGCTGGTTTACCAACAAAGCTGTTGGAACACCCACACTGTGGAGGCTCTGTGGGGTGGGGGCGAGGGGTGGGAAACAAAGACATACAGTAAAGTTGTATGTGTGTGTGTGTGTGTGTGTGTTTTGTCTGTGTATGTGTGTGTTTGCGTCTGTGTGTGTCTCTGTGTATATGTATGTGTGTGTGTGTGTGTGTGTGTGTGTGTGTGTGTGTGTGTGTGTGTGTGTTTGTGTGTTTGCGTGCGCTTTCAGACAAAGCATTTCTGTAATATTGGAGGAACCGTGTGCTTTGTGCATTCAATTAATGACACTATGCTGGTCCTGGTGGGTTGATCTAGGAGGGGTTCCAAAGTGAATCTCTGCATGAGAGAACTGCTATGCCTAGCTGCGCCTCGCCCCCAGGATATCAAGTACAGACACACACACACACACACACAGCTTTTCTACGCCTTTATACTCGTTCCCCAGGTGTACGGTTCGATGGCGTGTGATCTCCCAGCAACAGCTGGCATGACTGTAGCCAGGCGGAAGATTGGCCCAAACCCAATGACATGTTCCCGTCGCCCAAGGTGAACGTGTGGGACCATGAAACAAACCCAACCCATGTATCGCATTACCTGTACATGAGTCCAGTCCAACCTTGTGTGTTGTCAGAACAGGCCAATCAGAGCTGAAAGGCCCATGTGTCGAAGACTACGCAGCTATAAATGGAGGCTGCAGTCGCCCATATCCCTTTTATCACCCGGTATCATGAGCGGACTTGTTCATCCCTGCTTATCATGTTGTACCAAGACATTCAATTATCTAAACCATTCATCTGAGTGTTCTTCAGGTTGGGGGCAGGGGGGGGGGGGGGGGGGGGGGGGGGAGTACTTTCTCTCCCTATAAGCTATACTTCACAAGGATAATCTGAATACACACACATACACACACAAACATAAACACACATTGTGTACATGCACACAAAGACACACACACACACACACACACCCGAAACCAAACCCAAAGGCGTACAGAGGAATCCACATAGAGGGAAGGAAGAGAAGACGTCAGCGATAATGACTGGGGGATATATCTGGGCATCCGGTGGCCATGCGGCGTGGAAACCACTTAGGACTCATTATGTAACCATGCGGGAGATCCTCGAAACGCCGGCCGCCCTCCTCTTTCTCTCTTTCTTTGTTCCCAAAGCAGTAATAGATAGGCAAGCGAGGCCTCAGTCAAGGAGTGCGGTTAGTGGCAACCTAATATGCTAATATGAAAGGACCCCCCCCCCCACACCGCCCCTCCCTACATGCTTGCATGCAAACGAATACTCATTACACTCATCTCATTATGTCTGTTTGTCTGCAACTCATCCGTGATCAGCGATATCTGTATTTCCTCGTGCAGGGACGGGAAATGTCTCTTCCCCCCCCCCCCCCCCCCCCCCCCCCCTCTCTGTGCTTCCCTATTGACTTGTCGACTGTTTCCACTAGTCCCTTAAATGTATGCCATTAACCAAGTGTCAGCTTTGACGCGTGGATAAGATGTAGATTGCGTTTGCTCTCTGTGCGAGTTTGGAGCACTGCCTTGAAGGTGTGAAAGAGTTTTTCTTGTTTGTACTTTACAAGAGATTTCCACTTTCACTGTGTTGTTTTTATGGCTCTTTCATTTTAAAGTATTTCTCGGACTCGCTTTGATGATGAGAATAGAGCCATAATGGTAGAGAGAAACTTCAGACAGACCCTTAAAGAAAGATATCGAGACAGCAGAAAATAACTTAGAGGGCGGAAAAAGACAGTTGTACAGAGAGAGAGAGAGATTGAGAGATGGAAGGGTTATGAACTCAATGAAGCACAAAAGGGACTGTGAGGATTGTGTGTTTTTTCCTGAACATTTAATTTACATTCTTCTTCTTCAGTCACATAGTTGGTGGACAAAACTTCCTCTGTACCTTTTATCTATTTGTGTCTCCAAGTTTAAAGTCTAACATGCACTAGGTTCTTCATGTTCTTCATGGTGATCTTATCGTATGTTCTTGTGATATGGGTCTGTGACAGCAGTGAGCTCACATCCAAAAGCATGCAATCAGACACATAACACACACACACACACACACACACACACACACACACACACACACACACACACACACACACACACACACACACACACACACACACAATATACGGGTACACGTACGTATACACAAGCACCCATACACAGACACACACATGATTAGTATCCAAATATAAAACCATGTGCATATAGACTAAGTATCTGGAAATAAAGAGTCCGGCCTGGCAAGTTGGCAAGTACGAGAGAGAGGTTATAGAATCTCTGGCTGTGTTTGCCTTGCCTCCGTAAATGCGGAGGGAATGCCTGATAGGCTGAGAGGATGTGTTATACATTAAAATAGCAAGAGGTGCTTCTTTGTTGTGCCTCATTCCCGAACTCAATTACACACTCAATCTCCCCATGGAGCACAAACCAAGAGAGAATGCAGTTGATTGCCTCTGGGTGTGTGTGTGTGTGTCTCTGTGCGTGTATAATGTGTGTTTGTGAGTGTGTGTGTGTATTATCTGTGTGTATAATGTGTGTTTGTGAGTGTGTGTGTGTGTGTGTGTCTGTGTGTAATGTGTTTATGAGTCTGTGTGTGTGTGTGTGTGTATTTTTGGTGTGTATTGTGTGTTTGTGAGTGTCTGTGTATTGTCTGTTTGAGAGTGTGAATGTGTATGTGTGTGTCTGTGTTTCTATGCATGCATGTGTACGTACATGTGTGTGCACACGCATTCATGCGTGTGTTTTTTATATTTTGTATACTAATAAGTGTGTATTTTTTATTGCAAAAATAAATCCTACTAAGAAAAGGACAGCAAGTCAGACAGTGGGCTGAGACCAGGAGACCAATAGAAGGAGAGGAGAGCAGATACAGAGGACATGGTTTAAGGTAAGGATAGGCGAACAGATCAGAAGAATACATTGATCAAGTTAGTGTCTGTCCTATAAGTCTGCATGGAGGAATTAGGCACGGATCAAGTAAGCATCTGTCCTATAAGTCTGCGTGGAACAGGTAGGCATCTATCCAATAAGTGTGATTGGATCAATTAGGCAGGGATCAAGTAGGCATCTGTCCTAAAAGTGTGCATGGATCAAGCAGGAAACTGTCCTATAAGTGTGCATGAATGAAATAGGAATCTGTCCTATAAGTCTGAATAGACCAAATAGGAATCTCTCCTGTAAATATGCATGGATTTAGTATGAATCTGTCCTGTAAATATGTGATTGAGTAGGAATGTGTCACTTTTGGTGTGCATGGACTGGGTAGGTATTTAACTTATAAGTGTCCACGGACCAATTGGTATTGCTATATGTGTGTGAATGGAGAAAGTAGTTGTATGTTCTATAATTATGCATGTAATAGGGTGGAAGTATAATAATAGAGCCAACAAATTGCCTTTGATGCGTCACATTGGCTTGCTGGGGAAATTTAGATTATTATCTTGTTCACTTGAGAAGATGACTTGCTTTGTGCGAAGAAGTCGAGGAAAAGTAGCTGTGTTCATGGATAATCTTGGCTTTGTGCAATTTGGAAGCACGCTTCAGTATTTCTCGATTTCGATCGAAATACTCGATCGAAAGTGTTCATGTCCCCTTTATACACCTCTTCTACCAACTCAAGTGTTTTTGGACAATGCGTCGTTATACAGACACTAGTAACGTTGGATAAAATTAACATGAATCTCAAAACAGAAAATGTAATTGTAAGGATAAAGTTATGTTGAAAAGGGTACACAGAAGCTGTATTAACTGCAGAAAAGTAATCAAATTTGATGAATATTGTTTGAGTCTAAATTGATTAGCGGCAGGTTAGTTCAGTGTCACATTGTTAACCATAAACATGAAATACTTTCCTATTTTTATTAAACAGCCCCTCACCCATCCATTCTGGATTTGTCGTCCTTATATGTTGAGCTTTTCTGATCTTTGTTGTGGTCTATTTTTGTGTACTCCCAACATGCCCCACATATTAATAGTTTGCCTGTGTGTGTCTGTATGCACTCTGTTAATCGCTGTCTCACATCGTAATCCCAGAGCAGCAGTCATCCAGATGTTTGGTTTCTACGGCAACAAATGACTCTGGAAGCTTTCCCATATGCTATCTGGAGTGGCCTCCAACTTCAAAACCACCAATGGTCCAAAAATAGATCTAAAGCTCTTAATGATTCTGTGGACTCTCAACCTTCCTGGTCATTAGCTATCAGGGTCACACGGCACGTTCAAATATATTCTTTGTCAAGCACCCAGAGATATCTCAATGATATTTGAGACCAGGTCATCACAGCAGCAAAGTATCTGTTAAGGCAACCCCTTTCTCTGATTGTCTCACATTTGGTGGCATGAGATGCCACACACAAGCAGATTTCAACACCTGCATTTGGTGGCATGAGATGCCACAGACAAACAGATTTCAACACCTGCGTAAATATCAAAAAGGTCATTCCACCACCGGATATACTGTGCAGTAATATTTTATTTCAACTCTACATGCCGTGTTAAAAAAATAATAATAAATCAACCCAAAGAAAATGTATCATGAAACAAAGACCAATATTATTTACACATTCACAGTACAACTTTACAATATATCTACACGCTGAAATACTCTGGAGAACATATGTACACCTGGCCTTGCAGCGAGTGTGTTGCAAAGTATTTGAAGGAGAGTACACGTGGACCAAATCCGGTACGTCTCCACATACAGAGAGCTCACACGGACACACAAAGGCTTCGGTCGCCACCGAAAGTTGGAGTTCATATAGCGATGTAGTAGGCAGTGGAGCACAGCCGGTATGTTTGGGTGTATTTCTTGGTACATAGTTGTTCCGCGTGTTTATGTCAGAGTATGTGTGTGTTAGTGCATGTCCTTAGAACTATACGAGAGTGTGTGTGTGTGTGTGTGTGTGTGTGTGTGTGTGTGTGTGAGAAAGAGAGAGGGAGCCCAAACACTGTTATGATGAAACAAAACAAAAAAATAATCATAAATACAATCATCACTTGTAAACAAAACGCGGGCTTTGGGCTCAAACAGGCATGTAAATCACTCGAAACGGTAAAGTTACCACCCATAAGATGTAGTCATTACTAATCGAACGCAACCCCTCCTGTGTGTGTCGTACTGTGTTGAGCGGACCGCTCGAGATATACTGTGAAGGGGGGTGGGCGACGCCTAACCCACACCACGTCCCCGTTTCCAGGGGAATACATTCGCTGCATGGCACATCGACACTAATTAACACCTTGCCTTTCATGATTTAGCAGCTCTCACCTCCTTTCCACCTATCTTTGAAATGCGATTGACTGCAAATTATATTTTGCTTTCCACATTTGCCCCAAAAACAAGGCGTGGGTTCTTCAAAAACACATTTTGTTCCAATTTGATAAGAATTTGCCCCCCCCCCCCCACTACATAACAATAATATACTGCAGACCAATTGACATTGCCAATATTACATAGTGGAGATTGATCATTCGTTGAATAAGGCACACAATGCACAGATTCAGGGCCTCACCTAAAAATATTTATGCTCCTATTTATAAGTAGTATGTACAGGGTATCGTCATTACCAGCATGACTTTAGGACACATTGGTAATAATGGTGTTGATTGTACATTGGCCACTCAATGGGTCTGTTGTTGGGTGGGGTTTGCGGTTGGGTCCCTTCACCTGGGCAAAGGCTTACAGAACCAAGGTCATTTCAGACGAGCCCCATGTTTCGTATAGGATTAATGCATCACACTGTTCCTAAGTCTTTTTAAATTGCACACACGGGTTCATCTCAGATTTTCCGAAACAGAAAACAATATTAAAGCAGGCCCACCCTTCTGTGAAGGGACTTGATGTCTCCGTGAGCAGCGTTTCCCACCCCGCCCCCCCCCCCAATAATACAGTTTGCTACATAAAGAAAGACATCCATATCAGAGGGCAGTAGACGTTATGGTGACAGCTCAAGTCTCCTACATGGGGGCGAGGCGTCTCCTGTGGGGGGGGGGAACTATTCACGTCTAACAGTGCATTAGTGCTGCGCTTACACAGCCAAACAGGTAGATCCAGACCGACATCTGTGTAAATGTAGCCCAAAATGTACACTACTCTTCCGAAAGCATTCCGATCCACACAGAACTAGTCAGGGATAAATGAACCATTGGAAATGGATGTGAGATGAAAAATACAGCTTCGTATTAACCATTAACACTATTAACCATTAACAGTGAGATTGAAGTTTTGGGTCATCGAGACGAACCCCTCCCCGCCCCACACTCTGAAGTTGGAAATGGGCTCAGATAGTAGTTTCTTTAACAATGGAAACTAAATGACAATTGCTCATGTTGATGTGATTGGATGAAGACACAACACAGCTTCTGTGTGAAGTACCACTCTAGCCAGCAGGTGGGGGGTTGCTGCGTGTCTGTGCTGTCGAGACACTGAGCCACTATTGAACAGATACACACACACACACACACACACACACACTCAAGCCCAATCATGGGCATTCACCGTCGATTGTTGTATCCCGCCAGAATTCACGATCGAAGTGGACCCGCGTCTCCCACGTGCGGCCACCGAGCCAGAATACTTCTTCGTTCGGCCACGCTATTAAATCAGTCATTTGAACCACGCACGGCCGAATTAACACGCTCCCTTATTCCCTTCACATTAGTGGGAAGACAGTGCTCAGAGATTATGACAAATTGGACCCATTCTTCAAGCACTGCTCTGTGTTTTGAAACGACGTACCGAAAATACATGGGTCGCGCAGCGAACCCAAAGCCGGTGCCGTTAACCCTTTGTCATCTCAGAGGGGAACAGGGCGCTTGAAGCCGGGGGGCGAGGCCACAGATACCCTTTCCCTCTGCTTGTCGTGGGCCGGGGCTACTGCTGGCGAGGGAGGCGGACGAGGGGAACGAACGAGACCCAACGAGAATCTTTGGCCACCCGTGCAATGTCTTTTCCCCCTCCCCGGTGTCGTTTGGTGATTGTGCAGTGTTCCGTGTTGGGGAACACGCAGTGGCGCACAATCCCACGCTGGGACCCACCTTATCCCATCCTATGGCGCCACGGCCATCGGGACCCCCCCCCTAGCTCAGAGCGTCCTGGAGCTCACTCACCGCAAGGCGTCCCCCGTCTTCAATAGCTGAACTTGTTGACCACCCGCATCTGAGGAGTTTGGGGGGGGAACCCGTTGGGCTTGGGGGGCACGTCGGGCTTGAGCGACGGAGTCCGCTTGACGCCGGTGCGCGGGAGCGAGCCGTAGCCGCTGTAGCTGCTCTGCCGCGAGAGGGAGGGGGGGTGCGGCGAGTGCATGCCCGCCGCCATGGCTCCGCCGTGGGAGTCCATCCTGGAGGGGGGCGTCGGGGGCATGTAGCCCCCGCCTCGGTTCATGCTGTGCTGGCGGCTCATAGACACGCCCATAGTTACCCCGTTGGGCGAGGTGGACAGCGATTGCCGGTGGGAGGCGCTCCGGTGGAGGTGGTACCCCCGCGCCTGCCTCTCCAGCGTGCCGCCCATGCTCAGGCTCCCCGTGGGGCTGGAGGGCATGGGCACGTCCACCCGCTTGGTGGGGCTGTGTCGGGGCAGGGAGGAGGAGGGGGAGTAGAGGGAGGCCTCCCTGCTGGGCACCTTGGGCGGCACCTCCGTCAGCGCCTCCATGGGCTCCAGCATGAGGTGCGGCCGGGGCCGCGGGCCCGGGCCCTCCTGGAGGAGGCCCTTGGGGTTGGCCCCGGCCTCGTTGAGGTGCTTCAAGAGGTCGTTGAGCGTGTTGCGGGCGTCCACCGACCGCTTCTGCTCCTTCCGGCTCCCCTTGGCCTCCGGGTTCTTCGCCTTCTTGTCGGAGAGGCAGGGGGGCGCCCCGTCGGCGCGCTCGTCGTCGGGGTGCTCGTGCGTGGCGTTGGGCAGCACCACGGCGCTGGGGATGTGGGAGTGGCCCAGGGGCGGGTGGGGGTGGTGGGGGTTGGCGGTGGGGGGAGGCGGGGGAGACGAGGGGAGGAACTGCGAGCTCTTGGCGGCCGGGTTGGACTCCTTCCGGGAGCTGCTGACCTTGGCGCTGGCCCGCTCCCACTGGTTCTTGATGGGCTGCAAGCCTTTCTGCTGGAGCACCGGCGTGGACTCGGGCGTGGGGAGGGCGGCCAGCTCGGGGGGCTGGCAGCCGTCGCACAGGATCATGGTCTTGACGTCGCCGTTGGGCGAGGCGAGGTCCTTGCCGTTGCTCAGCAGGTTGGTGTACATCTTGGGAGAGTCCATGTTGGGGTGGTATTCCTGAAACATAATTCAATGAGCAAATCGTACCCAAAGCAATTTTTGGGTCAACAACAGTGTCAGCATCGTATCTCTGTCTCCGACAGTGGCTGTACCTTCACAGGGCTGTCAAAGAGGCCGTTGAGTTTGGCAAAGCTCTCAGTGGAGTCGGAGCAGGGCGGCACGGCCTCTGCGTCTTTGCGGACACGTCTGGGCTTGTGGAGTACCGAGTCCCGGTAACAGAACACCACCAGGCCTGCCAGCAGAGCTCCGAGTAGGAAGGCGGCGAACACGCAGGTGATAAGGATGTTCATATGGACCATCTGGTTGGCCTCACTCGCCTGGATGTCCCAAATGCCTGGAAACCCGACAGAGAATGGGTTAAAAACGCACAGTGGGGCCGGTGAAAGCGGCTCTCTAGCCCAGCCTTTGTTCAACCGTAGAAGGGTGCATGTTTGTGCATGTAGAAGTCAATCATGCATGAGTGGCTGTTACTACAACGCCCATTCCCAACACGCCAAGAAAGTGATTAAGCAAGATCCATGTACCGATTCCTATTCCTCTTAAGACGAGTCAAGGAAGAAAGTTGGCAACATTCGGGCCAAAAATTGTTAGGTGCCGACATCCAGATCACCAGCTCTACAGGAGAAGTCGATCTGTTAGTTTAGGAGGGATGGAATCAAAATGGTGTCTTGATCCAGTTTCCATTAGAAGATTTTTTTTTTGATTTGTTTAAATCGGTATACAAAAAACAAAGAGAGGTTAGTGATGCATTTCCATCAGGGAATGAAAACCAAAGATTTCCCGAGGTGTGAAGACATTTGTGGTTATTAGTGGAGGTTTTGTGAGTAACCACAGACATGGAACAGTTAGTTATCTAAGTGTTAGTCATCCGTGCAGTCAGTAGAGCGATGCGGTTCAGCGGAGATGGTGAATGATCTAGCACCCTGGGCTAAAGCGCAACGGCGGCCAAGGCTTGAGAGTCTATTTGGGCAGAAGCTGATGCCAAATCAAAGCAGAAGGAAGAAGGAACTCTTTAAGTTTTATCTTTTTAAAATCTACTGATAAGAATGACTGGTAGAGTCAATAGAAGGAAACAAAGAAAGAAAAAGAGGAAGGCTATTGTTTGGATAATATTGATTCAAAGAATAAAGAACAAAGATGAACATACAGGTGAAAGAGTAACATAACAGAAATTTTAATAATTTATTCTATTAACAAAAACAGGTAAAAATGAAATTGGCCGTAACTAGATGGAAAACCCTTATAGCTGCCAATGTGCCTGCAACTGTATGTGTTGAACATAGTCTGGAACAGATCCAGAAGGTTTATATAACTGAACAGATAGGCGTTTATATGTGAGTAATGTGTAACTGATGTGGATACGTGTCTTCATAAAAGCAGTACTTTGGCAGCTATCCTACTGGGTTCCATGTGGCAGCTTCCACTCTGCATGGCCTTACCCTCATGCCCCCCTGGGACAGAGTCTAAAGAATGGGAGGTGGCCGGGTCATCCTGCAGCACATGGCCTGAGCCAAACGCGTCTGGATCAGGCCCAGAACCGGGACTCTGAGTGGGAATGAGTACTGGGGGGAGTATGGGCCCACTGGGCAGGCCAGCAGTGACTGGTGCGGATGAAAAGTCCATGTCTGTGGTGACAAACAAATTGTTAACAAACGGTGCACACATGTCGGGAAAACACGGTTATCATTCCCCGTTAGTAAGCATGGTCATCACTCTTTGAGGGGTTAGTGGCCTATACCATGGCTTTCCATGAACCAATGTTACTTTTCAGACGCCAACGGGTCACATTTAACATTAAACAAGGATTTGAACTTTTGACATTGACAAATCAGGGGGAGGGGAAGAGGGAGAGGAGGGGGAAGGGAGGGGGGTGCTCAGATGGGAAGGATCAAGAGGAGCACATCTTGGAGGTAAAGGAAGGAGTCGGTACACCACAGCGATGCTGATGAGTTTGTTGTGGAGGGCACTGGTGAGGTTCATGCAGGAAGAAGAAAGTAGAGGAGCAGGAAGTGGTGAGTGAGGCGTAGTGCGCGAGATCGGTGCGGAGAACAGAGCACTGATTCTATGCTGTGGTAGTAGTGTGGCCCCGGGGGGGGGGAGAGAGGGGCTGTTGAAGATGATGAGAATGATGATCAAAAGGAGGAAGATGACAAAGTTTCTCAGAAAGGGATTTGTTTGAGGAGGATGAGTCGGGAGGAGAGGAGCGACGCGGGGTCGGAGATGCTGAACTCAGAGAGGGAAACCATTTGAGTAAAAGATCAAACTAACCAGAGGTCGGGTCGCCAAATGATTTGTAACCTGGCGCTGACGTAGAAGGCAAAAATGCTACAAAGAATTCAAAAAAGGACAAGAAATCAGTAATGAATTCAGGGGTTCAAAAGTAAAATAGGTGGGGGAGAAAAAGTAAAAGAAAGTAAAAGAGTGCATTTCATAGGGCGGAGCAGTAAGGCAGCAAAGCACTCGCTGGCGGTGCCTCTGGTTCTGTCCGGCACTGAGGGTTCAGCCTGGTAGGGGGGGTAGGGGGCGGGGGGGGGGGGGGGGGTCAGCTTCAGCTGGTACAGAGGAAGGGACCCAGGGGGAACCAAAAGTCCACCCTGCATGTTGGTTTCTTTTTTTGTTTGTGGGGGGCCTCTAGCGTTTGTACCAGCTGAGCCTGGGCCCTCTGAGGTCCTCTTGGGCCACATTAGTCACAGGTGGCCATGGAACCGAGCATATGCTGAATGTGTTTGTTAATACAGAGAGAGTGACGCAAGAGGGAGGGGGGGGGGGGGGGGGGGGGGGGGGGGGTTACTGGTGTGGAGTGCGTGGGTTCATGGTGTGTGAGGATGGTTTCTGTCTGCGTGTGGATGTGGATGTGTGTCCAAGTGAGAGAGAGTGTGTGTGTGTGTGTGTGTGTGTGTGTGTGTGTGTGTGTGTGTGTGTGTGTGTGTGTGTGTGTGTGTGTGTGTGTGTGTGTGTGTGTGTGTGTGTGTGTGTGTGTGTGTGTGTGTGTGTGCCTGTATAAGAGTGCGTGTGGTAGCAGATGGAAAGAAATGGTGATGAAAGCCTCACCATGACAGTCTCCTAGCTGAGCAGTGTCTCCGAACTCCACATCTTGCTCATATCCAGTCCTAAGAGAGGCCCAGAGAAAGAGATTGGGGGGGGGGGGGGGGGGGGGGGGGGAAGAGGGGAAGAATCGAGCATTAAAAAAACGGCCAAACCGCTGGCTGGTATGTTATTGATAGGTTGGACCTCTTGGAGCCAGTGTAGTGTAATAGGAACTCCACGATCGGCCCCGAGACACTTACAGAACGCCTGGCTGGATCTTCTCACAGGCGCCATGGCTCTTCCAGCCACAGTAGGGGTCCCGCAACGCTATGCAAGACCTGTGGTCACACACACACACACACACACACACGATGAGCTGGTGGGACACACTATTGAACTCAGTTTGCTCAACTAAACATTAACCAGGTTTAAGAGGGCTAAAGATTGATATGTATTATTGCCTTTGCTTTTATGAGCTCTGTGGGAGGAAAAATTAAACCAAAGAGGAACCGACCGATGCTGGTCCCACCAGGCCCTCCGTGCCCCCCGCAGCCCCTCTGGCCCTGAGGCTGCTGTCTGAGGTTCAGGTGTGCCTCTCACTCACTTGTGGCAGGAGGTGTGGCGCTCGCAGCGGCTCAGCGGGATGCGGATGACGCAGCTGGAGAACGCCACGTACAGGCTGTGGGTGTCGGCGTCCACGTGCAGCGAGAGCACCCGCTTGTCGTCCTCGTGACTGGACAGGCATCTAGGAACCAGGGAGGGAGGGAGGGATATCGGTTAGAGTCAAGAGTCCGAAAGAGATAAGAGAGAGATAGGAGGGAGATAAGAGAGATAAAGATATTGACAAAGGGAGAAGGAAGTTTATGAGAGAGAGAGAGAGACAGTGAAAGGAACTTGATCAGCGGTCGCTTTCGATAAGTATGACCGTCATAATTGGCGGATCCAATCGGACATTGAGTGCAGAGAATATCCATGCCGCGCTTCTTCGCCCCTTTAACAGGCCTGAAACGTCTTGACACGCTCTCGACATGCAGCACACACACACAAATCCAGCCAACACAACAAAAACACACACACACACACACACACACACACACACACACACACACACACACACACACACACACACACACACACACACACACACACACACACACACACACACACACACACACACACACACACACACACACACACACACACACACACACACACACAATGAAACCAGACACTTGATGCAACGCCAGGAAGTACCACTTTAGTTGACAGTTAGCAGTTGCTGATCCAGTACAAGTAAAGGGAAGTGGACGGTAAAAGGAGATCACTGTGAACACGACCAAGAGAGATTGCTGCAGAGCCATGACCATGTTTAACCGGCTAACTTGATATTAAGCCATTGGCCAATGTTTTCCATATTTGTAGACACATCTGTTCTCCGCCAATATTTACAATATTTTAGGATGACCATTTCCCTGCCTCAAAACAAAACATTGGCAAAATGTGGCCTGGATCTGAGGATATACTGTAGAGGCATTCATTATGCATTCACCTCAGCTGGTGAGGTGAATGCACCTAAGATGATGAAAATGTGGTTCGGTAATGCAGCATGTAAGCACAGGAAGAAACGAAAGCTTGTAAGCCGCATCACTAATATTACAGGATTATTCCCAAAATCCCAGATGATTGTCTCATGCGACAATCTCAGAATTACATTAACACATGATCAGCTCTAATAGAAATAACGGGCCGCTGGAGAAAGAGGGAAATAGAGAGAGAGAAAAGGGACAGACAAAGAAAGAAAAGGATGAACAGAGAGAGAACAAAATGTGACAGAGAGAGCGGGAGCGGGAGGGACAGAGAAAGAGGTCATCGGGGAACCCAAACGAAAGGAAAGCAAAGGGAGGATATATAATGAGGAAATAAAGGAGAGCAAGACAGAGCGAGGACGAGGGTGAGGTCATGTCCCTACTTGGCCTTGTTGAACACATCTATCTCCTCCAGGAGCAGGCTGTCGTTGAGGGAGGCCGAGGTCGTCTTGGCCAGCACCTTGAGGACCACCCCAGCCTCCGAGCCGATGAACACCACGGTGTAGTTCTGGTGGGGTCCCGCCGCCGTGTCCACCGCCAGCGCCGTCAGCCGGTACCTTCACACACACACACACACACACAAACACACACGTACGAGTCAGTCACGGCAGATGGCGGTGCATGCAAAATAGGCCAGTCAATTTGAATACGTCAGTTCCGTCAGCCCTCGGGCGGCCCGGGGTCGGACTTCATTAACCTACTGCGGGGATGTTTTCTGGGGTTTCAGCGCCACGACTACCCTGATCGCTCCAATTACATTTTTGTGCGTAGGCTGACGATGATGATTTGAGGGAAACTTTGCTTCACCTCACTGCCCCAGGTGTACTCATTAGGACTTATTGGATCATACTTAGGCCCAATCCCATTTCTACCCCTTACCCCTCCCCCTTACCCCTTTAAAACAAGGGGGAGGGGTAAGGGGAAGTTGTAAGGGGTAGAAATGGGATTGGGCTTTAATGTGAAGATGATCAGAGTGAGGTGTACGAAGGGGAGCCACGTGACAATGTCCTCTCTCTCTGATGTTACCTGACGCGCGTCTTGGTGAACCAGGGCTCGTCTCGTATGGAGGGCACTGGCGTGTCCATCAGAGGGTGGGACTTGATGAACTGCAGCGTTTCGTCTGGGAACTCGATGGAGCTCTTGAAGGACTCTGCCGGACCCTGGCCCGCACAGCACCCGGGCCTAAGATTTAAAGGTTGCCACACACACACACACACACACACACACACACACACACACACACACACACACACACACACACACACACACACACACACACACACACACACACACACACACACACACACACACACACACACACACACACACACACACACACGGCAAAGGGTCAAACAGAAACTATATAATACTAGCACTCAGGGAAGGATGAAGCCTCCTGAAAGGCCTAGAGAGAGATGCTTGGGAGAAGGGATGGTGAGTGTGTATGTGCGCGTATTGTTTGGGGAGCAGGTGCTTTTAAAGATCACAAAAAGGCCCCAAATGGAATCATAAAATATACATATGCACGTTATCCGAGCCATGAATGATTTACAAGAGCAATGAGCAGCATCATAGACTTCGTGGCGAGGACGTCATTCAGGACTACCCATGTAACCGTATGGGCTCCAGTATGAACAGGTTCAAAATTCAAGCTGTCTAATTATGGCCGGTGAATTATTTAACGATAAGCAGCTGGCATTTACGTGAGATAATAACCAGATCAGGGGTCTGCCCAATAACAAAATAGGTCTGATTTCACCGGGGTTAAACTGAACAGAGAGACGGTACGGTCGAGCGGCCATCCAAATCAGACCGAAGAACCCATTCACCGAGGCCTTCATCTTCAAGTGGGACTTTTTACCTTTTTCTCGGCTATGTTTACAAAAATGTTGCCGTGTCGACTAGTGTCGAAAGCCTACACCAACAAAGCGGGGAGCATTACCTGGGCTTGGGTAGCTTCTCCTCGGGGAAGGGGGTCCACACGGAGTCGGGGGTCTTCTGCTCCTTGAAGCGCCCCTGGAACACCTTCTCGATGTCGCCCATGGAGAAGGCACACACCGCCGAACCCGGGATGCTGCACAGGGAGTGCCACAACAAACAACCGGCCCGTTTACAACCAGCCCTTTCATCTCCTGGCGTTGTATTTCACCCTGGGCCTGGAACCAGAGTCCAACCCCACGCTGTATCGGCCGGCTCACCTGTTCATCTGCGTGGTGAACACGCCCACCACGGACGGCACACCGTCGATGTGGATGATGTCGGTGACCGACTGGAGCACGTCGAAGTAGAAGAAGGACTCGCCCGGGACGGAGCAGTTGAGGCGCGCCTTGGCGAACGATGTCCAGTGCTTCTCCAGCACCCGCTGGGAGCCACCCACGTCGTTCTTGCAGATCCGCGCCACCCGGGAGTACACGGCCTGGCGGGTCGGATGGGGAGACAGGAAGAGGGGGGACGGAGAGGGGGAAAACAAGAGGCAGAGGAGCGTCACTAAAAACACTTTGACGCTGTAAATAATGCATGTCTTCACCATGCAACACACACACACACACACACACACACACACACACACACACACACACACACACACACACACACACACACACACACACACACACACACACACACACACACACACACACACACACACACACACACACACACACACACACTAAACTTTCCACTTTTAAGTTCACATGCTTTGATTGGAGCAGATTTATTTAATTCGCCAGTCTGTCCGGCAGTGCAGTGACTGTGCAGCAGAGATCGTCAGTGTGTGTGTGTGTGCGTATTGTCTCTCTGGGCAAACAATCGCACAGAGTTTTCGGAGGCTCGAGTGCAGACGAGGCCGCCAGTGAAGCGGCCCGCTACGACAGCTTCAATAATTCAGCAGTTCAAACTTCCATCAGACGCCAGGTGTTAACCCGCAGCATTAGCATCACTACATTATTTATCAAGCGGCGTGGAGAGCGTGCTTCCGGCAGCCGCTGCAGACCGCACACAACCCCCCCCCCCCCCCCAATCTGGTGCAAACGGAAGTTGCCGCCAAACACAGCACTCCCTAATTCCCTCTGCCAAACACAGAACACCCTAATTCCCTCGGCGGGCATGGACGTGCGTGCATGTCTGTGTTTGACCTGGTGAACGCATGTTTGAGACAGAGGGAGAGAGAGAGAGAGACCGAGACCGACAGAAAGCGAGGGCACACCCCCGAGAAATAAAGCCGCTCCCAGCATAATAGTTACACAGGGGCAGAACATCAACCGGAGAATATCGCCCTTGGAGTTGACTCATGTAGCCTAACACGAAATAAGCACGCACTAGTGGACCGCTGCCGCCGGGGATCTCCACCGGGGACCCCTGCAACGCTACAAAATGCTCACGCTGGCGGAATGGAAAAACTAGTCTGTTTTCAAGATGCACAGACATTTGTGTGTGGAGTGGGGGAGGGGGGGTCGGTGAGGATAACTCCAGGCGGACGGCCCTTACCTTGCCCAGGCTGTTGTGCTCCACCGCGATCTCCCGGTAGAAGAAGTAGACGTAGTTGCCGTACTCCACTGCATGGAGGAAATGGGGTTCTGGGAGAAAGGGAGAGGAACGCAGTGGGAAGTGGGGTTTATTTATTTACTGACTTATTTATTTTGCAGCGTCACCGTCGCGGCACACGCTTGAATATTTCAGGGGGTTTATTTTTTTTGTCACTTATATATTTATTTAGTCCTCCCCCCGGAGGCGGGAGGTGAATGGCTCAGAGTGTGACCTAGATCGCCTGGTGGGGAGAAGCAGACCGTTCCCCAAGGGTTCAACGCTCCCAGCTATCCATCCCTCTCCCAAATCCACATCCAGCCCTACCGCCAGCCACACGCTCCCGTGGACGCATCGCATGCAGGTGTATCAGAGGCCTACGCCTACAAAAACATCTACTTTTTTAAAACGAGATCCGATCCCCTTCTCTCCTCTTACCTTTAAGCCACTTGGAATCGTATTTGATGGTGCGCAGGGCCGAGCCGTCCCCCATGCTGCGGTAGATCACAGCGTCGCTGGCCTGGAAGTCGGCCACGGTGGCAGAGTACAGCTTCCCGTCTGAGAGAACACCGCGTGACACCGGGATCAGATAGCGCATTACACTACTCTCTGCCGTCGCGCCCCCCCCCCGCTCCACATTATATGATAAAAGGCCCTAATCTATTAGGGCTGGTGAGGCGGAGTCGCATTCAATGAGGATAGAGTCGATAATGAGGCCGCAGATGTCGACATTATGAGGCTCTCTGCGTCAAGCGTCTGCCGATTTTGTTTTTCTTACCTGCGAAAAGTGCAACATTGGTCTGTTTGGAGTCAAAGGGACAACGTGCCAGTCCGCTTATCTCTTCTCCGTCAAACTCCAGGTTGTCCAGCTGGTTGGGCCAGAGAAACAAAAGACTCAGATAACCGGTACGGGTGAGAACCGCTTAAACGCATGCACGCACGCACACACACGCAAACACACATACAGTTGTATGGATGACTCACCCTGTAGTACCGGCACATGGGGTTAAAGCCGTTGGTCCCGCAGATGAAGACAAGGTCATCGTTCCGGGGAACCAGAACTTTAATAAAGTTATGGCACTCGTCCTTAAAAAAAAAAAAAAAAAGACATTAGGACACCCACACAAAAGACCAGGGAGAGTCTATCTCACATATCTTATTTTTATTTGAACGTTGTCTTCCAGCCCAGTATCAGCTGGGTAAATGTTGAGTTTGAGAAGTGAGTGAATAGCCCGCTGCTCACTCTGTGTTTCCCTTTGACAGCGCACATCTCTCGGTCTGCTGGGCCCGATCGCCATGTTAGCTTCTGGAAAGATCCACAAAAGCAGCACGTGTTAAGACACCCAAAGTAGGGTCTGGCGAGACACATAAAACATCACACACGCAAACTGGACGAGGGACATGCTCGCACAGGAACACATTCACAGACACATACCACATTCACACATGCACTTCCACAAATATAAATCCCTCTTGCTGTAACCCACACATAATGACCTCATGTCCCACGCACAAAACAATTTCTCTGGTGTGCGTGTGTCTCACCCTGTACGGAATGATCTCATTCCTATAGGACTCTCTGAGGCTCACAAGGTACACCTGGTCTCTGTGGGCAGACAAAACCAATACAGTTGAATGACCCCGCCCATATCAACATCCCTCGCGTGGCACAATTAATACGATGACCTCATGCGAGATATATACAAATCCAATAGCCGCCTCGGCCCACCTTTTATGTGACACTGTTCAAGAGTAACTATGTGAAAGCAATTACGCTGTTAAACAAATATTTTACACCTGCTGCTTTTAATTGAGAACCTAAATGAGAGGGAAAAAAAGGGAAATAGTCTCCTTTTTTTTGCTACCTTCATTACACCACACTGTGAAAGCCTGACGGTCGTAATGTGGTCTGCACCGGTGGAGGACAGTAAATTCCTGACAATTTCAGCAGGAAACTACAAATCACAGAAGGCTGCGTTTGCAGCACGGGGCGTCCGTTTACTGTTGATTACCGAGGCCGAGTCACGGTGTTGGATTTTATAACCTGGCCTTTCAGGAGTGATTTCCCACCAGGGTCTCTTTGCTAGCCGCCTCACTTTTAATCCAAATCCTCGTAAAGACACACCAGAACACCACGCTGAGACAGGACACCAGGAAAGCCCTGACTTTGCATCGGGTGTCGTCCTGATCGATACCACCAAAATACATCAGACTTGGAGGAGGAGGGGGGGGGGGGGGGGGGGGTTGTGGACGCCACAGATCTAATATCACTAAAGAGCGCCCCCACTCCTGTTGCGATACCTGCCAAGGAGTGAGTAGGCAGACATCAAGAAATGAGCAGAGATGTGAGAGAAAGAGGGAGGGGGACGGGGGGACGGGGGGGGGGTTGGCAGGGGTGTGTGAGAGAGGAAGTGAATGGTGGACTTTGAGTGTGTGTAACGTTGTGTTTCTATGTGTGTTTGTTCACACCGAGTTGTGAGTGTATGCGTTTCCACGTGTGGGTGGGTGGCGATTGGTATGTGTGTGTGTGTGTGTGATGTTATGCGTGCGTGTTAAGTGTATTTGTTTATCAGTTTGAGAGTAAGAGGAGTTTTTTTTTTTACCTGCCAGCGATGAACAAGGTATCCTGTATCTTGGTCATCAGTTGAAAGTCGAGGCGATGCTGCGACTCGTTTCCAGAGGGCCTGCCTCTGAAAACAGGGTACTGCCTCGAAACTGGAAAAAACACACACATACACACACACAGTGAATACGATGTATTACTGATTAAAACTCTACAAGTGTTGTAGCGGAGGCAGAGTCAACAGTAGTAATACCAATCCTCAACCAACACCCAGGTGTCATTTTTAACGCTTCTGTAAATAGCCGTGGTACAATGTAGTCTAGCGAGAACTAAAAGCCAAATCAGTGCTTCTTCTCCCACAACAATTTTGTGTTATTCCTTACTTGCACTTGAAATATTCTTAATTCATTTCGACACAGTAATCTGCAAATGTCTGTAACCCTGAAACTAAAAAGGTTTCGGAAGTTTTTTTTTGTCAACAGGATAAACAGCTGTTCCCCTAACAGCCCACACTTTGTTGTGAACCTAGGTTTATTGATACGTTAGAGTGTGTGTGTGTGTATGTGTGTGTTTGGCGTGTGCGCGTGTGCGTGTGCGTGTGTGCACTCACAGTGGGCGTCGACCACATCGAGGGGTGTGTTGTCCTCCGGGAAGCTGACAGCGAGGACGGTGAGCGAGGCGGTCAGGAGCAGAAGTAGCAGCAGCTCACAGAGCGCAGGCAGTGCTCTCCGGCCCATGGCTCCTGGTACGGCCGCACTTCCTGGTTTACACTGCTGGAGATGTTACCTGGAGAGCACACACACACACAAACACACACACACTGATGACCTGACTCTCAACCGTGTGTTTACGTACCCGGTCGATGCTTGCAACTCTAACCTTACGACAAGCATGTGCATATCCGACCCCGACTCAAAACATTGGCTCCAACAGCAGATACAGCCCACCTCCCTACAGAGAGGTCTGCAGAGCAGATCCCCCCCCACACACACACACACGCACACACACTCACACCGTGTGTGTTATGCTGACTGGGCTTGGCATCTCCCCTCCAACCCTCAACAGCATCTGCTGTCTGAGGCAAGGTCGGCCAACGGTCCAATCGGGTGTGGAGGTGGGGGGCTCGGTGTGGCGATGCACGGGGAGGAAGTGAGCTCTGTCAGGTCCAGGGCAGCCCCGCCGCCACCACACATCTGCTCAACGATCGCTAGCAGCGGGCCGCGTTCAATAACAATCAGCAGCTTGTGCGACTTCATCAGTGTCACTATCAGAGTGCCTGTTATTGTGGTGACCTGGGCTGACTTCTATTAGCAGCTTATTGCGTCGGTGTTACGGCTACATGTTACGCGTGGCGCCGCCCAGGTTAGCGGCGGTGCAGCGATCGATGGATCTAGGTGCTGTGGGGATCTGCTGTGTGACCTTTTTTAAGCGCGTGTTTAAATCAATGGGTTCAATAGGTTCCATGTGTGAAACCGTCCTATTCCTTTATCTTTTTGGGCCATATTTTGTGGTTTCATTCACATCAAATATATTCAGTGAATTTGGGGTACATACTTTAAGATTGCTATCCGGATTTTGTTGCATGTGTATTTCCAACTTAAAAGTACCGCGGGCCTAATGTCATTGATTTGCATATAATGTGATCTCCCAGTAGTAATATAACTAATTACTTCATGTGTAGAAATACTGGAAGGCCCCTGAACCAGTGACTGTACTGAAAACCAGTCACCAGCATGAATCATTACCCCTCCCAACGACTATTCTGCAAGTACTTAATTTCTTGTGTATTTTGACGATACAGCAAAGTCTGTGCACATTAATGAATGATGTACAGTCAAATATTTATACAGCAAACAAATTATTGATGCCAACAAAGCCTGAACGGATATAAACAATTAACCGAAGAAGCCACAAACAGCCGTCGGGACAAATTAGCCCCAAAGAACAGTGGGATGGACAGAAACACACACGCATTATTCACACATAGTAACACACAACCCGGGGCGGAGAGGTGGCCTAATCACCTTTTCCTATGTACTAATGAAAGAATTGCTCTCACAAACGCAAAAGCGCACAGCAATATCGACGCGCTTTTCAATTAGACCCGGGGCACACCTGCTACCGCTCGGTCCGCGAGCCCCGCCTGCCACTCCATTAGAGCCCTGATTGATCTGCACAGGAAGCACGCCACATCGGGCAGCTGAGCAGCCGGCACAAAAGGACATCTATGGATTACCCCGGGGGCTGTATCCCCCCCCCCCCCCCCACCTCATTTTCCAACAGTGTCCAGTGTTATTCATTCGAGGGCTTGTTTACGCAACAAAAAGGCTAATGACAGCATCGCGCTTGCTGCTAATGTATGGAGATGTGCCTTGCTAACCGCGGCACCGCCGACGGTCACTGGCGGGACTCTGCAGCCACGATGTGTCACCGCCTTGATAAAACGACGGGGATTCGTCTGCGGCGTCTCATTACGGCTATTCAGCCCTGCCTGGTACACGGCGAGTGCGATGAAAGAGCAATCTCATTATGGGCCTGGCTGATGCAAGGCCCGGGCAAGACTGCACTTCACTCCAATTAGTCCACTTATTCGAGAAATTAAGGGTTTTGACGTTTCGACAAGCACAAAGATGCTTAGCGCTGCGTAAAAAGGTCACCTACCCCCCTGACTATAATTTCTACCTTGGAGGAGGCAGCAGGAGACGCGGCGCCCTCATTTAGATATAAATGATCGTATGGTCGACGACGACCCACACGCTTTCCACATGGACTCCCAGATCGATTCAGAAGGGCAACCGTTAGCAACCCCATCTAAACCATAAGTGATGCGCCTGCTCTGCACCAGGAACAGTGAGAGAGCCGGGGACAGTGAGAGAGCCGGGGACAGAGAGAGAGCCGGGGACAGAGAGAGAGCCGGGGACAGAGAGAGAGAGCCGGGGACAGAGAGAGAGCCGGGGACAGAGAGAGAGCCGGGGACAGAGAGAGAGAGCCGGGGACAGAGAGAGAGAGCCGGGGACAGAGAGAGAGCCGGGGACAGAGAGAGAGCCGGGGACAGAGAGAGAGCCGGGGACAGAGAGAGAGCGGGAGACGGAAAATAATACAGAGGAAAGTTCGACAAAAGCAGGAAAACAAACTTGACCTCCCACTGAGTCAAGAGGCACCTAACAATCCGCCTGCAGGGTTAAAACTACGACTATGAATTCCTGCATCTCCGATTGATCCCCGGGACACAAACCCAAACCACATACACAAAGGAAAAAGATAAAAGAAAAGTGAAAGCATAAAAAAAACACAAGGAGGAAAAATAAAACAGGCCCCCCGTTTTAATTCTGCACGGTTATCATACAGCCTCCGGGCTGTGCTTACAGACACACCTTGGCTCTATTCATGGCTAATTCATCTCCCAGGCTGGTAGGATTTAGCAACCTGCTTCACATCATTCCCTCTTAGAAAGATAAGTCCACGTGCGCACGCACACACCAAAAACTTTTTTCTTGACGTGTCTCTAGCTGCACAATTGAAGAAAAACACTCCTTTCAGGGGCAGAGCTGGAGCTGCGATATCCCATGATCCTTGCTTGGCTATCGTAATACGGTGGGGCCGTCCCTCAGAAACTCTAATGCAAAACAGAAACGGGAGACATTCACAGGTCAGCGAGCTAAAATTACTACCCAATCTCCAGTGAGCCGTATTTTTTTCTATTGACTACTCCTATAGAGTTCCGTGGTTCCTGCCCTCCAGGGTGTGCGTGTGGGTTTGTGTCTGCGCGTGCGTATTGTGCATGCGTGTGTGAGTGTATAGGCCTAAACAAGCCTGGAGACGCTGGGCTTGTCACGCAACAACGGCATTGCCTGGTCCACGCTCCTCCCGGCCTCTGTTATTACAGGCTCTTCAGTGTCCTGCAATCACGCACTCTCTCCGCTGATGTTGTTGGCACCCATCCAGGGACTCAAACCAATAGAGGAGGAGGAGTCCGGTAACTCCAGGGAATATCCATTGCTGTTCGTAGGGGAGAAGGGGGTTGTGTTCTTAACAGATCAGCGAAGGAGGAGGATTATGGGAGTCGACAGGCAAGGCAAGACTCAGCATATAACTCTTTTGTTTTCCTGTGTAGCCGATGGCCCCCTGTCCTCTGGCCCTTTCCTTGGTTCCTGGACCAGGAAGTAAACCAACGAGGATTGAGGCCAATAAAAAGGAGGGAGGCACAGGGAAAGGGGGGGGGATGGTGGTAAAACTGTGGGATGTCCTAACACGGGTGGGGGATGTGATTGGTGAGTGTAATCCCAGTGGAACAACGACACCCTCCTACCCCACATCACCTCAGGCCAAGTCCTCAGTCACCTGGCACCGCACAGAGCAGCAAACTTACAGCACAGGAAATCAGATCAGAGCCGAGTTCGGTTTCAGGGCCGTCATTCGTCCCACCAGCTCACGGCAGTGGCGCCAAACACGTTTTATTTTGCGCACGAGTGCTTTTATATTATTTATCAAAAGGGCTTCCGACCATGGAGGAGTTCTACTCAAGAATCTTTTGGGTTTTTTGCCACCTTGAGAAATTTCAAGCAAATCGAGATGCCACAAAGAGTCAGCCGGGCGGTGGCGTGCAGATCTTGGTGGTAGTAGCAAATATATTTTTATTTTTGCACGCACACACACACACACACACACACACACACACACACACACACACACACACACACACACACACACACACACACACACACACACACACACACACACACACACACACACACACACACACACACACACACACACACACTACAATAATGACTCCCAAAAACGACTCACTGTTTACCCACGGCGTACTACTGAGCAAGGGCCAGGCTGGACTTGTTGCTTCGGAGATTTGACACAGGGAGCAGGATATGCCACCTTTAAAGAAAATACTAATAAACTCCCCTTTTTGCTGCTTTCTTCCCTGCCTTGGCGAGAGGAGGAAAGGGTGTGCTCAGCAGTAGTTGGGCTGTAGTGAAAACACAATGGAGGCTGAGCTGCAGGTGTGACTGATAAACAAAGGGGCTTTGGATAAGCGCAACACAATAGCTCCCCACCCCAAACAGCAGCCATCAGTGAGCCCGGTCTCGGGAGAATCCAGAGTTTAGCGTTACGGCTCCCAGAAGGTTAAATAAAAGGGGGGGGTTTGTTTGAAAGGCTACCAAAAACACTCGTGGATTGGAAGAGATGAATAAGACTAGAAAAGGCAAATTATACACAGGGATGGAGGGGTTCCCCTCACCCCCCCTAAAGGCACCCATGGGTTAACGCTGATCATTTGGGGGGCTTTTTGCACCACTGGTTCCGGGGTTACAGCTGGCTATTGTGGGGGGTTAACGGTGATCGTTCTGGTCAGTGGATTTGACCGCATGACCAGGCAGAGTGAGCTACATAGCCCACCTGGACCGTCCGCCAACACACAGCTGGATCTGATTCCATACCTGGTCTGCACGTCCAGCATCAAGCTCTATAGATTTGCAGTCATTATAATGTTTTTTTATATTCATAAACCACATTAACCTCTGTATAATTATCAATTATAGATCCAATTACTATTTGTAGGCTATGGGGTTGTTGGTGTTTTTTGTAGCATTAAAATCCTCATGAATATTTAAAACTGAAATGAAAAAAGGACTGAATCACTGTCCATTTTATTGAAAGCCAAAACCTTTGTATTGGTCTTTTTTTTTTTATTATGGGCACTGTGACAGCAACGTGGAACATCAGCTTTAAGCGCTGACACTCCTCTGTACCAATACCAAACAAATAAACTCCCATTTCAGCTACGCCTCTCCTTTCCAGTCTTGACTTGTCAACAAAAATAAAAAGGATGCTATTTTCTTTGCTGGAATATTTTTCAAGTTTTGTGACACGATTTCACTGACTGAGAGTGCGTGGGTTATATCGGGTCCCCTTTGCAAACTGAATTCACGCAGTAGGCTACTCGGATGCTAATGTTCGCATTGTCCGGACTGGGTGGACAGCCATTCAAGATCGACCCGTGGTAAATCTTTTCAAACCTTTTAGTCCACATGTTGGTCCAATACAAAGGACAACAAAGAGGAGAGGGACAGTGGTGCAGGGACAACAGTGATGGGGAGGGATGCGTTGAATTGCTTTCACCGGTAATAAATGCACAAGGCTGGGCTACACGGGAAAAAAACGAACCCGTGCTGTTGAATCTCTAAAAAGGGTACCCTTCAAATTGAAACTCGTACAGTACTATCTATACACTATATCCGATTGGCAAGTTTGTATGTACAACCTAACCTGGTTCAAACAATACAATTAGCCCGTCTGTCCTGGTCGACCTTCATATTGGAGTGGAATACATGCAGCATGGGTGATTTGTGAAATGAAGTATGAAAGAAAGTGTAATGTTTTTTATATCGTTTATTTTCCAGGCTATTATAGCATAAAATAGCCTATTTGAGAAAACTTTTGGGTAGCGTTTGGGTTGGTTATACACAGCGGTGCAGTTCCCGACCGTACAAAGTGAATAACATGGTTAAAGGGAGATTTTAGTGGAAGATCTGGTAGACAGTCACCGGCAGACATTCCGAATCTGTGCTTGCCATATGATTACAGTAAGGCGTATGTGCCAAACTGTAGGCTACTCGAAAACTCGCAATCTTATTCTAGCCTAATATATTCGCCCGTCCCCCAAAGGGGGTCGATTCAAAAGTGCCTTAATTGCCTCGTAGAAGAAATAACAAAACCCCGTACGCCTGTAATCTTTAACAGCCTACCGATTTACGCAAGGCTTTAAACTTGATTGATGAACAAAACAACCATATAATGTAGTTACAATTAGCCTACACGGAGAAGACCTACCTTGAGTATCCAAAATTACTCATGTATGGGAAAATCCAATCGAATGTTGTATTCCTTTTGTAATCCATTTAAGAACAAAAACAGTGAGTGTGTAAAATCCCTTCAGGTTGGCGCTCCATTTGGGACCCACTTGCCTTTTTTTCCTCAGTAGCGCAAACAATTTAATTCCGATCGCCAGATAGATAGATACATTCTCACTCTATGTGGCTCTGTCCGTCCGCGGGCCCTGCTCACTGCTGACTGATCTTCAAAGCTCTACGACGATCAAATAGCGGTGCGTACAGCCCCCTCCCCCGAACACCATCCCCCTACTAGTAGGTACTTTACTATTAACTTTGGGAACCAGAGGGAAACGTAAACATTAACCGTGTGCTTGAGAACAAAGCGGCACAATTTCACCCATTTAACCCCGGCATATATTTTCAGTTATTTAACACTGAACGCATTCACATACACTCTTCCACTGTGTATGCAAGAGAACATGTAGAGACGGTATTGTTTAGGAACTGCAGCCATCACTTTTGCAGGGAAGCGTGGAACCGAGAAATCAAGCACTGTACCATTTACTATTCTTAACTGCGCGGTAACTGTATTACTTTTGCAGCGCGAACGGCTGATGCAAAACTCACCTCATTTGTACTCGTATGTTGTTGTGTTTCTGTATTCCAAAATACTGCACGCAACGAAGCAAGTTCCTTCGGAAAGCGCTCTCCTTCTATGAGAGAAAAAACAAATGCTTGGCAAACGGTGTAATTCGATCCAGGCTGAGTCAATCCATCAGGAGGGAGCTCTACAGCCTACCAATAAGCCGCGGTCTTCTCCCAGTCCCTCCCCCAACCAGTTCACCCCTCTCTCTCCCTCTATCCCTGCCTCGCTCTTCCAAACTGTGACTGCCTCCCCTCTCTCGTGCGCTTTCTTTCAGAGATCCTGTGGAGAAAATCAAAACAGCCCCCACCACTCCTCGGTGACCCTTTTTTGCACCCCCCCAGCCCTCCCCACCCCAGTTACTCACAAAAACCCATCCCCCTCTCTAAGTCAGCAGAGCGCCGAGTTAAAACCATTCCACCAGAAGAGTTGCTGTTGAAAGCCTGTTCAGCAAAATACTTATTTACTGGATTGCATTGTATCCTATCGCTTTCACTTTTTTTTCCAAAATCAGTGTTGCAGACCTATTGCCCTACCAAAAGGGATTCCAAGTTTCTTTTTTGAATTATTTTTAGTGGAAAATATTTTTTCCCCCTTTGTTTTACTTTAGAATAAAATGCCCTGGGTTATTTACAAGTAGGATGCAGTAAGGTGACTACACGGTTATTTATGTATTGATCCCTAACTAGAATTAGCAACTTTATGGGCTTCGAATGAAAGCTGTCATCTCTATCAGCCAGGTCATGCAAGGGAGATTTGCAGGGACAATAGTGGTCCATTTGCAACCTATTAGAGTAGCGAGTTAACAGATGTGTGTGAATCTGTTAAACATCGTAGCAAGCACACCCTCCTTACATCCTCCCCCCCCCCCCCCCCACCCCCCCATTATGAGCTGTGGAAGTGCGATCTGCATGTCAATATGTCCACAGGAAATACTAGTTTGCTCTGCTGATCTACTTAATCCTGCGTTGGCATTCAACAAGCCCCCTGTTTTCATCCCTCCATATCTTTGAGCTCATCATGGCATAGGAGACCTACATTTCCCTAACACATAGACATGGTAATTCGACGGATAAAATCGTCTCAGTTCATTGGTTGCATGTGTGTGGCACTGTTTCATTTAACTCTGAACCTTAATTCATCATCTGTGATTGTTAGCACTCTACTCAACTTTTCCCGTTCATCAAAGTCTGTCTTTCTGTCCGTCTAACTGACTGACAGTCTGTCTGCCTCTCCTATTGGACACCGGGTCCAGGGAGTACTGAATCAGCATGAGCGTCCGTCACGGCAGGAGGTGACGTAGACGGATAGGTGGATGCGTCCAGGCGAACAGGGTTTAAGTGCCTGCTGTATGGGTATGGGGTGGGTGGATCTGTGGAGAGGCTAGGTGTTGCATGATGGGGGGGAGGGGGGGGGGGGGTGGGGGGGCACTAGTGTATTGACTTGCCTCACCCTTCTGTGCATTGACAGCTTTATTTCAGCACGGTACGTGAGGCCATCCCAACAGGGCTAAATGTATTTTTATTGCACCGCCCCTGATGCCTTTGTCTTCGGCATGTTGGTATTGTTTTATATTAAAGCCGTATGAGCGGTAATGTGAACTGGAATTAACCCTAAGGGAATTTTAATAGTCTGGATTTAGGAAATGAAGAAGAGGCAACACATTGATTAGTCGGTCTCTAAATCCCCAGTTTTTAATGAGACTCTCTGTTGACAGGGAATTGTGGCTTTCCTTATCTAACGGTCAATTATCACAATTCTGTGTCTTTTTCATAGTTCCCATAATCATTTGCACATATTTCCCAAAGGTCCGTATTTCCCATCATTTTGAGAAACTTTTGAGCTAATTTTCCAAACTATAGAGCCTTACACTTGTATATCCAGCTGTGCAAATACACACATAGACACATACTGTGTATCATCAGCAGGGAAGCTGATGATTTAGTTTTTAGGAGTCTTACTGACACCGGTCGAGTGTATAAAATGATGGCAAAAACAAATACAAACACGATCAGAGCTGGGGAGGCGATATGCAGGTGAAGGGCGGGGCGATGGACAGGGGGAGGGGACGGGTGGGGGTTGTGCTGCGGGCGTAGAGCCATATGCATTGGATCCTGATGAGGGCCGAGGGCCCGTGGCAGAGCGGAGCTGTCCCCTCCCTGGGGAGCCACGCATAGTGCCGGCTGACCCTGAGGGAGGTGCGTGGTCCTGTGGATGTGAGGGGGATGATACAGGGGGGCTCGGCCTTTAGTCACAGCCTGACCGCTGGGACGTCCGTGTCCGCTCCCTAATTTACTGCCTGAATCGCCACCACAGATGGCTGTGGGTCCTACAATAGAGGGAGGAGGAGGGGATGGAGCCTGGAGCTTCCGTCAGCGGGACAGAACAAGCGAGAGGCTTTGCTATTGTCCTGCTGTGTCACCATTTGCATGATACGAGGAGAGGACGTCGCAAAAGAGCCCCACCTGAGATAAATACCAAGGCACCAGGTGTTACACTTCTCCCCTTGGACCTATTGGTCTAGAAATATGCAATGGCAAAAAAAAAAAGTATGCAATTACTTGCTGGAAAAAAAACACATTTATATCCATTCCAACCTCCATCCAATGACAGCGGTGGACAGGGTGGAAGGGTGTCCGACGGGGGCAGCGTGTCTTTATGGTTTTACGTCAATAACGCCATGATAAAGACAAATCACAACAACAGGCTTGTGGGTGTGCAGAGCTTAGCGAAGGCGACGGGTGCGATGGTGGGGCGAAGGTGGTGCAGCTAAGGGAGAGATGTCGATGTTCGGAGTGGCTTGGCCGTGAGTCTTCTATCAGATGGTCTTCTCTCTGGGAGAGGGGGGGGGATGGTCCTCTCCAGTGACCTCTGATTGATTAAGAGGCCATTCCTGGCACTCCACCATGGCCCCGGCCACCACTTGTCCCCTGGCTGTGCAGTCCTGCTGTGGTGCCGCCTGGCCCCCCAGTCTGCACCCTGAAGCCCTTGCTCTGAGCTAGCCCTGCAGCCAAGGGCCCACCATGTCGGGGAGACGACGACATGTATTTATTCATGTGGAACTCATCACTCCATTTCGTTATTTCTCCAATTATTGCGCCAATTATAGCAAATCGCATGTAGTGGATTTTTTGGGTTCAAACAAATGCAAAGTGATATGAATATATTCAGCCGAGATTATAGAAACAAGTTATGTCAAGCCTATTCATGTTTAAGTATATAGCCCATACTAATAATTATATATTTATAGAAAAATTCTCTCAAGAGGCCCTGGTTGTGGGTGCTACGAATCCTTGAGGTCTCTCCGATGAGTTCTGAGGCAATCTTTAAGATGACAAAACCCGCCTAATATCTAGAACTTTACCAAAACACCATGTGTTCTAAGCAGGTGACTTATCTCGCCTTAGCCCCGCTAAGTGCTTAGCGATCAACTACTGTTGACCAGTCTAAACCTATTAGAAGGGATGAGCAATGTCCTGCTTGAATCGGTTCACCCCCCCTGTAGGATCATACTGTCAACCTAGAAGACACTTAGATAACTAGTTCAACTCTGGGGTTGGATGTCTAACAGCCCTTGTCGTTGTTGTGGCTGCTGAAATGTGTTAGACACATAATTTCAGTACTAATCTACGCTTGCAGGTGAGGGCTGAAAATGCCAATGGTATGAGTAATTGATCCTGAATTGTATATATGAACATTTTCTCCATCCAATTGAAGCCGCAAATTGCTTCCGTATGACATTAATCTCATCCAAAGGTCAGAGAAAAGTGACAAATGGTGGGTCTTTACTCAAAGACAGGAGACAGTATTGGAAAGTTTCCACTAATTTTCTGGTAAAATGACCTGACTCTGCTCGGCTATATAACTCCATCAGTTCTATTTCATTATATATTTCATTCATTTTTTCATTCTTTTTCCGCTGCGATGAAAGAGGTAGGGGCAAAGCAAACATATTTTGTCCTAACTTGTTTTGCCCTTCAGAATTCCAGGAAGTGATTCAGTCTGCCCCGATGCAATCGCGATGACTGTCAGACTGACGCATTTAAGACGCACGGAAAAGTATGAAATAAACCTGGATACCCTGTAATTTAGTTTATGAGGGTTTCCCCAGTAAGAATGGAAATGCTAATCTTATTCATAGCCAATGCTGTGGATAATTTGCAGGTGGCAGAGGCTGCGATCGCTCATGATTGAGAGGCGTGCGTGACATTTCTCACTCATTTTTTATTGATCCCATTTCCATTCCTATCTAAATGTTTTAATCTGCCTACCCTCCCCCACCGCCCCCCATCCCCTCCACAGAGTCCTCCCATGACACCAGGCCCCTCCACCCACCGGGCCTCAAACCATGAGAGACCTGGTTGTCGTTGTCACACACAAAGCTCCTTTGGCCCACCCTTAGGGCCGTGCCCGCGTTTCATTTTGACATTCACTCCGGCGTTGGAGGAAGCCCATTCTTAGCAAGGAGTGGAGGGGGGGGGAGGATGCAGATTTCATTATCTCTGCTAATGATAATAAATGCATTCACCCTCCCATCCGCACACACACACACACACACAAACACAAACCCACACACCGCGGCTGTGCCCTTCATTACAGCATTGATCCCAGGACTTCTCTGGTCAGATCCATCACTGTAGCCGTGCTTAATGAATGGGTTTTTGCCCGACGCAGCAGTGGAGCGGGGCGGGGGGCGGTAATGAAGACACAGACAGGCTCAGAGGAAGGATATGACTGTTCCATCTAAGGTGCAGCAGGGATTGCTAATGCAATTGAATGTACCTTCTAGTGTGTCACTGCATTCTGGTTCACTGGCAGGCCCAGAGACACACCACCACACACACACACACACACACACACACACACACACACACACACACACACACACACACACACACACACACACACACACACACACACACACACACACACACACACACACACACACACACACATACAGGCAGACACACGCAGACAGGTGTTATGTTGCGACACACTGGCTGGATGATGAGCAGCTGTGTGTGGGAGAGGAGCGCCGGGAGGTATAGCTGTTGCATTCTCAGACCACCCCACCGGATGCAGCAGAAGACACACACTCACACACTCGTACTGTACATTGCTACACTTAGAGGACTAGGGCAGCTGTAAAGGGGCATTCCCAGGCCCTGAAGAGCCAACTGCGATGACTCACACAAATCCCACTGGGGTTTGTGTCTCCGCTGTCGTTGATCATGTGGCCACGGCCTCCGCAACAGCTCTTGTGTCATATCACAGTCATATCATAGTCACTGTGTAGCCGTGTGTTACTGCTCACAAGAACATGGCACTGGGGTTCCGACCCCGTCACGGTCGAGGCACAGGCAGAGTCACCGCCCCCCCCCCCCTCCCACCGCAATCTCCGCCGCAAATGTTTACCTATGTTCTTTACTGACCTCCTCCATAGCGCCAGCCATAAGCCCACCTCTCAAAGAGACCCAGCCTCACCTTGCATGCCGTCGGCCAGCCCCCCACCCCCCCCCCCCCTATCACAAGCCCCGCCAGGCAGGCAAGCTTTAAGGCAATCAAGGCTTTAAGCCAAAGCCCCTTCATCCAGGGACTTTCTCCTAAGGCAGGAGATGGCAAATGTTGAATGTCAGCAAAACATCGAAAACGCTACAAAAGGTGGCTATTCTCTCCCTTTTTGGGAGCACTGGTGTGTTTGTGATTGTGTCTGTATGTGAGTGTGAGTGCTGATGTGTGTGTGTGTGTGTGTGTGTGTGTGTGTGTGTGTGTGTGTGTGTGTGTGTGTGTGTGTGTGTGTGTGTGTGTGTGTGTGTGTGTGTGTGTGTGTGTGTGTGTGTGTGGTATTTATTTGCCTGTGTTCGTGTGAGACTCCCAGACAGGAGTCAGGAGGAACTGATACACTGTGGAAAAGCATATGTTACTAGTTCACGTTCTCCATGCACAAAACAGAATTTGGCAATGGACTGTGGGCTTCGCTGTTCCACATCCACTGAGCTCTGTGAGACGATTTGACTGCCGGAGCCTTAAGACTGGCTGCAGGTCTGTGGTGCTGCATGCTGATGACCCCCGAGGTAAACTATCTATGCTAATCTGGAGGGATTAAACCCTATGGCCCAAGGAATGTCAATTGCTCCTAGATCCCCACCAGGTGTTCACACACTGTCAACTGGACGCAAGGCTATCTGTGTGTATTGTGTTTGTGCGTGCACGTGCGTGTGTTATTCACTGCATGACAATAGCATGTGCTAGCTTTTAACAAGGAATACCGGCCTGCCTGGAATCCATTTGTAGCATTGGTATCCCTTCACACAATTACTTTAACTGTCCCCATGTAAGAAGACACTACAAGAATATGGAACAGGAGCATGTGCTTACCCATGTTCTACATACCCTCCCACCATGGAATCTGTTGCTTTCACCACAGATTTCTCGCTTCCAATTTTCTGTGATTGGCTACCTCAGGCCATATCATACCTGACCACACAAGAAACTGACTTTCCTACCGAATCCAGGAAAGGCACTTATAAGTATTAATGACTCTCCATTAACGGTAATATCGTTTGTCATCGGCGGCATGTGGAACACATGGTTTAACATGCCCTACCTGCTCTATTTTCAATAGGCTAATAAAGATGATTCGGCAGGGTGAACAAGGGCAAATGAGAGAGAGAGAGAGAGAGAGAGAGAGAGAGAGAGAGTGAGAGAGAGAGAGAGAGAGAGAGAGAGAGAGAGAGAGAGAGAGAGAGAGAGAGAGAGAGAGAGAGAGAGAGAGAGTGGTGGGGGAGTTGGAATTAGACCGAGATCGAGTCAGAGATAAATAGAGCGGGCAGTTTTAAACCGCCGGCTTCCCCAGACCGGTACCAAGTGCTATCACCAGCCGCCCCTCCCTATTGAATGTCACATGTCCCTTTAATAAGGCTGGCATTAGGCCAGGCACCGGGGGGGGGGTTCGGGAGCAGCTGGAGAAGGTAAATCCCGTCTCCGCAGGTCTGTGTCGCATGGAACAAGCCGCAGCAGGTCGGCCTACCTCTGGCCTAATTAACACTCGTCAGCAGGGAAATCTCTCCCCTCCCTTTCGTCCCTCCTCACCGGAGGGCCGTGATCTGCTTGGACCCATCCCCACCCCACCCACCCACCTCTCGTAGACACACGCCTCTTTAGACAGATAGCTATTTCAGGGTTAGTACCTTTCACCTTCCACCTCCCAATCCATTTGAAGCTTTGGCTGGCTGCAACATGCACCGTCTTCCATTGCAGCTTGTCCCCTTTTGCCCTTACACTTAGATGCACATATGCACAAATGCACACACACACACGCACGCACGCACGCACGCACGCACGCACGCACGCACGCAAGCACTCACACACATACACACACAGATACACACTCACACAACCAAGAAAACACAACACACACAACACACACATGCATGTACTCAGAAACACAATACATATAGCCGCACCTATGCACCTACACTCACCCACAAACACACAGACACACACACACACGTACAAACATACACACTCGCACTGAGACTGTTCGATCATTGAGTGCATAGATGGATGAGTGGACCAAGCAAACCAATTCAAATTTTCTCCGGTATTCAGTTTGAGTGGCAGCTTAAGTCTCCCCCTTTTTGTCTCAATATGTGAGCGGAACTGTGTTGTTTATTTCCATTTACTGCTCAAAGTCTGCCCCCATCACTCATCTGTACCTGTGCTCCGGACAGAAGACAGGCTATTTTAGGTTAGACACAGTTCAGGATTGACCTTCCCTCTTGTGTGTAGTCTCAAAGTATTGGATCAGGAGCAGAGGCGCCGGTGGGGGGCTAGTAAGTGGGATGTATGTGTGAGACTCCGAACTGTCAGCGGCCCAGTGGAATGCTGAAGACACAGCACTGGACGGAATTGAGATGTGCAACCCTGGCGTCAGGACCCCAGACAAAACACACTTGCACGCACACTCATACTCGCGTACATCACGGACGCACGCACACACGCAGATCCCAGCCAGCTCTGTACCCCTCCCCCACCTGTCTCCCTGAGTGTATCTTTATCTTGACGAGGAGGACGGGGGGGGTTTGGGAGGGTGGGGGGGGTTAGACTGGCAGGGTGGGGGTTCCAGGAGGGTCCAGTTGTATCGGGTGTCGTTTAAAAAAAGCAGTTGTCAGGGCAGACTGAAAAAGGAGTGTGACTTGGTTGGAACCAAATTGAAGCATGCTGAAAAACGGCACAGCCTCTCCCCAAATCCCTATTTTGGGGCTACCCCAAACAGTTGTTACAGCGCCATTAAATTCTCAGATTTTATGTTTTATTTTTTATTTTAATTTCTCTACATCATGGTAGTTCCGCCAATTAAATGATTGAATTATTTTAGTTCCAATGCCATCTGCACTTGAGGAGCACAACATCCCTGTCTTACAAGGTAATGTCTCTCTTTACCTTGGGCATCATCAGGATTCACATACACATACACACACCACACACAGAAACTCACACACACACACACACACACACACACACACACACGCACACGCACCCATACACACTTAACCATATCGCCAGCGGGGATTAGATGGGAGGAAGCAGTGCAGGCCCACAAAGTTTGAGAGTCAAAACAACAGAGCTGGACTTGACCTTTGACCTGCGGTCGTTCATCTGTTGATAAAATCAGACTTTTCCATGATGCAGCTCCTGAAAGCATACAATCCATTACGGGAAGTCGAGATAGGCTCTGTGTGACACAGAACGAGAAAGAGAGAGAGCAAGAGAGAGAAAAAGAGAGAGAGAGAGAGAGAGAGAGAGAGAGAGAGAGAGAGAGAGAGAGAGAGAGAGAGAGAGAGAGAGAGAGAGAGAGAGAGAGGCATAGGGGGCATAGGGAAAGATTGAAGAGGGGGGCTTGCTATATACAACCCTATCCCGTTCATTGGATTTAACTTAAGTTAGTGATGACTGTGAAAGTGTAAGGGGCATTCGATAATGAATGGCTTCCATTAGAGGAAAAAGCCCTTCCTCTGCATTTTTCCTGCTGGATGAAGCCATGAAGTAGCTTAGCTCTGTGTTTCTCTCTTACCTTGGGCTATGGACAAGTGGCATCCTGCATGCTAACTGAAGTGTTCTCCTCACTCCTCTCAACCTAATACTTACACGCACCCTCTGTCTGTGTGTATGTGTTTGTGTGTGTCTGTGTGTGTGTCGGTGTGTGTGTGTGTGTGTGTGTGTGTGTGTGTGTGTGTGTGTGTGTGTCTCTCTCTGTTAGGTTTTCTGTGTCCACCTCCTCCTCCTCCTCCTTCTCTCCATCCAGGCATCCATAATGAGAACACTTCCTAAATTAGAATACAGCAGTAATCTGCATCGCACCCCCTCTGTCCTGCCGGCCCGTGGAGCGAGTAGTGCAGGGACAGGAGAGAGGAAGCGATGCATATTAAGCTGGTGAGAGATCGAGCGCTGGGCAGGGCCTATAGTGTCGGTCTCAGCCACCTCGCAGCTGAGAGATTGTCGGAGCCTTAGTGTGTGATTATGGATGTGGGTTCGCTTTCCGTCGTGTACAGGCATGTTTCGGTCTGATGTGTGTGTGTGAATGTTTTTTTTCTGCTTGTGTGTGTGTGGAAATATGAATATGTAATTATATGAACGTGTGTGTGTGTGTGTGTGTGTTTGTGTGTGTGTGTGTGTGTGTGTCTGTGTCTGAGCTGCCCAGGGATGTTAATTTTATCTCTTTTTGCGCTGGTGGCCATGTCGCGGACTAAGTAGAATCATTTACCAAAGGTTACAGCTGCAGTCATGGATACCAGCGGATCATAAGTCATACCAATGAGCCTGAACCACAGTAATGGTGCTTTACGTTCAGTAAATCTCCCCCTGCCCCCCCTGCCTCCCCTCTACTCTCCTTTCTGGATGTGTTTCCACTGTTAAAAATAATCATTTTAGTTTCCTGGTCTCCTTTTCTTTCCTTTCATGTCATGTTTCCACCTATTCGCAGGAATCAGGAAATCCTGTAGGTGTAACAGTCTATTTTTTGTCTTTATTTATTAGCTTATTATATTATATTAATATATTTAATTCTTTATTTATCTAATGAGTTTTGCATGTGTTATGCTGTATGCTATAAAGCTGTTATAGGGGCATTGCTGCTATGCAGATTAAAAAGTGTGCACACCTCTCTCTCATGAACCTCTATTAATTATAGACAGCCTGTTGCAAACAGCGACAACTTCCACTTGTCCTTTGCTCTCTCTCCATCTCTCTTTCTGCCTCTCCCTATTTCTCTTTTTCTAAACTAATTAATTTTACTCTCATCTCATCTCTCCAAGAGGTAAATCCTGCTGACTGGTCACTTTTCGATCGGCTCCAGCTTTGCCCTTGTTACAAATAGTGCTGAATGGAAACCTTTGGCTTGTTGTCACAGCTGAAAGGCCTCAGCAAGCAGCCATTATGCTGGGACGTGGAGTGGGCTGGCAGAGTGTGGGAGAGCTCTCACAAACAGGACATAAAAGGGGAGGGTTGAGTAAGACAAAGACATGGGCGAGGCGAGGGATTTGGCTGAATAAAAAAACACAATTCAGAAAGTCAAATGAAATGATGTTCAGGATAATTGTTATATTTGGTTCAAACTGCAGAGAGTGTATGAGGAGATCGTACTCTGATTGAATGCATGCACAATCCGTGAGCAAAAGTAAAAGGAGTTTAAAGAGAGTATAAATAATGATGAACACGTACGAACAAGTAGTAGAAGTAAACTCTATGTTGAGACAGCTTCTCAGCTTTCGTTCCAGCTGTTTTCAACGTCATGATATCATAACGTTGATCAAAAATCATGATAACAAACACACATGCATGCACGAATTCACGCACACACACTCACAATCTCACACACACACACAAACACACACATACAAGCACACACACGCACACAAACTTACAATCACACACATACAAAACGCACACAAAAACACACACACACACACACACACACACACACACACACACACACACATACACACACACACACACACACACACACACCCATACACACACACACGGAAGACCTGCCACGGCCCACTCAGACCATAGGGATCTGGATCAGCCTTTCGTGTTGTTGTCACGTGGGGCTCCAAAATCATTTGGCTCATGTGGAGGCAGCTGCATGTTCTATAATAAGCGGTGCGTGCTGGGCTCTGTCCTAGTGGGTGTGTGCACATGCACGCATCTGAGCGCCTCTGTTGGCCAACATTCAGCCAGGGGTCGGCATGTGCTCACGCGCAGTGCCCATGTTGAACGCACTGTCCAGCCGTCCCCTCTGAGGAGCCGGGCATCTGGGTCGAGGGGAAAGCACCGTGTTTATCACCGCGGCGACTCTGCGGTTTTCGGGGAAAAAGCGCCTGACGGTGTGTGTTTGTGAGTCAGAGCGTCCGTTGCGCGGGGGTCTGGTCTGTGGTTTCAGAAGGGCTGATTAGACTGCGTCGCCAGACTGAACTCTATGGGAGTTTACCGTGGCAAGTAGTGTGTTTGGAGGTGTGTATGTGTGTGAGCATGTGTGCGTGTGTGTTTCAGAATGTTTGTGTGAGTGTGTGTGAGCATGTGTGTTTGTGTGTGTGTGATTGTGTGTGTGTGTGTGTGTGTGTGTGTGTGTGTGTGTGTGTGTGTGTGTGTG
>NC_079425.1:11878193-11928193 GCF_026213295.1 Gadus chalcogrammus | reverse complement strand
CGTAGGTCCCCCAGAAGGAGTCCCTCGTTGGAGGCAGGGGTAAGCCTGGGAGGAGTGAGGCGGCAGGAGCAGTGACATCATCCTCAGAAGAACGGTAAATCAGTCTGTGACGGGAGAGGAAGCTGTCCCACACCATGATAAATTAGTCTAATGTTGACCTGCTGCTCTCCTCTCTCTCTCTCTCTCTCTCTCTCTCTCTCTCTCTCTCTCTCTCTCTCTCTCTCTCTCTCTCTCTCTCTCTCTCTCTCTCTCTCTCTCTCTCTCTCTCTCACACTCTATTTCTTTCTCCACTTCTTCCCCTCTGGAATGAATCCGAATAAAGTGACGTAACTGTAGGTAGGTCAAAAATGTTGTAAAGAATAATAATTTTTAAGAAATATACAAATATAACAGTTGTGCCCTATTAACAAATATGAATACCTAATCAAATCTATCAACATTTATATTTTTTCTTAGCTATAATATTTTATTGTGTGTTCTAATGAAACATTTACAAAATTGTTGTCACTAAGAAATACTGTTAATCTGTTCTATTTATATTTTTTATATTTTTTCTACATACTAACAAGTTATTTTCTCACCCTGTGAGCTGGGTTTTGGAGCCTCTTTGATTCACTTAGCTATTTGCCCTAAAACAAAATCACCACATGATTTTATGATGGCTGTACATTTTGATGATCTGTAATTAGATGAATCTGTGTACACTAGCATCTCCTCCATCATAACAGCTGTTGATCTTTTTTGGGAGTCAATGCAAGCTAATTGCACCAGCCCTACATGTCAGAGTAATTAAAGGCAAGCAGACGGGAGCACATATTGAACTAATGTAGTGTTACTTCCCTGCACTCAGAATGAGTTAGAAGAGAGCCTCTATTTAATCCCTGCAGTCGGTCAGGCAATTCTAGCAATCAAGAGTTGACCGCTCCTTTATGTCCTTCACACCAGCAGAGCAAACGGCAGTTCACAGTGACCTCATGGTTTCGTTTACATTCTATGGTAAGTCTATGGTTTGTGTGGCTCACCCTCTTCATAAGTAGTCTGAGTCTACTGCCAAGCTCTTTAGAGTTAGCGGCCTAGCTGCCGCTAGCCTGAATCTATATCTCCTTGCAAGAACAAAGAGTCTCTCCGCATCACATGATTGGAGATGACCAGCCAAATGCTTTCAAGCTTGTGTAAAGGGATTAAAGGCACTTTTTAAGCAGTAGACAAAAGGTCCACATCTCATTGCCTATAGCCTACAGATAAGTAGGATGGCAGAGAGGAGTGTGGGCTCTTGGCTAGAGAAGCAAAGAGGAAGTAGGCCATCGAGGCCAGGATCCCAGGTTCTCTCTCTTCTTCACATCCCATCATTTCTAGTGGATGCCAGCCAGGTCATCTTCCCTGTTTATGCACACCACCAACTGTGTGTTATACCGATGCCAAATGCATGCTATACGGACTGCCAACGAGTGGTCTGCCATACGGACCAACTCATCCTCTGCTCCTCAACCTTCTTCCTTTTATTTATTATACTCATTTAACCAATTAACCAATCTTCAACCAGACAAATGAATTGAAAACTGATTTCCTTTTACGATAATGGCCTGGCCAAGAGGCCAAATACAGCACACAACACAAAAAAAAGCCAGAATTGGACAACCAGGGAGCCAGTGTGAGGGGCTGCGAATGGTCCCTAGCATTGTAGTGAGCAAAGAAGCGAGAAAGGTTTCGATATGTCAAGATAGAGGTGTTGATCTAGTCAGCCCCACTCTTGCATGTGTTTTCGATGTTGTTTTGTTTGCTGCTGTGTGTCTGTGGCCCCTCTTGACTCTAGGTTGACAAGCAATCTGTCAAACCGTCTATTCACATTGTGTTATTTTAGACAAAAAAAGCATACCCAATCCCAGACGGAATCTCCCATCTCCCAAAGTGTTTCCGATGAGATCTCTTTGTTGTACATTCTATCGGACGCGCCATAAAACGCCGTCAGAAAAGAAAAAACAAACGAGGAGACAAACAGAACTCTGCCCACTTCATCGCTCAATTGAGCCTCAATGACCTCTTGCAATGCTGTTCATCGGAAGTCAAACAGAGGCTTCCTGAAAAAAGACAATGGCCTCGCCAACTGACAGCCGTCATCCAGACCCCCCCCCCCCCACCCCCCCCAACCACCCTCCTCTTGTAGGGGCCTACTCTAGTTCGGTGGGATCTGTCCAGAGCTCCCTTGTCAGCGTCTGAGGGCCTTTCATGTGGCTGGGCCTTCCACTTGGGCCTGGGAAATAGGAGCTAAGGGACCCTCAACTCACAGTAGCCTTCCCTCTTGTCCAGCCCTCACCCTCCACCACACCTCCACCACCATCCCCCCTCTGCCCCCACCCGCCCCTCTGCTCCTCTCAAAGGGGTCTTTCAGTATTGTGTTGAGGGGGCCCAGGTCCAGGTCAATAGGAGCCCAGAGATTTGGAGCTGCAGAGAGTGGGAACAAACGGTTTGTTTGGTTAGGGAGTCTGAGGGAGCGTTCGGACTTCCCTCAGACCGCTGATGCACCGACTTATGGATTAATGGCGTTTGCTAATATCAATGTGATGACAGCCTTTAATCTTGCCGCTCTGAAGTCTATGACAATGTCAAAGGTTTGGGCTTTGGATTTGTTCCTTTGGTAAAAATGTTTTCCATCTCATCTCTATTTTCAATTTTGGAACACATTCTATATATGAAACAAAATGCCAAAGAATGCCCCAACTAAATTAAAGCTTTCGGTTGAACTTTGGCATTTTAAGAAATATAACAGATATACTGACCTGTGAGGGACTGACATTTGAAATAGAAAAGCATAAGCAGAAGTACGGAAGCAGATCCAGATTTAAGGGGACATTACATTCAACAGCCAGCAGAGGAACTATTTCTAATTGCTGCCAGAGGTGCCAGTTGTATGAAATAATTATAAATGGTAACTCCCGCTGAGTCTTCTATGTTCCATGTTCTGGTTGATATCATTGATGATGACTTTTACTCCTTGGGAAAGGGGGATCAGAATTTGGGGGGGGGGGGGGGGGGGCAAGTCAGTATTTTAACTTAACTGAATAAACAGCATTTAATTGATCTTCCTTCCTCCCATCCTTCCTTTCTTTATGTGGTGTAGCCTTGCTCTGCAGCCTCTGCCTGGGCTGTATTATACGGGTGTTTGTGTGGGTGTGTTATGACGGTGTACGATGATGACCTCTGGCTGCAGAGACAAGGACGTGGTCAGGTGATCCGCAGGCTGATTGGCGCCTGTCTAGCGTAGAGGACGCTGTCACCTCCATGACCGTCAGGTGCCAAACCAGCCTGCTCCTAATGACGCATCTGGACACTCGTCCAGGACCCTGCTAGACATGCAACAGCCGTTAGACTTTCTATGGGTCAGCCGCTAATGTGTGTGTGGGTGTTTATGTGTGTGTCCGTGTGTGTGTGTGTATTGGAGGTGTGTGTGTGTGTGTGTGATGTAATTTGTGTGTTAGTGCATGTCAGTGTCTGTGTGTGCATGGGTTTGTGTATGCATGGGTGTGTGTGTGTGTGTGTGTGTGTGCGTGGGTGCATGTGCTTGTGCATTAGCCATCTGCTCACAGACTGATCGGAGTGTCAGCAGCAAATGAGGGGATAGATCTACAGGTTGTGGCTGTGAAATGTGTACGGCCTCCAACGGAAGGATCTATAAAAGCTGGTCTTGTAATTATCCGGTGCACTTCACCATCTTTCTCCAAGGCGACCTATGCCAGCTTTCTCCTCACTCCCTCTATTTAAAACTCTTTCACTGTCTCCTGCCCTCTGTCAAATCTTTTATATCTCTCTCTTTCCCCCTTGCTGCTCTCTGCATTTTCTGTTTGTGGCTGTTCGCTTTGTTTGCTTTCATGCTTTCTTTCTCTCCCTTTTCTTAACCCCTTTCTTTTTTCTGTTTGATCATGTTCTCTCTTCTGCCATCGCGTCTTCCAATGCCTCTCTCACACAAAACTATTGGCCTGTGTGATTGTGACTGTGTGTGCATGTTATCACCCCAATGCCCTTGTATGGGAGGAGGGAGTAAATATTGATGTATTGGCTGCTTCTTTCCCCTCCCCTGCCCCCCCCCCCTTCCTCCTGCCTCCTCTTTCCGTCCCCCTTTTGTCCCCTCCACCCTCCTTCTATTCTCTGTTGTCCTCAGCCTTCAACCGCCTCAATGCTCCTGGCACATCTTTATGTAATCAGCTTGCGTTTTTTTCATTGTCTCCCCTCCCATCTCTCTTTCCTCCTTATCCCCCCATCCATCCTCCCCACACACATACACACCCTCCCACCCCCCTCCCCTTGCTGGGTTTTTCACCCTGCGACCGCTCGATTGGCTAATTTCTGCCGGCTTTATCACTCACTGTAATCAAGGAGAGGGCGGTTGTAGAGAAGTGTGCCACAGATTTAGATAAAGAGGAAGTGTATGTTTTTGTTTTGTGTGTGTTTGTGTGCGTGTGTATGTGGGTGCATGTGTGTGAGGTATTGCCTACCAGCGCTATTTCTATCACAGCGAAAAGCCTCCTTTTAGATGAGCCATGTTTGGGTTTTTTAATGCTGACAGAGCTTTTACGCCAAAATGACTAATGAACACTACACATTTTTATGTGTGTGCAGGTATTTTATTTTAAATTTGTAGGCATGTGTGTATGTAACTACATTTATACGAGAAAGTGCAAGTGATTTGACCCTAACCGGTATTAATTTAATATTATGTTAATGTTTTACTTTTGTTTATAGATAGAAGACTTCAGGGCTAAATGAAGATTAATCAACCAGTGGGGACTGGAGCGACACACCCAACAAATGAAAGAAAATGGCTGTGTAGTAATCTTCTTGACATTGGTAGGACCATTCTCCCTTTTGGAGCTCAGAGGGGTAGAGAGTGCCAGGTAACTAATTTTTTGCAACAATGTAATTGTTCTGTGGAAAAAAGGTTCATTGATCGAACATCACAACTGAATGGTGCATTTAAATATGTGAGTTCTATACTCGATATATATTATTATTAATTATTGATGTCTTCCGGACCTTAAATAATGGAGAGATGAGAGGCTAATACATTTTGTGTCTATATTTGTTTAGTTTGTCTTCATTGTTCTTGTGTTTAGTGGCCGTCTGTCTCTGCTGTAGCCAGTAATTTAGTCTGAGCTGGCTTGCTATCACTGATAACACAGTGAGGACGGCTTCATGGCTAGTTGTAATGGTATGGCGAGCATAATGGCCTCAGTCCAGACGTTTACGGGGTAATCAGATGCCCCCTCCTCTCCCAGACTGGATGAGCTCATTGTGGGTCGTGAGGGGGGGGAGGGGTTGCCGTGGTAATCCCTTCGTAAAGTCCATGCACGGCCATGGCATTTATCGTCACCATTACGCCGTAGCATTGGTTTGGACGTGCCGTTCACACCGGCTTGCATGGTGGACACAAAGTGACTATCAAATAGGTTTAACACTAAACTACATCTTGGACGTTATAGATGGTTTGTCATTATCTGGCAATCGCTAGAGGTTGTCATTTATTTTACAGCGACCGAGTTGTCATCGTGCCGTGTGAGGACATTCAGAGTCTACAGATCATGATATCATATTAACAGGATAGCTATTTTCAGTGCAGTCGACACTTGGCTCTAGGTCTTTTGAGAGGGCTTCCACCAACACCCCCTGGCAGACAACCCTACCCTCCTCCCCCAATCAGCTTACTGATAAGTCCCATCCCCAACCCCCAGAGCTATTGTTTGGAGGGTCTCACTTTACGTCAGGGTGCACATAAAAATGCATGCCCCTGAATGTTGCCAATGACCAAAAGTTCCACTGTACAAAATACAAGCTTGGCATCTGAGTCCTCTGATCAAATCGCTGACGCTGACCGCTTGGTCAAAATAAAGTCATCAAGGTTTTATTTGACGAGCCAAATCACTGCTGGGGCAGTCAAGGCCAACGCTCTCATCGTCGTACCATGACGCCTCAACTGCATACATTAGCCTACAGCCGTCTTGATGGACAATATACCTCCCCTTTGATGTCGCTCCTCAAGGTGCCCTGTGCTGCTGTTTGGGTCACCGGTGTTCCCTGTACGTGATGTTTCCTTGTTATTGTCTCATACCCATTTTTCAGCGTTCTCCTAGGTGAACAAAGGCAAGTATTCTGAGTGAACGACATTGATCAGAGGGTGGGGAATTTGTTTTTGTTAACTGAACTCCAGCAGGTGTTAACGTTTGGCGAAGGGTCTGACACAAGATATTAAGATATCACACAGGTTTCAAAAAGACAGGTTTAGATCAAATCTCTGTTTATCATCTGCTGGTGGCTTTAGATATAATACTCAAACATCGGCAGTTGCTTGTTCTTACTATTTATTTATCTTCCCCAAGCATTGAAGACATAGGTCCGCTAAAATGCAATCTACTTCTCAACTTTGTCTGCTGCATTTTTGCTTTTGGTTTGTGCTGGTTTGTGTTTCTTCGACCAGGTTAGTGAATAGGTCTATAATGCTATACAATTCTATGAAATAGCACATCAAATAGATAATATTCAACCCATTAAGTATAGTAAATTATAGTAAAAATAAAGCTTGCCAGATTTCAGGGCTGGGCAGAAGCATGTCGAAGTGAGAAGCGATAATTATGACTTAAACACAGTTTGGGGAAGATTAGTTATCTGGTAAAACATTTCAAAGTCTATTGGCTTTTGTTTGTTTATCTGAGATGAGTGACGTCTGACAGGTTTATTTTTAAATGGTTAATTGTTTCATGCTATGTTTAAAAGGACTTTTGTGTGCTGATTTGATTCTCAATCTGTTGTCAACAAAGATTAAACCTCAGATGAACCTGGTTGCTCCTGTTTGTTCACTCCAGATGTAATTTCCATAACGGAGAAAAGGGTATTTTTGCATGGGGTCACATGTGATTACAAAGTAAATAACCCCAATTGAGGTTTCATTGGGATTGACTCATTATCAACAATGATGAAGGATGCATGTTTTTGATGATGGATGGAGGTGCTGAGGGTACGATTTAAGAGTTATAATTTGAGGGTTATTTGTGTTTTTTGTGTAATTGAAAGAGCCATTGGTCAGCTATGAATGAGTGAATAGACTGTTAGAATATCTATTTTGAGTTGACTCTGCCTGGCTCGGTAGGAGACCATTTTGATTTTAGATCGCTCCAGACACATTTCTGACCAATCAGTGCATATTTTCCAGGATTTCTTTGGGGAATCCATCTCATCTGCCCATCACAGGTGTGCAAAATGCACTTCTCAACGGCATAGAAATGGAGGCAGGGAGGGAGTAGAGAGTGAGGGGACCTTTTCTCTCACTTTCCCTCCTTCCTGCCCTCTATTTCAACAGCTATCAAATCTTAACTACAGGTAAGATACACCTTAAAGGTGTTTAAGGTTTCTAGAAGTTTGGTTTCATACTTTCGTATCAATACAAAATACAACTCTGGCTCCATTTTGGGACATAAACCCCAAAAACCTCTTGGACACTTTAATTCTAACTCCCCTACTCTTGTCCCATGGATTTGCTGCGGCGTCAGAATTCCATCTCAGCATCCATAAATGATGATCTGGGTCAGCGGCATGACGATGCAAGCGTTGTGTTACTAAACATAACACTCCGGATGTGACGCTGTCTCCCATGCGCTGCCGCGTGGGTGAGCGTCATCGGTGGAGACAGAAATAAAGCAGATAGTCTCATTTAAACGTATCCTCAGGGGAGCACAAACAAACGCAAGGCTGCCTTTCTTGACATCAACGGTGGCAATCTTCCATTTCCTATGCTATCCCATTAGCCGCGCTGATAAAACGAATGGTTTCTTTCCATTTCCTCCCGGGATTTTCTTGCGAATTAGTCAATGTTGCGCGTTTTGGTTCTGGAAAGTTCCACCATAAGGAACGCAGGGGTTATATTTCCCTGCTTGAGAGCCACATGAATAGCAGACAATTTGCCTTGATAGTTGCTTGGGAAATACATTAATAATTTAATAGCTGATGTGCTATTTATAAAGGATGCTTCAGAAATCAAGGGAGAGGAACGTTTCCAAGGTTTCTCTCAAGGACATCCCGGCTTAGGGGATGAAGCCCATATTTGGCAGGTGTTTTTTTTGTGTTCATCTCCATCTTTCTCTTTTTGTTATTTTGGCATATTTATTTCACACTGTCACTCGCTGGCACCCATTACAATAAGAGCAGACGCACGGAGATAGACACAATAGTCAATGCACCCTATTGTAAACACACACGCATACATGCACACACAAATACGTCCACACCTGAACAACGCTCACGTACGCACACACCCACTCACACACACACATCCACACATGTGGCGTGGTGTTTCGAAACCAGGCCAATCCCGTTCTTCTGTCTTCCGAGAATGAGTTGCTCATCAGAGCCTGTTAATTACACCGTCCTCTAAAGGGATGAGAAGTTAAGCCATTCCCTCTTCCTGGTTGGGTCAGAGATGTGGGGGCGGGGACCACTGGTAATCTCTGTAATCCATTGGGTGGACAGACATGTCCCTCTCCTCATTAGCTCTTGCAGATTTTTGCTCTGGAAAACAGAGTCTCATCAGAACTGCTCCACCACTACAAGCCCCCCTTATGGTAACGACAAATCCCCATTTTGCGTTTCTGATTGCAATTAAACACTCAAGCAGACACAGTGGAAGCATCCTAGTCTTCTGGGGGGACGCTGGTGGTGACTCAACCCACTCCTGGTCCCAGGTGTCCTGGCAGGTCTCCCACACCTGCTGGTTCAGCAGGGAGCTACTGGGTCTCCGGGCACTCTGTTCCATCAATTAGTGCACGCCATCGAGTGTGTAAGTGCACCCCCCCCCCCCCCCAAGCACTTGGGGCATAGTAGGGCTGATATACGCGGATACATAACACAGAGTGTAATGTATACATAACTAAGTGTTGTGCTTTCAAATGTATTTATCTGCTTGCATGTTCCCTGGTGTTTTTATTATGATCACACACAATGTTGTGCAAGAGAAGAAAATTCAGTCTTAGCCCACTTGTGAAACCACACTGTTTTCACAACTACCCAATGCCCTCCTACCCATCCCCTCTTTTATTGCTGTTATTCTAACCTAGGTAAGAGTAGCCAAATGCTAGCCCCTCCCACACCCACTCCTGACTGTACCTGGTGTCAGACAAGGCAAAAAGGTTCAGCCGCGGGGGTGGGGAGTGAAGCAACGTTGTTGTTGTAATACCTGTGCTCTCTCAGCAGAGACAGAATCTCACAGTTCCTCACAAGGAGATGTCACCCAGAGCTTGTATTGTTGTTGTGTATTTTTAACTTGTGATTTGTCGTGCGGCTGACAGACGGTGTGGGGGGGGGGGGGGGGGGGGGGGGGGGGGGGGTTGTGGGGGGGGGGGGGGGGGGTCTGGTATCCCAGAAGGACTGTCTGTTTACCCACCCCTACCGCTTTGTTCACATGATACAAGGATGTCTCATGAAGGTCAAGGGAAGCATTTGAGGCACACATCCTTCCGCCAAAGCGTTTTTCTAATTAGCTGTCGTAGCATGTCGGCTGCAATCGTGTGCGTTCGCGTGCGAGCACCTTTCCACTTCAATTCCCTGCCAATGCCCCCACATTCAGCCTACCAATCGACATCCGCTCTGCCCCATCCCTGCCCGAATTCAAAAGCACCTCAAAAAATGTCTCTTCACCAAGTCCTTTGACCCCTAACCCCCCCCCCCCCCTCCCCTTTTTGTTAAGCAACCTTGTAAACCTGCAAGTTATTATTATTATTCCACGTCCAAGTTTTTTCGGACTTTTCTTTTTTGTCCCGTCGATTCAGATTCGTTTGCATAGGCTGTGTCCTTGTAGCGGCTTTGGGTTAAAGGCCACAAAAGGAATACACACTATGCAGCCTACATGGGGTGCGTGCATGCATGTTTGTACCATGCACAGATAGCATTGAGCTTGTCAACGCTCTCTTATCGCGCGGTCGTTACGCGTGCCGATAGCGCCCAGGCCTGTTTACCGCTAGTGGGATATGAATGTGTTTGGATAAGAGCAGAATGGGAATGCACAACTCCCTCAGTAAACAATCCTAGCCTGGGTCACTCGGTGCACGGCATGCCGCCAAACAGTCTTCACTAAGTATTCCTGCAGAGTGTCTAGCACTGAAATCCCTCATTCCTCATTGTTGACTTTAATTTGATTTGGCAAGCCATTTGTGATTAGTACATGTTTGAACAGATGATACACGTGAAGTAGAATATATTTCCTGATCTTCATATTTTTTGTACTATTCCTCAGTTTCATGTTAAACCTGCTCTCTCTATTCCTACCTACATCCTTCCTTCATTCCCAGATTTCCCTCTTACCCTTTTCACTCCAGACCTGACTCGCTTCTATTTATTTGCTCTTTGCACGTGAACTTCAATGATGAAGTCTATCCGTAGCAGAACATTTCCTCCAAATCGTGCTAGCGGAAACTGACTTTGTGTGCTTTTCTGTGTGTGTGTGTGTGTGTGTGTGTGTGTGTGTGGGGGGGTTTGCGTGAGTGTTTGTGTGTGTGTGTGTGTGTGTGTGTGTGTGTGTGTGTGTGTGTGTGTGTGTGTGTGTGTGTGTGTGTGTGTGTGTGTGTGTGTGTGTGTGTGTGTGTGTGTGTGTGTGTGGAAGGAAGACGAATGCCCTGCTCTAAATGCTTCAATCTCATTGCCTCGTGGTGTATTACTCACACAAACAATGTCTGGTTATTAATGATAAAAGCTTTCCCTAATGAGCCACACCTTATACCAGCCCGAAATACCACGTCGGGGCATAAAAAGCAGCCGTACATCATAATAAAGAATGATGCACGAAGTGCTAGTGGTATGGTGGTGGTGCAGGGAGGGAGGGGGGTTGGGGCAGTCTATTTGTCGCAAATGGTAATTTATTTTCCCTTTCGCCCGCCTGATTCATACGTTGTTTGGTCATAATACATCAGGGCCGTGCGATACTCTCCCGACGTAACTGGAGAACCTTTACCGCCGCGCTATTCATCGGTGTTATGAGATGAGGGAGATAAATTAGATGTGTATGTAAGACAAGCCTTTCTAAAGTTAAACAGCACGGGAACAGAGCAAAAGGCACCCATTACCACGGCAGCAGGCAGAAGACGAGGAGTAATGCGTGGACACACCCTCAAACCTTTCATTCAGCACATCAAGTAGGTTCCGTTGTCCTCAGGGCAATTTCACTAGAGAAGCAAATCATTTAAAAGCCTAATCAGATGTGTTCAGAAGGAGCGGTATGTGTATTGCAATCTCGTATCTCGGCTGACATGATCAGTCCCCCGAGATAATCCATCAAAGTCCTTGTTGTCTTCATCACGGTGGATGCTTCCCATGGAAATTGGCATGACTGTGACTTCTTGTCGAGTCAAATGTCAGGTAATCAAAACCCAACCAGCCGTTAATGAATAAATGCACTTTTGCCTGCATTGTGGCAGCTTAACAGCGATCCCACTACGATATCTCTCCCTTTCGTGATGAACCTTTCCATTGCTGCGTAAACTGCCAATGACAATGATAATTCCCTAATGGATGGTGATCTAATCGCTTGTGCCACTTATTTCGACAGGATCCACAAACATGCTAGCTTTAATGGGGCTGATGCATCTGGAGTGTTGTCTTTTCAACGCCTAACATCCTGCCCCAGTTGGCTGACGAATCAATGCAAACTGGTGGACAATGGGAGGGCAAAGGGGTTTGTTGCTATAGCGTGCAAGGGCGCTAATGCACATACATGTGCACAGCCTAAGGCACAAAATCACACAATCACACATTCACACACACACACACACACACACACACACACACACACACACACACACACACACACACACACACACAGACACACACACACACACACACACACACACACACACACACACACACACACACACACACACACACACACACACACACACACACACACACCACACCACAATGGGTGCACAATGGATGCACTCACACAACTGTTTGTGCAGGTCTGTGCAGGTGGATGTGTCCTCTGAGCCCCCTAGACCAGCAATTAACCACGCAGGCCGGGCTTGGAGGTTAATGGATGGGTGGCTTAAGAGGCGCTAAAGCCGTGCGTCTCTCTGCTGTTTCCATTATGGTGCTACCCAGCGAGGACAACAGCCACGGAGCAGCACGCCGATAAACGTGCCACAAAACGGAAGCTATTAATTTTGAAGGAAGTCAACAGAGCCTGCGTGGGTATGTGTGTGTGTGTGTGTGTGTGTGTGTGTGTGTGTGTGTGTGTGTGTGTGTGTGTGTGTGTGTGTGTGTGTGTGTGTGTGTGTGTGTGTGTGCCTGTATGTGTAGGTGTCCTTGTGTGTGCGAGCAAGGGAAAGCGAGAGATGAAATGGAAATGATGAGAGCGTTGCTCGTTTGTCCTTCCTAAACACAGAAGTGATTCATGTGTTGCGCATTCCCCAATGATCAATTATTTTATATTTTAGTCATTCATGCAGCATATTTGAAAATGTACTTTCCAAAATAATATCTATCGATCTCTAGCACAGGGATGGGGCGTTCAGAAGGTCACGACTACTTCCATAGGTGCGAATCAGACTCCCAAGGTCACAGCTCAAATAACACCAAAGTCCCTGCTCACCAGCGCACCGCTTTGTTCCAGGGGGTTATGGCTGACCTATAGGGCCGGTCAACAGTATTGCAGCGTGTGTCCAAATAGCCTGTCATTCGAGATGCAGCATAGAGTGCCAGCCAGCTAAAAAGTGCTGAGGCTTTCAGGCTCAGAGTAGAAGCATTGAGAGCATTAGCAGAGCTCTCAAACCAGACCTCTCTGAGCTTTTTGCAGCGGCTTTGGGGTCGGAGACTCTGACTCTCTGACTGAAGGAGTTGGCGGGTTAGGGGGATTGGGGGAGGGTCGGGGGTTGACGACACAGGGGCCATATCCTGAGTGGAAACACGATCCTTCTTCCCTGCCAACCCCCTCTGTCTGGCTCCGACTCTGCTGCTTCTCATATGTACTCGGGTCGTCAGTTGTCTTCTTCTTGTTTACATGTGAGGAAAGATCTTGGCCCGTTGCGATGTTTGCGTGCCTTTTCGTGGAAAACTGACCAGAGTTCACCGTCTCCAAATGTTTTCTTTCCATTTTAAAAGCTTTTTGCTCCCCCATCCCCATTCATAGAAATTCGAGAGTGGCCAACATGTTGGCGTAGCTCCTTCTTCCGAAGCCTCGACCATAGCCTAGCACTGTACTAGGAACCATGGTTGTTTTGTGGTCAACCCCGACTGAAAGGGATGACACACACAATGACTTTGTTTCATGCAGAGGGCCACGGCATGACCCAGAGGGCCGTATGTTAATAACAGTAATGAATAATGGCACACTGCTTCTCTCAAACATGATGCTAAGCTGACACTTATCCCATTGTGTGTTTGTGTGATTTTGTGTGTGTGCGTGTGTGTGGGTGGACCAATGAGGTGGTCTCCAGCTCCAGCTCTCCAGGGCAGAGGCTAAAACAACTGGGCAGGTGGAAGCGGTTTCGCTACAAGCAGGACAGTTGTTGTACTCTGCACAGCAACATGGGCTATCAATAATGTAGCTAGGTCGCGGCGTAAGGGAGAACATTTTCGGTTACGGTTGAGTCCACATTCCAGCTCCTATCAGTGGACGCATCACAGGACAGTGAGACAGAAAGGGAAGATCAGGGGGGCGGATGGGTTATAGGGAGGGTGGTATGGGCAGCCCTGGTACCAGGAAGGGTGGAATTATCCGGTGGGATAGTGCAGAGGCTGCGAGTATTTGACTCCCAGCTAAAAGGTGCTGGGTTCGATCCTCCAAGCCCACAGCAAGATGCTGTGGAACTCATGCGTGCTCCTTGATGCCGTTTCTCTGAATGCACTGTAAGTGTCTTTGGATGAAAAGGTCTTCTTAATGGCTCAATAGTAAATGGCCATACCGAGAAACCTCCCAGGTTGTTATCGATTGTGCTTTATTTTCTGCACTTGTAAGCACTTTTTTTGTTGCTTGTTCAAAAAGGGGGTAGGTAAATAAAACTTGACTAGCTACCTACTTTGAATAAACGGGGACGGATCAGTAGGTGAACGGAGACAATGCCGCCCCTGCTTGGGTTCCCACCATGGGCAGGTTTCAAGGCGGGGTGCGGGGGTGTTCCCCCCTAGTCCTGAACGAGCTAATCTAGCTGTTCGAGTTCACCAGGGACATGGTCGGGTTCCGTAGGCCTAGAGAGCCCGGTAATCCCCCTTCCCGGGTTCCGTGGGAGCAGGCAGGTTGGGGTATCAGGCACGGCTGATCACACAGTGCCCCCACTGTTCTCCTGCTGGGGAGACCCGCAGAGCACCCTCAATTAGCTCCGCTCCCCTGTCACATGATCCCGGCCGTTTGTAATAACACACAGGGGGCGGATCGGACCAGCCTGGTCAGGAAATGAGATGATCCATGGCTGACAGCTTAGACACACAGCGGCCACTTATCTGTTATTACTATGCTCTGAAAACCATCTCTCCTCATACTTTGTGCGTTGGTGCATGTGTGTGTCTGTGTGTGTACATATAGGGTTTTATGTGCACACTTGCATTACACTGCACAGGTGTATGCGGATGTGCACATGGGCATGTTGAGGGAATGCATTGGGCCTGTGTGCCCATGCCTCAGTCTGTCTACCCGCAAAGTCGCAAGCCTCCCCGCAGTGTGTACTAACAAACATGGATCCGAGATTGGAAGATTACAAGGTGGATTCATCTATTTCTGCCATTACTTCCCTGCATGCGTCTTGCATTTCATAAGCGAGCAGGCAGGCTTGTGCAACGTATAATCACGCCTTTGTTGTTTGGCAATACCGCTCGCTGTGTCCCTGATTAGGCTTCATCATGCAGAGGTTCGCCGTTTTGTGTGTGTGTGTGTGTGTGTGTGTGTGTGTGTGTGTGTGTGTGTGTGTGTGTGTGTGTGTGTGTGTGTGTGTGTGTGTGTGTGTGTGTGTGTGTGTGTGTGTGTGTGTGTGTGTGTGTGTGAGTGTTTGTGTGTGTGTGTGTGTCGTTTTTTGTTATTCTGAAAAGGTAGAAAAAAAAAATCCTCCAAGTCATGATCAGCCCCCAGCTGGCCCCCCAGCAGAGACCTGGCTCTCGTCTTCATTACCTATTAACTAACTGTGGGTGTGCAGATGCCCCTCTAACCACTGCCGTCCTTGTCAACCGTGTCTGGTGAGGATCAATGCGGTCCTAAAAAGAGGAACAGAGTAAACTGGGAGAAGAGCTCTCTGCGAAACCCTCTCAAGTCCTGAGCCTCTGCTGTCCTGACGGAGTGGAAGATCAAAGCACAAGACGCGTGAGCAACAAATGTGTGTTTCTGACTCTGGCGATTTGTCCGTCTGTTTGATCACCGCAGCCATCTCGCTCCACTGCTGATATGTAGTAATGACCCGGCTTTCATAAGGTGCACAAAGGAGAGGTCTGATGTGAAAGATAGTGACTGAAGTGAGTAGGGGAGATGGGATTCATAGATCTGATAGCACCGACTCTAAATACTAATCCCTAGTCACATGAAGCAGCAGCACTGCTTTTCTTAGTAAGTCTTAACAGGCTGTGATTCAATGCTATTAGAACATAACAAGTAGAAAAGTGATAGGATTGTCCTTGTGCAAGAATCGTTTCTATGTAAGCTCTGTGCCCCCCCTCTCCATCCCTTTCTCCCTTTCTCTAATTCCTTCTTCTCCCCTCTCTCTCTCTCTCTCTCTCTCTCTCTCTCTCTCTCTCTCTCTCTCTCTCTCTCTCTCTCTCTCTCTCTCTCTCTCTCTCTCTCTCTCTCTCTCTCTCTCTCTCTCTCTCTCTCTCTCTCTCTCTCTCTCTCTCTCTCTTTCTGTCTCTCCCTCCCTCCCTGTGTTCACCTCTTATGCAGAGCTTTACATACATTAAGACCACATGCAAACAAACTCCCCTTTGCAGAGGTGTTTGTATAAAGGAGACTCCTGCCTTTGACCTTTCGTTCTGAATTCCTTGAGGTGGTTTTGTGAGGAGTACAACAACTCCCCTAGGGCTGGCTGAAAGGGCCTGCTTATTTAATTCCTGCCGCCTTGGGCCTGTGGTCTGCCAACAAGACATGGCTGGGCTTCTTTAGTCCCTATGTAAATACTTCAAGAAGTGTGCCACTGTGCTTAGAGCAAACACCATATACCGTTTTTCTGTTGTTCTTTTACAGCAATGGTGTTGTTCCTAAAGCTCCATATCGCTCATTCCACGAAGGGGAAGAGGGTGGGTTCAGTCAACGGGTCTCCCTGATTTACAACCGAATGGGTCACATTTTCCAAGAACAGGGAGTACGAATGACCTGTTTGTTATTCGGTTGATGATGTTACCCACAATAGTTTACCAATCGACGAATCCTGCTTTGTCTGATGTACTGTTCTTCAAAACGTACCAACTTCATTTTGTTTACTTGGATGACTAAGCTTTCGCGAAGAAAACTGTATATTGTATGTTATTTGTGGATGGATATCGTGGCTTAAATACAGCAGAACTATAAACAACTATAATCCCCAGCGTATCACGCCATCGTTATGGAACATGAACACTAATCATAAAAGCGTTAAAATGTCATAGGTGTTGGATGTACTTGTTGTTTTTCTCTTCATGGACAGATTATTTTAGGGCCTGTACATATGCTTTCACACATTAGGGACAGTGTTGTTCTGCAGTGACCCCTGAGAAGCTATGGTCTTCTCTTTGTGACACAATCAGTACCAACAAGATGGAGCTTATCGTATTTTTCTACAGTGTATGCCACATTTTCTATAAGCAATAAATGGGTTTGTTTTTATTCAAAATACCCGTAATAAGCCACTCCCGTATCTTATGCCACATATTTTACACAACTTTGCCCAAAACCCAGTACAATACATGTACTGCCCAATGCTGGCATGAAACTGTAATGAAATTGTTTAGAAAGAACAATATACCTTGACGCCACGTCAACTGATGGTTGAATAAACGTCCGTGAGTAATTGGAAATAATGCAGATTCAAGCTTTAGTAAAAGCCTGAACTTTTTGACAGGTTTAGAAAACAAGGCATCTTTTATTTAGCAAGCAATTCATTTAGAGGCTTTGAATTATCGTTTGTGGACTGAGCACATTGTGGAAAACTGTCTTTTCTGTTGTAAGTTTCTTTGTCATATGAATTTCATTTCTTATTTCTTAACGAGGTTATCTTTTCCATGAAAACCTCTAATGTAGATGCATATGGGCTTTACTTTGTGGTGTCCTAAGGAACTTCAAAACCCCCCAAACTTCAAATCACAGAAAATAACGGCACAGATTTTTTCTTTTATGTTTTTGTGTTTGGAAAACCTACCTATAAGCGACTCCGGAAATAAGTTGCAGCGACAGTTTTCCAAAAGTATGGTACACATTTTGAGCGTGAGTCATCATGTTTCCGCATTGTTATTTTTGCGTGTGTTTGTATGTTTATCCGTGTTTAATTGCACAGCTGCCAAAGATTGAGCAACCAAGCTCTGAGGATGCTTGCTTACTGATGTGTGTCAAGAATGCGTAACAGTGTGTGCATGTGTGTGTGCGTGTGTTTGTGTCTTTGTGTGTGTGTGTGTGTGTGTGTGTGTGTGTGTGTGTGTGTGTGTGTGTGTGTGTGTGTGTGTGTGTGTGTGTGCATGTGTGTTTGTACATGTAAAATCCACCCACCCCCCAGCTTCCAAAGCTTTGAATTGCAGAACTGAACTATTAGCCAAGTCCAGGCCCCTTCTGAGGAATTCACCTTTCCAGTCCGAGCCAGGGTGGGGGCGTCCAATGGCACCAGCTGGCTGGGGTAAGAGCACTGACCGCAGGGTAGAGACACCCCTTCAGCCCCCCCCTCCCCCCCTACTCCTTCCCCCTTCTTCCTACAGCCAGCCCTGGCTCACACTCACACAGTGCACAGCTGGACAGGAAGTCAATGAACTGTATTTGTGCGGGAAGCTCTCAAGTGGACTCCCAATGACGCTGTGAAGGAGAAGGACTTTAGAGATAATAGGCTGAATGTGAGGGTAGAATTACTTGTGTTCCTGGGTTGGTGTGGGTTTAATTACAGAGACAGGAATCTCTGATTCAATGTGACTTTATTTGTATGGTGCATTTGTATGTTATGGCAAAAGAATGTTGGAGGTCAATGTGATTTCCATAATAAAACATATAATGCAACAATGAATAACATAATAAAGTACAATTTGTGCCATAAGATGTTGTGTTTAACACTCAAATAACCAGGTCAACAAGATGACACCTTAGCACGCACTCTTGCTTTTCACCATCTCTTATGTGTGTATGTCCACATCCAATACGGTCTAAGACAACAATGTTTATAATGAATTTTAATATTTAATTTCCGTCTGACTCATTGCTTCACCCTCATCTAATTGTCTTCTAATTTCATCAAATCAAACTGACAATTATTATTTTGTTTGGTTTTGTTTGCTAGATGTGAGATGCATTTTCCCTGCATGATTAAGTGCTTGTGCATCCTTGTGAAGGGCTTTATATAGCCTCCTAAAATAAGTTTTGTCAGCCCCCTGCTACTCCCCATGACAGCATTTGTTAGAAACAACAATGTAAACACGTCTCTGGCAGCCATCTCGAAATTAAATGCTAATCCAAAACAACCCTTACGATGGTCTGAACCACTCAGCTCGACTCTATTTGTGAGTTTTATTTCCCCGGATTATCATAGAAATCGTTTTTTAAGACAACACTATATCTATATACCCTAGTGTTAGTCATTATTCTGAAAAAAAGCAGCAAACCTACTGACAGGCCACTAATCATATTCCTAAAACTTCTTGCGGTAAACTTTCGTCATCTCGATTGTCAATCACCCGACTATTGTGCGGTGACTGTGTTTTTTTTTCTCCTGTTTTTTAATCTGCATGAGATAAAGCCTCTTTATCAAAGTCATCTCTGTGATATATCACCTTATTCAAGGACGTGCAGTAAATGTGAGATTGTAGCGGCGGGGACCACAGAGTTTTTCTGTAAATACAAACTAGTGTATGTAAAACCAGAGTGGGCCCAGTAGCACATCTGTCAGCCAATCAGGAAGGGGAGCCCACAATAGGATCTACTGTTGAGATAGGGAGGGGGTCACCAAGACGAATTATCCTTATTGTATTGTGTATCATTGTGTCTTGTGATACATCTAAGAGACGTCATGAAAAGAGTGGAAAAAAAGGGCACTATATTACCTTCCACCACAGATTGCATTTCCTTTGGGTGTTGGTTTCACAACAACAACAACAAGAGCTGAAACCTACAACCAGTCATTCTAGGATTTTGTTATAACAACACAATGGCCGGGAACCTCATCTTGGATGTATAACCTTATATTGTCTGGTTATTGTTGAAGCCACAAGGGAGGCCGCCCCTACGTCTCCCAGCACCTACTTGTTCCTCCCTACCTCTGCGGCGGTCTCTTTGATGGCAGCATGGTGCGTTGGGAGGCACTGCCTGCGTGTCTTGATCAGAATCTCGCCCCTTCGGAGCCAGGAGAGTCGGGTTCCAGGAGGAGACGGGAGGACGGGGATGGGGGTCGGCTTTGGGGTGGTGGTGGCGGCGGGGATGCGGGGCAGAAGCAGTGCCATTCCCTGGCGGGGATAGGGTAACAGGTGGGCTGAGTGCCATTCAACGGGGTCAGACAGACAGCACAATGCCATCGACTCCCTTTGATGCTGATACCATCCTCTGTGTGTCTGCTCAGCCCTGCTCCCCATTTCACCGCTCAGCGACTTTACATCTAGTTGCCTCCGATTAGGTCTGCAGAACTGCCCCGGGATCCAATAACACCAGCACCACTGTAAGACAATTACCTGCTTTAATAACGGCCGCCATTACACACCCTCTGGGCAGAATATGAAATAAAGGATTTTCAATGAATGTGTGTGTGTGTGGGGGGGGGGGGGGGGGGGGGAGTGAGAGAGAGTGTGTACAGGAGTGAGACAGGGGTGTGACTGGAGTCTGGAGTTGCATCAAATCCCATCTGTGCCTCCTCTGATCATCCCAGCCAGGCTTTATGGGTTTGGTTTTATTAGACTCTTTAAAGCTCTCCTAATGATGTTGTTCAGGTGTAGATCAGTGCCACTAAACAGCACATAGCCCACCTTTTAGTTTCTAGACCATGGCAGGAATGAGGCTATTTGTTTTGTGTTATTCGTTATTGTGATATCCTTATAAACCCATCTATAATCCAGCTATGGTATACAATTCTATAATTGTGACCTGTTTGGGCATCTAAATATAGAAGTGAGAGGAGAAAAACACACCGCACATGAAACATTAACAAATGGAAATTTCCGAGCAACAAAAGAGCTCTGGGGTGGACTGGACCAAAACACCGGCCTTGCATCGGATGCAATGGACCATTCTAGAAATAGAAAGAGAGAGAGAGGGGGGGTGAGAGAACAAACACAGAGATGAGGGCAAAGAGTTGATAAGTCATTTATGAGTAATTCATAATTGATGAGCATTATGATCGCGGAACAGAGAGCAAAAAACTACAACACCATCTGGATGGACACGACTGTTTGTCAAGGCAAAATGGATGAATGAAATTTGGATTATGTTTATTAGTAGACCCAAGATTGCATTTAAGCAGACGTTCAATGAGATTTCCCCATGGGTACCCGGGCGCAAGATAATGATTAGAAGTAATGTGATGTAAGGATACTTTTCTAAAAGACCACTTGGATGAACTAAGAACATGATAATGTTATCATTATCACTGGAACGTAACTACTTGAGACTTGGCCACTTCGAGGTTACCACCCATTCTATAAAGTGAAAGTGTGTTTAGCCTGTTTAAATTAATAGAGGGTAGAAGAACTGTAATTAATGTGATGAAAAAAACATATGTTTAGGTATATGTTTAAACTACTATTACTATTACTGATATTACTACTACTACATAATTGGCAATAAGGGAGTTAAGCCAACTGCTCTTCCTCTCCCTCCAAGGCTCCTGCTGCTCCTATAAATATGACACTTGATTAAAATGATCACCTCTATTATTATGTATCATCTCTCTCTCTCTGTTGACTGGAAGTGATGTGTAAGATTGTGCACATCTCAAACATCCACACACACACACACACACACACATGCACACACGCACACACGCACACACGCACGCACACACACACACACACACACACACACACACACACACACACACACACACACACACACACACACACACACACACACACACACACACACACACACACACACACACACACACACACACACACAGTGATTGTAAAGGGACCTGCTAGCCATGCAGTACATCATCCATCTTTGTATTCTCTGCTGGGCTCTTCCATCAGCATGATGTCAGTGTGCCTGGGAGGTAATGGGCAGGGGCCTGGCTGTCTCTGAGTAGGGCTCTCCAGACTCAAGTAGCAGCCACTGGAAGATCTCCTTACCGCTGCTCAGACCCAGCAGCCAAGGGCTCCCTTCACTTCCTTCCACTTCCCTGGGTGGACTCCTAGTTCTTCTTTGTCTTTTTCTTTTCTTTCTTAGTTACCTCCTTTCTTAGCTCCTTTCTTTTCTTTCATACTTAATTAAGTATTTTTCGTTCGTTCCTTTTATTTTTTTATTTTTTCATTCTCGATCTCTTGCTTTGTCTTTTCTAGCCCTGTTGGAGAATTGGCATGATTCCAAAGAATGAGAAAATCGAGTTTTAGAGACCATATGACAAAGACAGAATGAGAGAAAGAGAATGAGAGAGTGAGAGAAAGAGTGAGAGAATGAGAGACGGAGCAAGAGATAAAAAAAAGGAGAGGGACATAAAGAGAGGGCACGAGAGGTGGAGAGAGAGACAGAGAGAGGGAGAGAGAGAGAGAGAGGGAGAGAGAGAGAGTGAGAGAGAGAGAGAGAGAGAGAGAGAGAGAGAGAGAGAGAGAGAGAGAGAGAGAGAGAGAGAGAGAGAGGGCGAGGGGTTCTGTCAGGCACTCAGAAGGAATCCTCACCGTAATCATCTGTGATGGTATAATCATAGCTCGGCCTAACTGGGCTCGTATATCCCCCTGCCCCGGCCCCTACCCCACCCCATCTCCGGTGACTGCTGCCCAGTCTCTCACTCAGATAGGAGTGAAGCTGGCAATCTGACTTCAGAGAAGCCAACTCTCATCTTAGACTGGAGAGTCTTTATCGTTCTGAGAGTTTTTCCTTTTCTTCTTTTCTTTCTCTCATCTCACTCTCTCTCTCTCTCTCTCTCTCTCTCTCTCTCTCTCTCTCTGTCTCTCTCTCTCTCTCTCTCTCTAGACTAATCTACGAGTATGTTTCCCTTTTTAATCTTCGTCCGTGTATGAAGACTGTCCCATCGGAGGACCGTACACTTGAAGATTAATGAACCCAATTTGCAAGAGCGACCTTTTGGCTGGTGAAGCACTGCAGTGGGCTAAGCTTCTTAATGCCTGCTTTTAAAAACATTTTGTTACAGAGAGCGGCTTTTTGAGAGCAGATAAGAGCTGGAAAAAATAACCATATGAGAAGTTATGGCGAGGAGACGGGATTATAGTGTGGTAGAAGTGGCCACCCAGCGGGGCGCCAGCAAGACTTGCATAGCAGGCTGATTAGTAAAATGATCACAGTGTACAAACAGCAAAGCCTTAAGTTATTATACGGCACACTGTAAGCACTTCCAACTCCGACATCACATCTTTAGAACAACATCCCCAAACATTGTAGACGCTGCTGTAAATGTGAATTTATTAATCATTTAAAGAGTTTCTCTTCTACGGTTCACTTGAAAATGGATGAAACATAAAAATGCTCAGACGAGATTTAATGGCATTCATTTCTACATGGCTCGATTCAAAGCGCAGTGCTTGTCCAAAAGTTTGAGTTTCATTGTAAAGAATGCCAAACATAAAAGTTGTTATCTGGATATAACTCCTTCCACAGAGAATAACTACAGAGGAAATGAGTAATTCAATGTGAAGCACATTGCCATTTCAGATACCAGTAAGAGAGCACTTTGGCAAAGTATTATAGATTTGTAAAATGTGTGTGGGAAATTGTATGTATTTAATGTCTGGCCCTTAGTTTTACATTTTGTGTTACACTTTCAGTGTTTTAAACTGCTGCAAATTCAACTCAATGTTTTTTTAATCTAATGAAATTAATCATAATATGTTGTATGAATGTTTAAAGCTAATAGTATGCATTTGAATATCTGCTTGTTTTGGAGCCGCAATGAGGTTATGTTGTTATGCTAAAACAGGACCACATGTATCATAATCATAAACAATTACCATGTTGAAATTGAGAAATAGGCCAAATAAACGGCGCCATATTTTAGGAGATGCTGAAGTTTAAATGTTGGCTCAAAAATTCAATAATTGCTGTCCGTACCCCAGCATGGACATATATACCTGTTTGGTTTTAATACCAATATAACATTCCGTCAGTGAGGTTTAGAGTGAGGGCAATCATCCATGATATTCATGAGCAGCGCATTCAGTCTTACGATGACAACAAGTTTAATCATCATAACCTCATGTCAAACAGATATATAGTATAAAGTAGTAACTATTTGTTGTTCATTACTACATGGATCTATCTTTGTAAAATAGGTTTGTCACCAGCATGACTAATTAAGAATATTGGGTAGTACTTGGGTAGTAATAATATTTATAATAATAATAATGATATGATTAATAATAATGTTTAAATCTAGATTGAAGGAAGGAATTTAATGTCCGTTAAAAGATGTAGTTCCTGAATGTGCATTCAACAGTGAAAGACGTTGACGCTGTTATGCTGTTATTTCTTTTCTGAGAAGCAGAGTCTTTGGGCAGTTATTCGATTTGCAGAAAGAAGTGAGGGAGGAAGCACTTTGCCGTGCGTTACAGCGTAAGCATCTGGTATTTTAGGTTGGTTTGAGGGTTTTTAAACACGCAGTTTCAAGCTGTTCCGGCTCTGCTGCCGGCCCCATGGGAGAGCCCTCTTGCTAGGAGGACAGATCACTCAGGCTTTTAAAGGTATTGTAAGTGCACACAAATATGATTTCGTGCTCCACCACTGCTCTGATTCCCGAGTCTTTTCTCGTGTTCTGCGCCATATTTACTGTGATAAGCTGAATTAAATGAATTTTAGAGCAGCATGCGATGCACAGGAGCACCTTGGCATGCTTTGATTAGCTAAGCTACGTGGTTACATCCTCTTCCCTTATATCGCTGGCAAATAGAGTGGTTTAAAAATGGCAGCGTAGGGTTTTGTCATTGGGCTTGACATTGGCGGGGAGATCGATTACAGCGTCATTCATTTGACACAAATGTGTGTTCTGAACTGATCTGCACAGAATGTAGATGAGGTACTGGAGGAGAGTAACACTCTAAGGTAGATATCTCTATTTGACATCTCTTTGTTTGACAGGGTTAGTGTGCCGTGGTGTGTGTGTGTTGTACGTGTGTTTGGGTGGCATGCGTGTGTTGGATTTGTGGGGGGTGCGTGTGTGAGTCTGTGGTATATGTGTTGTTTGTGTGTGGCTGTGTGGGCCTGTGAGAGTATGTGCGTGTGTGTGTGTCTTTATGTATGTGTGTGTGTGAGCGTGTGTGTACAAGTGTGTGTATGTGTGTGTTTGCGTGCGTGTCTCTGAGAGGCAGGGTCCTGTCAGTCAGTGTAAACTCTCTGACAGTGCTGTGTCATGTCATATTACACTGAACCTCACTCCACGACCTCAGTTCAGTATCCCCAAAAATATCACTTCATATTCATCTCTATCACTCCATCTTCTCTCTGTCTCTCTCTCTTCAGACCCCCTATCTTGCCTGCTGCCTCTGCTGCTTCGCTGCACCGCTAACCTTGCCGAACACCCTGCACTATTCACCCGTTTTGCTCAGACCGTGTCTACCTCAATGGATCTTTCAACTTTCCTTTCATTTAATCTGATAACAAAATGTCTCTCTGATAAATTCCCTCAGAGCATTCTTCTGCAATCACAGTTCTTCATTGGGGCGCTTCACGTTCAGAATGAGACAAATTATCCGAGAGTCAGTAGTCGGACATGTTTCAGAATCAAGATCCGACAATCTTTGAGGACCATGGCTTTTGTATACATAAGATTGCTCTTTAGTTAACAAACAGTTCCCAGCTGTGCCTCACCTATTGAAAGGCTATTATAAAGTAAAGGCTATGGATCCCGTCCCCTGACAACACATGTTGAATATTAGAGCCTTTCAGCTTGTGCAGTCTACTGTGTTTGATTGTATTGAGGAAGTAGCATAATGTTTTTTTTCAAATGTGGACAAGAAGAGCCTGTTGAGAATGTGGTCATCGGTTTGAGGACATTAGTTACCCCCTCCCCCTATTCACCCAGCATGCTTGCATAAACTGAAGCTGCTGCATAGCAACCACTGGGACAGACACAAAAAAGTTTTTGGGGGAAATGTATGTGGGTTGACACTCTTCCTGAAGCATAGATTTTGATAATTAGGATTCAACCTTTGGTGTTATTTTTTTAATTAGAACTATAAATTAACATTCAAAGAAAAGTCTTACAATTCAGTTGGGAAACATTTTTCAGATATTTATGAAACTGTTGTGCAGTGGAAGCCATTGTGGGATGTAAATATAGCTGGAAGTCTGTGTATGGCCGCCTTCTCTTCCAAACTATTTAGCATCTGTCACTGGACAAGAAAAGCGCAAAACTAATTAATACCCGCTGAGAATAGCGTGCAAAATGTTCCTGTGTCCTCACAGTGTGGGCCTGTTCATAGTGATCACAGTAATAGAGCTAGCGAAAGAGAAAAAGAGAGCGAGTTAGGGAGAGAAGAGTAAGAGAGAGGGAGAGAGATAATTCATTTAAGAGAGACAGTTGATAAAGAGGAGGGCTGAAGAGAGAGAGATCCAGGGATGGAGGGAGGGAGGGCAAGACCGAGGTGGGCAGGACAGCAGGGGAGGCGTTGTAAAAAGAGGAGCTCTACTTCCAGGGTCCGCTTTCTCTCTGACCAACACTCCCCGTAACCCCCCCCCCCCCCCCCACCGCCCCTGTTTGCACACAGTTCAATTTTGGTGACAATTTCACAGCTCCCCCCCACCTCTTTCAGTGTCCATTGAAAAGGGACAGATTCCTTCCTGGTTACTCACCCTCTACCCAGAATGAGAGGCTGCTATCATGGGAAACAGCAAACCTTTTGGCATCCTCAACGGGCTACCTCTGCGCTCTGGCCTGTTAGCCTCGCGGCACACAGCGCGTAATGCCTGTGAGTGTGCACGCTTGGTGAAGAGGCTCCACAATGATTGAATGAAACCCCTGGTATTGGGGAAGGGGTAGAGGGGATAGGGGTGTGGGGGGGAGGTTTGGCCCGTCGTCAGGGTCCACTCCCGTCTCCAGGCCTGTTTACAATGGGGGTTACTTTGAGGGAAGGTCCGGTTGGTACGTCTCTCGCTGTTTGCACAGCGCTGTCTGGCCAGTATATATGGCTTTGTCTTCCGCACTCACTTCCCCCTCCCTTTGCCGGATGCCTCAGCTTGAAAACTTCTCTCTTCAACACACAGGAGTGTGCGAAAGCCAGGGTGGCACGCTGCCATTGAAGCCTACTGAACTGTACAGGAGCTGAGCCGCAGAGAGTCGGGCGGCAGTGGGGCGGGGGGTGAGAGACTGAGAGAATGTAACGAAAGGAAAGAGACGGGGAGAATTAAGGACAAACAGAGAGATAGTGAGGTGAAGCCACCCACGAAGACGACAACATCGCCTCGCCATAAGTCTTATTACGTTGAGGAGTTGGAAAGGACTTCTGTCAGAGTGACTTTTAAATAATCGAAAGCCACTCATATAATCTTGGAAGCCGTTTCTCTCCCAGCCAGATGCAATGGGCCTCTTTATGTGGTGTCCCAGGTGACTCATTATGCAGGGCCCTTAACACGCACTTGGAGAACACACTCGCACAGAGTTATGGCCCTCTCCGCTGGTGTAAGCTAAAGCATTAGAATAACACCAGGGTACCGGCACAATGGCAGCCTTAAGAAACGCAGGTAGCTCGCCGTACTTTATGCAAGGTTATGGTGACAGTTTAAAGGCTTTCTGTGTGGGTCTGTGTGTGCATGTGTGTGAGAGAATGTGAACTTGAGCTTGAAATGAATACCTCCAGAGTGAATGCCTATATGAATTTTAATTACAGTCTGCATTTTTTTAGGGAAACAGTTTGACGGTTCACACACACACACACACACACACACACAAACACACACACACACACACACACACACACACACACACACACACACACACACACACACACACACACACACACACACACACACACACACACACACACACACGCACACACACATCACACATATTTGCTGTCAAGTTTAAACTAAAATGCATTTTTTTCAAGTATCTAATGCCCTTCCAATGTCAATCATCAACTGCATTATGGATTATAGTTTTATGTTGATCCCCGATGGTAACTCTTCATAATAACGTCCCGTCATAAGTCCTACATAAGCTTTTAATGAATGATTAACTAATCATTTTCAAATTAATGATATACATTCATAGATGATTAATGGGTGCAGTAGATTTCAACACACCTGGAGGCAAAATGGGTTGCATTAATGTAGCCTTTATTAATCATCTACAAATGCCTGTTAATGGTTTGTTAATGAATAGTTTCTCATTAACTAAAGGCTTATGAATTACTTATGACTGAATGTCATAAGTAATTCAGGTAATTCAGGTACCTACAAGTTACTACAGGTACTGTAACTTGTAGGTATTTATATATTTCAATATAAGTCAGTTCAAGTGCGAAATAGGCTGTCAACGGCATTGAACAGCACATAAAGAGAAGTGCAACTACATACCACCCGGAAGCTCAGAGAACCCGAATCAGAAAGCCCACCAATCCGGTCATGCTTCCTACAACATTACAATATGATGATAGCATCAAGACGCGGATGCAATGCTGAATTGCCTATCAGTACATTACACTATCGTTTTGTTAATTTAACTTTAGTCTTCAGTTTTAGAGCAGGTCTTTTGCATTTTGAATGTGTTGGCACCCTGAGTGCCCTCGCACAATCGGGAATATGGGGTTCAAAAGATGAGGGGATTTATTCATAACCCAATTATCGGAGAGGTAGTTTACTCACCGCACATCATTTGAAAACTGGAACCATTTTGTTTATTTTGATTTTGCTTGTGTTTTTGAAGGCAAACGATTCAGCCAGTGATTGTATTCTCTTCCAATTGATATCCATAATCGTTTTTGAAGCTGATGTTCTGACAAACTGACCTACCTTCTCAGGACGGGCTGCCTAAGTAAATGAGCATTGGCATTCCATATTTTTCCAATGTCTGTCAAAATCGAATAGACTGCTCGTTAGTTTGAGCTTCCTAGACGGAACCTACATCAGAAGCTTATGAATCAATATTTAAATTCATGTTCAGCTATTTCATAGTAGGCTAAACAGTATTACCCAGCATCCTTTTCTTAATCAATGTACGTAAATTTGACATGTAAAGCATGGCTATTAAATGGTTATTAGTAGACAAAAAAATAACAAAGCTCAGGTTACTAAGGCTTCTGTGAGCTGTACTACGTTGCAAACTCTTAAAGCATAAGGTCATTTTGTTTGTTTTAATTGAATGTAGGTTGTGGCGGGGCTTCAAATTAATTCAGACAACTAAATAGGTTAAAATGTTCAAGAAGGAAAACATAATCTACATCACCTGCGTATAATGATGTTAGTGCATTGTGATGAAGTGGCTCAGTTTGACAGCCTAGTCTGTCAGTTTAAGCTTCAGGTAGCTGATCATGAGAGGGGAGCTCAGTCCGTCAGAACAGTCAACAATGCTTACATGTCACCAATTTTGTGTGCCATTTCTTATAAAATGCACGGTGTTTGCTGTCACCAGTGTTCCCCTGATATATGTCCAAGGTCATCCCAAAGGCGTAGAGGGCATGCAGAATGCCCTCAAATTTGAATATGCATTAACTGATTTTTGTAACGAGGGAATAGGTGTAGAGATACAAGTCAACTGTTTCCTGTAGTTCATTGCAACCAATCACTGCGAAAATCGTCTACCATTAATTGTCATTCTTTATGGAATATTATTTAAGGAGTATAAATTCATCTAGGGAGGGTCACATCTAAGGTGAAGGCGCCAGGTCACATTTTGTAAAACCTTTACAAAACTTTACAAAAAGGACTTTTGTTTACGTGTTGTTATTTGAAAGGCTGTGTGGAGGGGTGCTGCTGAGTGATGAGGTCTGCTGGACTACAGTGAGTTGTGGCTGTGAGCGTACAGCGTATTGATTCCTCCCAGCATCAAACAGTGGAGGATGCTGGGAGATGGTGGGAGTCCTCACTACTGGAGGGGCACAGAAATGCTCTGTGTACGTTCTTTCATATTCTGCTTTGTTCATGCTCCTCTCGCCCCCCTCTCTCTCCATCTCTTTCCCCTCAGAGAAAGAAAGAGAAAAAGAGGGAAATAGACAGGGGGAAGGAAAGAGCGAGGAAGAGCAAGAGAAACGAATGAGCGAGAGAGACAGAGGAGAGAGAGAGAGAGAGAGAGAGAGAGAGAGAGAGAGAGAGAGAGAGAGAGAGAGAGAGAGAGAGAGAGAGAGAGAGAGAGAGAGAGAGAGAGCACTTAGTTTGTAGGGCATTAATAAGCGTAGCTCTTAGCCAGCCAGCGTTTCCTATATTCCCACGCACACATGGGCGCACACACACACGCAAGTCGCACACACTCACACACTCACTGAGAAGATTCAGAAATGAATTAATGAACACGTGCACACTCACGCGCAGACACACACTCACACTCACACATGCATTCAAACACACACACACACACACACATACACACAGTGATGGCCGGCCCCTAAAAAGATCCAGCCTGAGGTTGAAAGAGAGGGATGTGTGTTGCAGACTACAGCGGGAGTGGCTGTGTGAAGCACTGGCACACAGTGTGTGGAGCGTTGTGCCGCTGTGGGACACTCCATTATCCCCAGTCCTCGTTCTGCATCTCAATGGTGCCCGCCTAAGCGCAAAGATCCCTAAAAACCCAACCTCAAGCAACAGGCCAGGGGATGCCTGTCGGCGAGGGCTCGCCCACATTCACATTCAAAGTCACATTCCGATGCACATTCACATTCAGTTATTCCTTTAAACGTTCACACAATCTCAAAGGCTGCATGATTCACATTCAGTGAGTAAGAGGATGTCAAGGTTGCATGCTTCTAATGACCCCCTATGTGGTGGTTACATGATCTCTCTGTGCAGAAAAGCTTCAGGACTAGTAGACTAGAAAGCAAGGGTGAACTGTACGCTGGGTGTGACTTGACTGGGACGTCCTTTAAGTCTGGCCCGTTCCTGGTCAGATGTCTCTCCATACACCAGGGGTAACATAGAGAAATATTTAATATATGTCTGTTTGCAATTTAGACAGTATAGCTTATCTCTGTTTTTGGTTTTATTTAGAGACATGCTGGGTCATACACTGAAGAATATTTGTACCTAGCTGTAAAAAGATACCCGGTTAAGAAAGGACATGGCGCTCCTCTGGGGTTCTCTGGGGAGGAAACCCGCCAGGGGAAAACAGAAGGTTTTTTTTCACCTCATAACGTGCTATTTTTTTTTTTTGTTAAAGACAAATGTCAAGCACATTTTGTGCTGGATCTAGTATGGCGAGCTGCACTGTGTCTCTTGTCCTCGGTAATGACTTATGGAGGGTATCTTTCCTTTCTTTCCGTGTAACACGGGGCTTTAACCGGCAAGAGACGGATGAAAACAATATCATGTATGCCAGCCATGCTTTCTTCCCACACTGTTTTGCATTAGGAGTCTAAGAGAGACCATGTCCTATTCTAATCTCTCGCCCCCAGCTCCACACTGAAGACTCTAATATCTCAAGTATTCCTCTTCTTCCTCTTCAGTAACCGGAAAGAAACTCCTTGCTGACAGATAGACACACAGTATGCATGCAGTTAGACACAGATACAAAGAGAGACCGGTAATACCTATACATACACCATTCAGATAAAATAAATGAGCTGGATCCTTCTCAGGCCTTTATAAAGGCAAAACATCATTAACATGCTATCTGGTTTCAAAACAACCAAATCTGACATGCATTAAACATGGCTTCTAATGAACGTGACCAAATTGGATCCAGCTTGCTTTGATCTCCATGAAGGATTCCGAGACATAATTATTCCAAAGTTTGGTATGTTTGCCTGTGTGTGCATTTGACTGTATGTGTGTGTGTGTGTTTGTGTGTGTAAATGTTTCAATGTTTCGTGCATGAATATGGGTGTTTGGTTGGGTTTTTTGTGAAATATATGCCATTTGGTGGAGGCATTTATCCAAAGCATCTTAAAATAACGTGAATGCCTACATTCTTAACATTCTTAGCGCAGTGGGAATCAAAGACCTTAACCTGGCAGTGTTTATACCATGCTCTACCAGTTGAGCTATTCAGGACCCAGTGGACTTTTTACTTTCCCCTTTGCTGATCTGAGCTCTTGGAGGCTCTGCTTCTATTAGTGGATTGAGAAGTACTATTTTGCTGTTATTTTAGTTTTCTCCACACTATTCTATGGAGGATTGATTACCACTTGAGGCAGAATCTCACGTCCAATTCTTCCTTCTCCCAAACAGTGTTGAACCAGAATAGTCTACACACCACGTCTAGCTTACCAACGAACAGGAATTCACTGAATTCTGCGTTTATAAAGCATTGTTCCCAAATGAATACTCATTAGTTAAAAACTCATATACAGTTTTAGATGATTAATAACATAATGAGAAAATGGATGATAAGATCATTTATACAGCCTAAGTGGATGATATACAAACTATTTACAAAGTCTTAATGATGCTTTATAAACTGCTTACATTCATGAAGAGTTCAGGAGGATTTTAACCATAAGTGGTCTTTTCTGTGAACTCAAATAAAGTGAGGATTATATACGCCTGACTAGTTATTACTACTAATTAATATGTAGGTCTACTGTCAAATTTACTTTCAAGCCTTTAAATGCATTGTTTCAACGGTTAGTAAGACATAGATATATTTTTATCACTTTAGATGAGTTCACAAACAATAATGCTAACTATCCTAATCTAAACTAATCCTCAAGTGCTGTATTATTTGAGTGTTTATAGGCATTATTAACACATTACTAACTTACTCAAATTACGTACATAAATTATCTTTTGATTGATTATCAAATAATATAATAATGTATAACTGATTATGACTAGCTTTCTAATGCATATTTGGTTATGCTTCATAAATGCTTAATAAATTAGTAATTCACTATTTATGCTTTATTCCAAACAGTAACCAAAAAATGCGTATATTTGAACATAAAATGTTCCAGGCTGGTCATTGTTGTCTTGGGGGAGCTGAGTGGTAGTGAAGGTTGATGGGAAAGAAAACTAGATAGGAAACAAGCAAGCTTGGAGAGAGGCTAGCTAGTTATGGCAGAGGCTTACTAGCTGGAATAGAGATTTAACGAGAGAGAGGCTTGCAGGCTGGGAGAGAGGCGAGCTAGCTCAACATTATAATTCTATAATTATATGAAAACATGAATAATGATAACATAATAACATATCCAGCATTTGAGAACTCAGCTCTCGGTGTGCGGCAATCTGTGGCAGGCACAAGAATACACACAGACACGTTTTGTCAATAGCCTATTGTAAAAAAGGAGAAAAGTAGCCATGTTTGTTTGAGAGATATTTGAAATATTTGGTCTGTTTTGAAAAGACAGACAATCAGGATGAAACACACAATTATATTTCAAAGTTATGTTTTCCGTGATCTTCTTCAAATCACGATGAATACAGTTTGACGTTAAATACTTGTTGTTGCTTTGCTTCTCAATCTCAATAGCTTGTTTGAGAAGATAGACAATTAATTTCAGATTGGTCTTGTTTTAAAGAGTACACATTGGGCAATGTTTCGTTCATCGATCCAAATAATGTCCTTGATATTGGAAACAAACTGAATTCAATATCAAACAGGGCAGGAAATTAAACTCACCCACTTGCCACAGGCCAGTCATTTACAATTTTTCTCATCTGGCGCGTCCAGCAAGGGCAAGTTCAACTTTTTATAACTGCTTTTCAAAGAAGTAGGCTATATATAAAATATGACGTGACTGATGATCAATCCAAAATCTTCAATTAGTTTAGGGTTTCCAGGACCTTACACAATTAGCTGGCAATGTGAATCATTACTGACAGATCCAGTCCAAATGGCGAGGCGATAATCTACTAATTTCTACAAGTGTGAATGAAATGTGGAGTTAGGAATCCTTCCAAATCAAGCCCACCCTTCTGCTAGGGATCCCAAACTAGCCCAAAGTTACCTCTCAATAAAATAGGAAGGGAAGGGAAGGGAGAGGCTTGATAGGAAAAAGTCTAGTTTGGAGAGGGGCTAAATCGGAGAAAGGCTAGATGAGAGAGAGGCTAGATGGGAGAGAGGCTAGATTGAAGAGAGGGGAGCGTACCTATTTCGCCTCTATTTTGTACCGCCTTTTTCGCCTCTGATTCGCCTGTGATTGGTTAGAATGGCTCTCCTCCGATTGGTTATGGTTAGGGTTAGGTTTAGGGTTAACCCTCACCCTAACCCTAACCATAACCCTAAACCTGACCCTAACCCTTTGCACCCGGGGAACATAGGACCTGGGGAACATAGGGATGACCCAGAAGAGAGGCTAGCTAGCTATTAGAGAGGCTAGCTAGCTTGGAAAGGGGTCATCCCTATGTTCCCCGGGTGCAAAGGGTTAGGGTCAGGTTTAGGGTTATGATTATGGTTAGGGTTAGGGTGAGGGTTAACCCTCAACCTAACCCTAACCATAACCAATCGGAGGAGAGCCATTCTAACCAATCACAGTCGAATCAGAGGCGAAAAAGGCGGTACTTGCCCCTACCATCTTACGAAAAAAAGATTTACTCACAGGGTCCTATGTTCCCCGGTCACATACAAAGCAATACACAGGACCCGGGGATCACAGGACCCGGGGAACACAGGACCCGGGGACACACAGGACCCGGGGACACACAGGACCCGGGGACACACGACCCGGGGAACATAGGACCCGGGGAACACAGGACCCTGGAACACAGGACCCGGGGAACATAGGTACGCTCCCCTTGGGGAGAGGCTAGATGGGAGAGAGGCTAACTATCTGATAGAGAGGCTGGCTAGCTTGAAGAGATGCTCGATGGGAGAGAGGCTAACTATCTGGTAGAGAGACTGGCTAGCTTGAAGAGATGCTCGATGGGAGAGAGGCTAACTATCTTGTAGAGAGGCTGGCTAGTTTGGAGAGAGGCTAGCTGGAAAGATAATGCGGGCAAAAAGACTGCTAGAGGGGAAATCAAATCTAACTACGATCATTCATGTGACTCAGCTTGTTTTTTGGGACAAGATCAATCCAGGTTTGAGGTAGGATTGGTTTGTGTGTGTGTGTGTGTGTGTGTGTGTGTGTGTGTGTGTGTGTGTGTGTGTGTGTGTGTGTGTGTGTGTGTGTGTGTGTTTGGGGGGGGGGGGGGGGGGGTGCACGCGCGCACGTGCGTGTGTGTGTGATAGTGAAATCATTCTCACTTTGGTCTTGGCTGCTGTCACCACATTTACTGGTCCAAGAACATTTCCGAAATTGGCTGGCTCTGTCTTTCTAACCGACTCAAGTTAGAAATGCAGGTGTCTGAATTTGAATTTGGTAACAATTCCGTTAAATCCTCCTCCTCGTTTTGATAGTCTCACTCATGGCCGATCAGTGTGTTCTTTCTGATTAGCTCTTAATTGAGATCACCTGTCACGCACCACTTTATTAAAGGTGAACACAATGGGTTTGGTTTACTTTTCGCATCGGCCTGTGTCAATCGAGGTTGAGTTTAGTGAGGGTTGAAAGTTTTCGATCTAGATTGCAGATCACTATTGTCACTTTATACAAACTGAAAGTATGCGTTGTTGTGTGTTTGTTTTTGTGGGCATTTGACTGAACAGCCCAGACAAATATTGCTACCAACATGGCACTTCGAAACAGACCACCGCAGTGAGTAAAAGTTATTTTCCTTTATTAAATGTTGACGTTTTTGGGCTGTCTCCTCAGACACAAGCCATCAGTATCCCTGCTCTTTGTACCTTGACATGCATGTCACCGCTGTTTGTTAACCTAGCTTTGCTGATTTGTATCTTGTGATGTGTGTGTGTTTTTCTTAACAGGTGTTAGATGACTGACAAGATCTATGGGGGGGCCCCCTTTGGGCCCCCCCATACCAACTTAGTCTTCAAAGGAATCTAGTGCCATGGGACTCCAGTGTCTTCAAAACATCCTCGGAATACATGTGTATGAATGGTCCACCGAAGGGTTGATCTGGAAGCCACCACGGTCCACGCAGTAATCTGCTGCGTGGGCCGTAGTGGCTTCCAGAGCCATCTTTCGGTCTTGGTCAGGATTTGTTACAGTTGCCCTTCAATGTAGCAGGCTACGGGTTTCTGAAGAAGCCTGCTTTACGTAGCATTGGAGTACAAATATTGTGCAAAATGCTCATGTAATTGCACTAGCACTGGTAACCTGTAGATTAGCTTAGTTTAACGCCATTCGGTGCTGTCTGTCAAATGTGTGGCTTACTTTAAGTCCACAAGGCCCTCTGGTAAACCACGTTGGAACACCCCGGGACAAGGTGATTAGTCACTGGGTGTGTGCTAAAGTTTTGTTCCATTTTTCACTAGTTGGTTAAGGTTTGGTAGAATTGTTTGGATGCTAGCGACGTGATGGCGTATGTACAAGAGCCTACCGTGGCCAGGCCACAGTTGCGACGGCCACGGCCAGATGGCCTAGTGTGAGTGCAACCTTCATTGCATTTGTATACTGTTTACCATTGGATGTTTATGCAATTTGGCTTGATTCATCCGCTGTAAAGCTGCATTTCACTATTCCAGGGTCGTTTTGTACAGGCTTTCAATTGACCATGTTGACTAGTTTGTGGGAAGCCATCACTAACACTAGCTTCAGCATTTCCTTGTAGGCCATTAGCTGACTTGTGTATTGGAGCGATGATTTGGGTATTTTAAGATGCATGAAAACCTAAAATAAAGCAAAATGCGTGTCTGGTGTGCAAGAGCCAATTTGTTGGCTTGCAGTAGTCGAGGAGTTGCCGTAGGTCGTAAGCCATCTGGAGGTTGTGGCAATGGAGGCTTGTGGTAGATCTGCCATCCAAGAAAGGTTAATTCTTCTGAAGCATGATTAATAGTTTAGTAAATTGAATCTATTTGTGAAAAGCGAGGGTCGCATTTCCCCAGATGCTACCATTTAGCCATTTACCTTTTACATGCACACCTAGCACCACACTACAAACAACCACGCACCAGTTTAATACACTCCATTTATTTACAAACATGCTAGATAATTCACACATACATGTGTTTGTCAACTACCCTTCTTCCTGTCCGTCCGGCAAACTGGTCCATGGGGAACGCGTGCCGCATGGGAACCAGGGCTTTATTTTCTGTTCCGGGACAGTTCATTTGGTTTGTTAATGGCGGGGGTGGTGAGGTAGCGTTTGTTCTTCGAGTGTCGTTATGGTTGGTGTGATTTTATTTATCAAAGACTGTTGTGTGTGTGTATATATATTGGTATGCATCGTTTGATGAACATAGTGTTGGGGCTATTGTTTTGTGGTGTTTGATTGATCATGTGATATTGATGTGTCACCTATCCCAGTGGTTTCTCCCAATCGGCCCTGATTGGTCGGCCTATTTAATGGGGAGACATGGGAGGGGAAAAAGGTGTCGGGCATTTTATATGCAACAGCTTGCCGAGAGGCTGTATTCTTTAGCGTGATCTTTTTGTACTTGTCGGGCATTTGATATGCAACAGCTTGCCGAGAGGCTGTATCCTTTTGTGTGATATTTTTGTACTTTTTGGGCACTGTAAATAAACCGGCACCATTTTTACAACCTTCAACTCTCTGAGCCGACTCCTGCTTTTGACCAACTGACTCCTTGGGTGCGTCCCGTCCCGCATGTGAGTTGGGGGTTCGATACCTCTTTCTCACACTATTCATATAGAACTATAAAATCCAAGACTGCAGCCAGTAACTTGGATCGCAATATGTGGAAAGTATTAGTCTTCATTTGTAACAGAATAATTAACATGACTAACTGGGTTTCTTCCATTTTCTAACTAGGGGACTTGACTGGTGAGTCTACTGGATTAATCAGTAGTGGTACTTTGCCCAACAGATTTGATGGCATGACTACAGGGTGACAAAGACAATTATTCCCTGCCTATCAAAAGAGACTTCTAAAACATATCTGCAGAACAGTTCCTATACTTTTTGTATAATTTGGTCATGCTGCAAATTTACTTTTTGTAGTTGCTCCATATTTAGTTCTTTGACAGCCTCACCTGCTAGAAAAGTCTATTCACATCGGCTAAATATAATGAAATAAATTAATAGCCATGAAATGTTGTCACTCATACTAATGGCAAATACCCCCTTTCAGTTGGTGGTGCAACACTGATGTCTCTCTAGGCTTGAGGGAGAGCTCACAAGTAAATTACACGAATGTCCTGGAGCAATTGGGAATACACTTTTATTTAGTCTACCTGACCAGGGACATCTTTGAACTATAGGTCACCTAACCCAAACTTTTCACTCTTGTTAGGTTGTCCTTTTCTCTTGTTTTAACCCGAAAGGGCTGAAAATATCAACATTTCAGGTATTCTGTTTGGATAATGTGCAAAACTTGTGGCTTCACTAATAAAAAAAATTAACAAATGTATTTTTCTTAATGTGGTTAAACTATTTAAAGATTTGTATGCAAAATATTTCTGCTCAATTTGTGGTCAATGAAACTCAAATTTTTTAATTTGATAAAACACAACTATGGGTTAAAGGTATTTGCTTTGGGCATCTTTTGATATTTTTAGAATCTAGCTCCATGTTAGCCTGTGACCTTGCGTTTAACTTTTTTGGACTTTTGGTGACTTTCACAAAAGAGAAATGAACTGGTTAATACAATAAACAAGACATTTGAAACTTCAGCTACATTTTTATCTATTTGTACTGCCTTTGATTTCAACCCGTGACATGTTTGTCAGGTGATAACTATGTACCTGTGACCGCATATCATGGTACCATTTTGAACTGTTTGTGGATATTGCATTAAATCCATATGCTTGAAACTTTTCAATAATGCATGTCAACGAAACAATGGAATGAAATAAATAGTTCAAGCAATTTGTGGGACTTGGCTGCTTTTACATTATAACTCATTTTGGGGGTTATTTCAGTCTCCAACCTGCAGGTCGTGTGAAGAATCATGTGAATGGGAATATTCTATAAATGTCTTGATATCATCTTTCGTCTCAACACTTCTGCTGCAGCCGCTTAAAGTCTCACTCCGAGAACCTTAAAATATGAATCAATCCATTAGAAGTATGAAAATATCTTCCCGGTGGCGTAACGGGGCAAACAAGGTGTGCTTTGACATCTACGTTTTGAGGTGATTGCAACAGTGCCACACATGATCATATTTGAATATGTTTCGGGGTAGTAATTTGCTGTCGATTTTGGAGGCCTTTATCAATGACCAGCTATAGATTTGCTTCCCGATGGAGATTTCTGACAAATTACATGTTATTTAGCATATATTTATTGAGTCCAATGAGATCAAGCTCGCCCTCTTGCTACACCGAGATCATGTCCTAGACCAGTGGTTTTCAAACTGTGGGGCGCGCCCCCCCCAGAGTACTTCAGGGGGGGCGCGACGTGAGAAAAAAATAAACCCGAAAAAAACCCTGAAAGTCGATGATTCAAATCATCAGTCGTACTTCAACTGTAGAAGTAACATAACTAAATAAATGTTCAACCGTTTATCTTCGTGCAAACCATTTAACGAATCTACACACTTGTATCTTCTATAATATCTAAACAGAATTTCGATATCATTTACAATTTCTTCAGAATCACAGTTTTAGTTTCATACCGCTTCGTTTTCAATAGTATTTTTTTCGTTAATAATAGTCTTTAAAAAAGGTTAAGCTAAAACATGCTCAGATAAAGTTGTTAAATTGTGTTAAGAAATGTGTTTAAAAACACACAAAGATGTAATGTTTCAGAATAACGTTTAAAATGTTTCAAAAATATGTTTCAAATGTTTTAAAATTATGATCAGAGATATTTTAAATGTGGGGGGGGGGGGGGGGCTCAGCTGAATTTTTTTCTCTGAGGGGGGGCTCACTCTCTCACACTTTGAAAACCCCTGATTTAAGGCATGACCAAAAGGGGACCTGAAAAATGTCCCCTCTTGGCTCGGAGGTCCCCTGTTGGTGAAGGTGTTATGACGCCGAAGTCCACTGTTGGATAGTTAGGCGAGTAAACACACACACACACACACACACACACACACACACACACACACACACACACACACACACACACACACAGACACACACACACAGGATGTGCACTTCCTAACAGCACTGTCAACAGACAGGGGATCAATCTGCCATTGCTTAGTGAGCCAGTGAGCTAGAGACATAAGATTTCCCCAATCCATTGATGCACATTGGTGCACAAATGTACACAGACTGACACACCTAAAGAAGACATTTCTTATTTCTTATTTTCATCTAAATGTTGCTATTTATCAAGATCTATGCTAAATGCATATCAAGGAAATTGAGATTTTTTCGTCAGTTCCCTCAAATCTAATTCAATGATTATGGGTTTTTGTGTTAAAAAATCCCACTTAGGTTTTCTTTGTAAAAGAAGTTGAGGCGTGGGGGCGGGGGTGACTTCATTTCATGAGAAGAAGTACTACACAGTGTAATGAATTAACTAGGCAGTGGTAAACCCGAAAACAATCCAATGACTGCTTCCTCATCAACAACAGTCTCTTTTGGTCAATTCCCTCTGGCTCATAGCCAGGCAAAGCACTCAACTGATAACATGGATTCTGTTGCTCTTCCTCCAGCTGTGTTTGCTACCACCCAATTCATAGTGGCATATAAAGCAGCCCCTACACTGACTGAGTGCATTGACCATCTGTAGATCACAATGCACAATGTTGTGTGTCTTAATGGCATTTGTGGGCACTATTTTCTCTCGGTTAGTGATCGCAGCAGAAGCACGAGTTTCTGCCAGCATGTGCCCATGTATAAGGGCACTCTTGGATAAAGACAGTTTCCATTTTCTACTATTGAATTCTTCCACCATCTGTCTCCCTTTCTCAAATTTAATTTGATAATAGGCACTTACACGCCAACAATAATTGTTATGCGATGGTCATAAATAATAGTAAGAGACTTGTAAGGTAGAGTCGTACATAAGAAAGGTAGTGTGCATGAGCAGGTGTGCTTGTGAACTGCCTTGTTCCTGCAAAGCACCAGGTGTTTCAGGACAAAAGATGATTGTGTTAAGGTGAGAGAGCGCCAATATTTCATTTTTCGGGATGTCGTCTTCTCTTTACCCTGGTCCTGGCGAAACAGCCGAGCAATACTGCAAAAATTGGTTTTGATAGCTCAGTGGAATTGTTTTGGTGGCGTTTATGCCCAGAGGTTATTCATTCTGCTCCATTTTACTGTCTCTGTTACCTCACTCAGTCATTTCCTTCCACTCATCCCTATATCCATCTACTCATCAATCAATCCATCCATCCATCCATCCATCCATCCATCCATCTATCCATCCATCCATCCATCCATCCATCCATCCATCCATCCATCCATCCATCCATCCATCCATCCATCCATCCATCCATCCATCCATCCATCCATCCATCCATCCATCCATCCATCCATCCATCCATCCATCCATCCATCCATCCATCCATCCATCCATCCATCCATCCATCCATCCATCCAAGTAAACACCCATTCATCAACTATTCTGCAGAACCAGGCAATTATATATTGATAAATAAATCATGTTGATTGAATACATTTTTTTGTTGTACGATGGTGGTTTCATGTTTTTTGGTCTGCCAAATAAACACACATTTAATTATGGAGAATTCGTGAGAATTATTTAATTGTAGACATTGTTGTTTTGCATGGTGTATTTAGTTTACTGGCCTTAGGATATAGGGCAGGCACTGAGACAGCTTATCAGCTCTTTTTGCTGTTTAATAGGTCATCGTCCTCAAGGTGGCTAAGCTCCTTAGCTTTTGACTGGGAAACCCCTGACATGAGGTCATCCTTGATGGTGACTCAGATACAGCTTAGTTTGCCCACACCTGACTGTCCAAGCATACTATCAGTAAATGTGCTGCCAAGCTATTAGTGTGTGTGTGTGTGTGTGTGTGTGTGTGTGTGTGTGTGTGTGTGTGTGTGTGTGTGTGTGTGTGTGTGTGTGTGTGTGTGTGCGTGTGTGTGTGTGTGTGTGTGTGTGTGTGTGGGTTTGTGTTTGTGTGTGTGACAAAGTTTGTGTGATAACGAATAATAATTTGTGATGATTGAATAAGTGTGAGATAATTTTCTATTCCTACCACAGGGCCTGTGCAATGAGTCTGCAAACAGGCAATTTAAGGCAGGTACTTGACTATTGCAATTACTGTGTGGGTGTGAGTGTGTGTGTGCATATGTGTCTGTGTGTGTGTGTGTGTGTGTGTGTGTGTGTGTGTGTGTGTGTGTGTGTGTGTGTGTGTGTGTGTGTGTGTGTGTGTGTGTGTGTGTGTGTGTGTGTGTGTAGCTTTGTCTATTTTAGTTTGTTTCTTTGTTTAATTAGTCATGTTGGACCTGTGGCCTCTTGGGGCATTCATATTTGGTTGTGTTTCAATGTGTGTGTGTGTGTGTGTGTGTGTGTGTGTGTGTGTGTGTGTGTGTGTGTGTGTGTGTGTGTGTGTGTGTGTGTGTGTGTGTGTGTGTGTGTGTGTGTGTGTGTGTGTGTGTGCGTGTGTGTGTGTGTGTGTGTTTGTGTGTGTGCGTGTGCATGTGAATGTTTGCATGCATGTATGTTTGATTTTTGGCACCAGCATTTCCTTTTTGTGTGTGTGTATGTATGTGTGTGTGCGTGTGTTTCTCACCTTATGTGTGTTTAATTATTCCTGCTGTACCCTGGTTTTGCCTGCAGCCTCTTGAGATGTAGGGGTTTCTGTGCATAGATCGTTGTTCATGAGCTGTGTATCTATGGTTGTGTGTGTATGTGTGTGTGTTTGCATGTGTGTCTGTGTGTGTGCGCAAATGTATGTATGTGTTTATGTGAGTGTGTCCGCGAGTGCACGGGTGTGTAATTACGTGTGTTTGCACACAACACCATCTGCCAGTGGCTGCACAGCTTAAGTCCCTGCTAGCCTCGCATCCCCAATTGGGAAACAGCTGATCAGTCATCCAACTAGCTGGCTGCCAGCGACATCAAAGACAAACCTGTCTCCGGAGAGCCATGTGTTACCCGCTAAAAGACAGCTAATACAACAGCACATACACTGCTACTGAGCTATCGCTAGCAAGACGGCAGCAGCGCAATATGTGGAGAGCCAAAGTGCCGCCCCGCTCAAAGCTCTTCATCCGTGAATAGATGCCATTAAAATAGAGTTTATGGAGATGGGTTTGAACCCAAAGTGCTCGGTCGTGTAAACTGGAGCGGCATATACAGCAATACTGACAGATATTATCATGCTGTAGCAGGTCTGGACTTTGGATTCACTTGCACTTCGTAATTGACTGAACAATATGGAAAGGAACAATGCAAGTATTTTCTTGGAAAAGTGATGGTTACAAAATTGACATGACAGTTGAATGACAATATGCTAATGAGCACAAGATTCTGAACTAAAGGCCATTTAAAAATGAACAAGATGAAGGCTTTAGCCAATTCATCTTTCATGTCATATTTTAATGTTTGACTAAATAATTACACCCCATCAAGGAGCAAATCCCATAAAGTCATTGTCTTATTTAAACAAACTACAGCTAAACTGAAAAGGAATACTTAATTGCTGAATGCAGATTTCCCTGATTACTGGAGAGCTGTCAAAAAAAACAACGCCTACTTAAAGCAATTTTTTTTCACCGCCATGGAGTGTTCGCAGGGGGTCCTCTGACTCCATCAAAGGGCCCAATCTATAACCCAGCGGTGCTCACTCCTGGCAGCCATAAGATTGCGTGTTGCTGTGTGTAGCCTCAGCTCAGCAGCACCTAGCATGCAGCAGCAGAACACAGGGAAACTCATAGGCCATGCTAATTAAATCTCCCTGACACCCGGCCTGTTAATGAAGCCTGACATTACAGCTTGACCCGGGCCTGTTAGAGCACCCCCCCACCCCCCCCCCCCCACCCCCACCCCGAACCTGGAAGCCACCCTGTGGCTCACTGCAACGTGCAGTCGGTGTGGGTCTATGAGTGTCGGTGTGTGTGCATTTGTCTGCGTGTGTGTGTGTGTGTGTGTGTGTGTGTGTGTGTGTGTGTGTGTGTGTGTGTGTGTGTGTGTGTGTGTGTGTGTGTGTGTGTGTGTGTGTGTGTGTGTGTGTGTGCGTGCGTGCGTGCGTGTGTGTGCATATGTGCCTGTGCGTTAATGTTGATGCGCGTGTGTGTGAGTTAAGGGTGTAGAGAGGGGATGTTCAGAGCCAGAAGTTCCCGACACTGTGGCATGGGGCAGACACCTGTCTGCAGTCCAGAGAGAGGTCATCTCCTGGGGGTATGGGAAAGGCCATGGCCCCCTGGGAGGCTGGTGAATAACTAGATACATTAGCAGCAACGGACATTCACAACCATGGGGAAGGGGGTGCATTACAGAGAGGGCTCTAGTTGTGGATGTCTTTTTGGATGTTGCGTTCCCTGTGTTTTTGAATTGTGTATGACATTGGGTGTAATACAATCTTTGTTGGCACTTGAACAGCAGCCCCAAAGCTTGATTTTATTCAGTACCTCTCATCTTCAGTGTTTTGGGGTAAAATAATCAAAGGAGCATTTGAAGCACAGTAAATGGCTCCCCCGGTGGAAATACTATACACTTAGCAGACAGCGATGTATGCAGGAATGGGTGGAGGTATAAATGGATGGAAGGAGGAATGTGGGACACATACAGAGAGATAAGTCCAGGAAGTTAAACAGGCAGACAGGCAGAATTAGGGTTTCAAAATGGAAACCCTGCAAACAAGTTGAGTGGATTAACTGCAACTGACTGAACTCTGTTGGCATATGGATTGGACTAATGTGTGTGTGTGTGTGTGTGTGTGTGTGTGTGTGTGTGTGTGTGTGTGTGTGTGTGTGTGTGTGTGTGTGTGTGTGTGTGTGTGTGTGTGTGTGTGTGTGTGTGTGTGAGCATGCATCAGTGCGTGTCGCTTACAGTTTCTGTATTCCTGTTCGTCTGCTCTCAAAATATACAAAATGTGCATAATAAGCTCTGTCAGAACCAACAAAATAATGCAAAACAGAATTGTTGTCCTATCAGCATCACCACAGAACCGCTGTATTGAACCTTTATTGAATATACTGATCCACTGCCCTGGTGACTGTGGTTAATAGCAGTAGAGCTGCACCAATCCCAACACCTCCCATTGGCCCTATTGGCCTACTGACCTCAATCAGTGGGACAGTAATTGCTAATTCTATGCAAAATAAATATATATGAAATTTAAATTTTTTGAGGGGCATAATTGCTTAATCAAGATTTTTTTTCATGTGTGTGTGTGTTGAAAAGATGCTTCATTAGTCTGCAGTGTTTGAAGTGCCATGCCTGTTTATTTATAGTGCTACAAATATACAACTATTGATAATTAGCTGATCTACATTGGAACATGTAATGATGGTACTTTGTATAAAACAATTAAAATGTAACCCGAGTAAAACTGGGTCATGTTGTACAGGAGCCGCTTTGACCTAAATATAAATGGAATAAGTACAAAATAGTTTGAACCTTCCCAAACATTGAAAGTATAAATATTCATTAAAGCCCTGGTGTGGTTTATGTTTTGATTTTTACTCAACCTTGATTTAAGTCAGATTTGAGTCCGATTTTCAGCACTTTCCTAATCACTAATACTTACATTAAGGTCATTGACATCGATACATGATGCACATCAACACACAGTCCCAACAGATACAGATCTACCTCTATCCCATACACTATCTCATACGTATAACATACACAACACACGCTTCTTTTCTATTGTCACGAGAGGGCCCTAATAATGGACTGCTGAGTTCTGATGAGTGAGTCCATTGTCAGTTGGCCAGGCTGCCACACCCAGCATTGGTGCCTGGGGCGAGAGACAGAGAGAGAGAGAGAGAGAGAGAGAGAGAGAGAGGCGGAGAGACGGAGACAGAGAGAGAGAGAGAGAAGGAGAGAGAGAGAGAGAGAGAGAGAGAGAGAGAGAGAGAGAGAGAGAGAGAGAGAGAGAGAGAGAGAATGGACCACAGGTCGGAGCGGCTGGAGCCTGAATGAAGAATATAGGTCACCCAGCCCCAGCAGAATGAAACATGCATAGCGGTGCTGCCTGGCAGCCGCACCCAGACACTTGGAGACGGAGTAAATATAGAGAGAGCACACACAGGGATCGCGCCGGCCACACAGAGTGAAGGGGGAGGGGCTTAGAAAAGAGAGAGAGAGAGAGAGAGAGAGAGAGAGAGAAAGCGAGCGAGAGAGAGAGAGAGAGAGAGAGAGAGAGAGAGAGAGAGAGAGAGAGGGAGAGAGAGAGAGAGAGAGAGAGAGGGAGAGAGGTTGACAGTAATATAGATGTGGTCAGAAGATTGGTTGCAGTGATATTGTGGTGATGCGGGGAAGAGAGAGACATGATAGGGGGGCTTTGAGGCGAGATTTAAAAAAAAATGACAGACATGGAGCCTGGGTTGTGCTCTGGCTGATACTAGAGACAGGCAGGGGGAGGGGGGGGGGGAGCATGTGTCACAGTGTGTCTGTCCAAGCCAGTGTCACTTTCACTATTGAGGACTGCAGACCTGTCATAGCAGGAGCACAGCTGGGCCCGCTGGCACACAATGACTCCCTCTGTGGGCCTGTGTCTGGTGGCGACGGCGCTGCACTGGTGCTGATATCAGGATCTCTTGGCCCGGGCCGATCCCTTTTGTTGTCGTCTGTTCTTCCTCCTGTCCGTCTCCGGGTCTCTGCTGTCGTTCTCAGTGACCGCCGGTCTACAAGACAGCGTGACGTCCATCACGGCCTCTCAGGTCGTACTTTGTGGTGTTTATATAAGGTTGTGTTGGGTACGGTACCGCTGTGGTCCTTCATGATGGCATGATGGCTGGTGCGCAAGTATGAAATCCTGCAGGAAATAAATTGTTTGCTATGTGAGCAGCGATATGTGTGTGTGTGTTTGTCTTTGTCTGTGTGTTAATGTGTGTGTGTTTGTGTGTGTGATGTGACCTTGTCAATTCTGTGGAGGATGTATCCCACTTCATGCTGTCTGTCCTCCTGTTTCTCTCCACCAGCTGTGCACCACTGTACCATGGGGTGGTGGTTTGGAGAGGGCGGGGGGGGGGGGGGGTCAAACGTAGGCGAGGCCGCATTATATTCAGTCCTTTTGGCAGAAACAGATGTTTCAAGAGGTGTCTGTTAACGAGCCATCGGATAATATATGTACATAATAAAAAATAAAGGGAAAACACTGTGATCACCCAGCAGTTGTGCGTGTGGAATTCCTTTATATGGAACTGATTATGCACATTATCCTGTCAAATTAGTCATCCTCCATCGCCGTTTTGTGTCTAACCGTCCCACGAGATTGAGATTTAAATGACCTGCGCAAGAAAGACTCAAATTTAGTAAACAGTCACTTTTGTCCCTGATAGTCAATCATTCCTAATCAATCATCCTCCTGTATCCAAAGCCGGTTTTGCTCCATGAACAAAGCATTGAGCGATGTCAGTAGCTCAATATTAATATGTATATATATATATATATATTCAACGCTGAAGCCCAGAGTGGCCAACTAATGATAATTTTGTTTTAATAACCAGGGAGAATGATTGACCAAGATCAAGTCCTTCATTATTAAGTCTATGACTTGGGCATTTTAAGAAGGTGCTTCAGTTCAACTGACATTCAGCCTAATTGAATAAGTGAGAGCCTTTGTACTCTTCAGACAGAGTGGGAGAAGCAAAGAAGACTCGAGGCCCTATTCTCTTACTATGACTCCTAATTATATAAATGCAACCTCAGAGAGTGGACGGGGCGGAATTAGTCTGTGTGTGCCTGCGTGTGTGTTTGTGTCCGTGTGTGAGTGTACTTGTGTATGCATAGGCATGCGTGTAGTGTGTGTGTGTGTGTGTGTGTGTGTGTGTGTGTGTGTGTGTGTGTGTGTGTGTGTGTGTGTGTGTGTGTGTGTGTGTGTGTGTGTGTGTGTGTGTGTGTGTGTGTGTGTGTGTGTGTGTGTGTGTGCGTGTGTGTGTGTGTGAGAGTGTGTGTGTGTGTGTGTGAGAGTGTATGTGTTACTATGTGTGTGTGTGTCTGTTAGTGTATGTTCCTCGGTCTGCTTGCATGTGCATGTATGGCTGAGTGTGCTTGCATGTATGTATGTGCATGCATAAATGTGTGTGTGTGTGTGTGTGTGTGTTCGAGTGTATGTGTGTGTGTGTGCGTCCGTGTGTGTATGCGTGCATTGATGTGGATATGTGTGTGTGTGTGTTTGTGCTTGCATGTGTGTGTGGCTGAGAATGTGTGTGTGTGTGTGTGTGTGTGTGTGTGTGTGTGTGTGTGTGTGTGTGTGTGTGTGTGTGTGTGTGTGTGTGTGTGTGTGTGTGTGTGTGTGTGTGTCTGTAAGAGGATAAACTGGGTACAAGCACATGGGGTGTGGTGGATGTCTGTCCTTGGAGGCCTTCATGTGAAGGGTCACTGCTGGGGGTGGAGCCGGCAGAGACAGACTGTCTGCTTCTCCTGCACTAAGGACGTTAGGGACAAGCCGACACTCAGGCTACTCTGTGAATGTGCTTGTGTGTGTGTGTGTGTGTGTGTGTGTGTGTGTGTGTGTGTGTGCGTGTGTGTGTGTGTGTGTGTGTGTCGGGGGCAGGGAGGATGGGAGGATGGGAGGATGGGGGCAGGGTAGTCAAGGAGAAACCAATCTTTCCATCACCCCCCACACTCTTAACAGACTCAGAGGTCTGAAAGCGCTGACAAACAATAGGAGAGGAGGGTGGAGACCTCCGTCTAAGGGTTGGGGATTGGAAGGAGGAAAGCCTTGGATTTGCCTCTGTAGATATTGACAGAAGCCTTGACTGAGGATAGGGGGGGGAGACACAATGTGCGTTTCAATCCAAATGTATTGCAATAAATGTATACATGTGTTAATCTTCGGAAATCAGCCAAAGACAATGCTAATTTATGTGCGTTCCTTTCCTTCGCTGTTATTTAAATATTAGTAGTTGGTACGTTGAGAAGGGCAAAAGATGGTTCTTAGTCTCCAGTCAGGTGCCATTTTACCACTGCAGATGAAGAGGGCACAACGTAATGACGTACTGAAAGGAGCTCCTGGCAAATCTCAAACAAAGGAAACAATAGTTTGGTGACGGAGAGCACACTTGACAATGAAAATGGAGAATTGTGATCCAGCAATATAACAGCTATGTGCTCTTGGAAGAGCTAACCCCCCGTTTGCATACGAGCAGAAGCTTGAGTGACATTTGAGTCACGTGATTTCTGTACTCCTCATATGTTCGTAATACTCTGCTATATTTGTTTCGATTGCATTCACATTTACCTTTCATCAATACACCAACTTTTCCACCTGCCTCCAGCGTAATAATTCAATAAACCAATAGCATAATAAGCGTAATAAACATTTTTTTTGCAATAGTTTGAGATTCCCTGAGTAGCATTTCCATTAAGGCTGTGCATATTATGCAAAAATTAAAAATATGAATAAAAACTTTTGGATTGAAATGATCGTGTAGAAAGCACGAGTAAGAGAGATTACACCCCTCGGCCAAATCCCTTAAGCCCTACCCCTACCCCTTAACCCTGACCCTTAACCCTACCCCTCAACCCCTTCGAAATGGGACGACAACCCTTCAAGACCCAGTTACAGTATGTCATTAGTAGTCGTTGACAGGGTTTTGATCTTTATTTTTATTATTATAATTTTTTTCTTTTGATACAATATCTGTCTCTGGAATTTTACTGCATAGTTTGAATGTCAGGGATGAACTTTTTCAAAGGGGTCGGTTTTAAACTATCAGTGGATGGTTAATCTGTCTATCTTCCTGGGGGTTGGAGGGCTTAAGGCTACCAATGCAGAGGAGGTGCCTGAGGTGGAGGGATGGGCTCTGTGGTGGCAGTGGCCTACATGATCTCCTGAAAAAAACATAACAAATAAGAAGGAATTATATGGCAGAACTGGGATATATGGCCACATGTGATGTACAATATATAATGACAGACCGACAGACAGACAGACAGACAGACAGACAGACAGACAGACAGACAGACAGACAGACAGACAGACAGACAGACAGACAGACAGACAGACAGACAGACAGACAGACAGACAGACAGACAGACAGACAGACCGACCGACCGACCGACCGACAGACAGACAGACAGACAGACAGACAGACAGACAGACAGACAGACAGACAGACAGACAGACAGACAGACAGACAGACAGACAGACAGACAGACAGACAGACAGACAGATATTTCTACCAAAATAAATGAAAAGAGACTTAAAAGCTTACCTTCAAACTGGAGTGGAACATATGGATATCATTGTCCCATTTTGTTGAACATAATGGGACATGGGCCCGGCAGCTCCCCGACTGCGGGCTCCCCGACTGCGGGCTCCCCGGCTGAGGGCTCCCCGGCTGAGGGCTCCCCGGCTGAGGGCTGCCTGCGGCCGGGCTCCCCGGTCTGCGGCCGGGCTGCCTGTGGCCCGGCTGCCCCTGGCGTGAGTCCGGCGGCTCTGCTCCGGGAATTTGGTGTTTGTGCTTGTCTAGGATTTTGCTTGATTTTCCATTTTCTCTATTTTTTTGCTCCCTCAGTGCAGACAGACAGATTCCTAACTCAGTGTCAAGCAGACACATTGCTACCACAATGTTAGACAGACAAATTTCTA